>NC_047665.1:81411035-81783535 GCF_011762505.2 Arvicanthis niloticus | reverse complement strand
ACTTCAGCAGGAAAATGGTCTCTTCTGTAATTGTGCAATAGTGCCCTCACTGCTCCTTGTATACTACTTATCTTTCCAATCCCACCTGTCTCACCTAGAAGACTTCCCTTGCCATGCATTTACTGGCATTGTTCCAATAGAGACTACACTATCGGGAGAAACTCTTCTCCCGATAGAGACAGATACAGCTAGATACAGAGAGGACAGCAAAGCAGCTGAAAAATCAGGATCACTAAAACAAGGGTCTACATTAAAAGCTAGGAACTGATTACTCGCTTGAAACAGTATTCAAACTGGAAGGTTGCTGCAGTGCTTGCTGCATGAGCCATAGGTATGGCAACCCTCTTCTTTTCAACAGGAAGACGTAATCTCAACTTGAAATAGGAATATGATGGGGAAAAAAAAAAAAGCAAAAGCAAGTAAGCTGACATCAGATGTATTGCGCTCACATCCCAGATCCCTCAAGATGCTGTTCCAGTAGACGCATGATGGTCACATGCCACCTAAGTTCTCAGTGGCCTTGACTGAGAGAATGCCTAGCTAGTTCATTACTGTGTCCTACACAAGCATGGCAGGAGACCAAGCTGCTTGATCTAGACTGTCCCTTTCTTTCATTAAAGTAATTCCAGGGGCTAGGGATGTAGTTCAGAGTTGAGAAATACTTGCCTGGCATAGCTGTGGCTTCTTAGTTTGTTCCTGAATTCTAAAGAAGATAAAGAAAAAAAGAAGAAAATCCAGAAAATAACTTCTGCAAAATCTTAGATCTGAACCAAGATTATCCAGGTGACAAATGATTAATTAGCACTTTCTCTGTGCTAGCCACTGAGACAAGAGATCAACCACTGGACTAGTGATGGAATGGAGACATTTCTGGCCTTTGGGTTAAGAAGATAAGACAACTGGAAAAAATAAAATAAAATAAATACAACAATAATGAAGTCACAACCTGATTGAAAAGAGGTAACATTGGAACTCAGAACAGTAGAAGAAGTGGTTAGCAGACTTCTGAAGAAAGAGTACAAATTAGGCAGGCCATACTTTTCAGAAGAAAACATAAGTTAAAATACAAGGGGAAAGACACCAAAACTTCAAAAGGAACAGAGGTTTGTTTACTTGTTTGTTTGTTTGGCAGTACTGGGGTTTGAAACCTGTGCGTCACGCAGAAAAGGATTTTATTATTTATTTACTTCGTTAAAAAAAGAAAGATTTATAACTGGGGTGGGTGGGGGTGGGGGTGGCGAATACCTTTATTCCCAGCACTAGGAAGGCAGAGGCAGGTAGATCTCTGTGAGTTCAAGGCCATCCTGATCTACAGAGTGAGTTCCAGGATATCCCGTGCTATACAGAAAAATCTTGTCTAGAAAAAAACAAAGTAATACAAAACAAAAAAAATTTATTTATTTATTTATGTATTTAGGTGTTTTGTCTACATGTATGTCTCTGTAGCAGAAGAGAGTGCTGGGTTCCATGGGACTAAAGTTATAGACTGTTGTAAGCTGCCATGTTGGTGCTGGGAACTGAACTCAAGACCTCTGGAAAAACAGCCGGTGCTTTCAACTAGTGAGCCACTTCCCCAGTCCCTATTTAGTTCTTTTTTTTTTTTTTAGAAAAGGTCTCACTGTGTAGCCCAGGCTGGCCTGGAACTCATGATCCTCATGCTTCAGTCTTCCAAGAGGTAGGCTTACAGGTATGTACCACCATGCCTGACTAGAAGAAGATATCTGAAGAAGCGATCATCAGTGAAGAAGTTAAAGAGAGACAAGTCTGGAAAGGCAGGCTGGGACAAGCTCCAGAAAAGAAATAAATATACTCCCTCTAAGGAGCTGGTAAAAAGCAAACAAACAAAACATCTTCTAAGGGATAGACAAGAGAGAATTGCATCTTGGAAGTTCATCTTTGCAGAAGATTCTGAGAGGGATGTGGAAGAGACTGTCAGAGCAGGTTATAGAGTTAGACAAGGGACAACAGCTCCAACTCCTCCAAAACCCAAACAAACAAACACACACACAACCTGTTTTATCAGGAAGGACAGAACGCCGTGATGGTAAATAACTCTTGGCTGTAGCTACAGTTACGCATATAACCTGACCTTCTAACATAACAGAAGTCCCACCGTCTTGATACATAGTCAAAGAATGCAACCAAGGAGAAAACCACAGAACCACAACTTCAACAAAGCTACCCACTGGCCTCGCTCTGGTGCCCTGAAGTCACTTCAGAATAACTGTCTTAGATGTATGACACAATATGTCATGCCCTGGTTCTCTGGGGAAGTCACAGAGATAGTAAAGAAACATGATGCTCAAGGGAAGTCTTTGTGCTGAATAAGCTAGTATTTCCTTAATAGCAACTTTAGGGACGGAAAAAGTGGCAGCGAAAGTGGGAAGAGAGATTTTTTTTATATACCAACATACCTAGAAAGGCTTTTCCTTTATTTCTTTGTTTTGAGACAGTGTCTTGCTGTGTCGCCAGATTGACCCGGAACTCCAGATCTTCCTGGCTTAACCTTTGAAGTCCTGGCATTATAAGTATATGCCATCATGTCTGCTTAGAAAGGTTTTTCTGATGTCTTCTCCTCGATGAAGAAATCTCAAGCCCAAACAATAAATATACTGTTTATAATTCTGTTCTGATCTTTTACTGTTCTGCCATGTAGCCATGGATAATGAATGTGAATGAACTTGAACTATATACTTTAAGCACCACACCCACTGCTAGCCTTGTGAAAGCTCATGTGACTGAAGTAAATGATTTTTAAGGCAAATAGCTGAAAAGTGTTCTCTGTAAAAGTCCACATGGTAAGCTAACTGAGAAGAACCTATGAAGCCTGGGGAGGGAGGGGGGGAGCCTGAATCAGTGGCTGTAATTCAGTTTGTGAATGGAAGTATCACTACATAGACTACTCTTACCTCTATAAAGGAACCCCCTATCTGAGACACGAGACACAGCCCCCCAATATCTCATAATAACCAAGTGATTTTAATATACTTAATTTACAGCTGACAAAGCTAAGGCCCCCCTCAGGTCAGAGTACCAAGGTCTCAGGGAAAATTACCCCAGGAAGCAATAAAAGGTTTCAAGAAAATTCAGTAAGGTTATTACAGTCTTGGAATGAAGGAGTTAGGAAAGAGACCAGGTGGAGTGATTACAGCAAACAGCCTCCTTGACTACCTTTTATTTAAATAGAAAGAGACCTGGACACCATGCTTTCCTTCTAGAATGGCTCATTTCATACTGCCTGAATGAAGCAAGGAACTTTTTGAGTTATTCACAATCAGGGAGTTGATGGTACAGGCAAAGACTAAAACATACCTGTTTTTCCTGGTATTACAGAGCAAAAGAACTGATGTAGCAACTTTAAAACTCCTACTTAAAATACCTATTCTTAGTAGGCAAGTACTGACTATTTCATATATGATGCTTAACATAAAATGCTTTAGATTTATATAATCTGACCTGTGATTCTTTACTGAGTGACTTTATCCTCTGTGGAGACACACAACAATACCTCAAGGCACTACTGTGTGACAAGGAAGGGATGCCCTGGTTTCTAGTTCAGGAAAGATTGAAGATCCAGCTAATGGCCTGCAACAACAGTGATCTGGCTTCAAATATCAATTGACAGTGCTCCTGTCCAGCCGGTCCAAGCCAGAAGCAGGAGAGCAACCAGTGTGAAATTCACCCTTCACTCTCTTTTCTGGTACAGCAACAGCTCTTTCACCTCCTGGCTTTAAGGAAAACCCAAGCAGCTCCTTTATGATCACCCAGTCTTCAGCTAGATTTCATTATTTTTAAACACCAGAGGGAAGATGTTTAAGGCCAAACAGTGGGTTGTAGAAATCTAGCTGCCAGGACTCCCGTTCCCAGGGTTCCACCTACCTCCTGTAAAAGGGAGCATACAGATGATACGCTCAGCTCTTAGCACATGAATTTAGCAAGATTTCCCAAGGAAGTTGCTAAAATCAGTGTCCATATGTGCAGTATGGGGTACAGGGTAGGGATTTTCTGACTGGTGTTTATTATCCCTTGCGTATAACCTACTGGTGACTTCATGATACAAGCATTTTTATTTTAGAAGTACCCAAGCACTTTGATAACACAAAAAGACTCCAAATACTTAGAATCGGTGACAACCCAGTCATGATGGGCAGCTCCCCAAATCTTTGTGGGGTTTTGTTTTATTTTGAAACAGAGTCTCACTATGTAATACCGGCTGGCCTAGAACTCACTATGTGAACCAGGCCCTTCACCTCAGAGATCTACCTGTTTCTGCCTCCCAAGTGCTACAATTTAAGGCATGTGCCACCAAAATCACCCGGCTCCCAAATATTTTATTACCTTCCCTTGTCTAGTTCTATTAAAATTAACAATATTTGAAGATGACTTTTGAGCACTGCAAAATTTTGATCGTTTAATTATATAGTCTCTGCAGCATCACTTCTCTGCCTTTAAGGAGAAAATTAGACAACTAAATACTAGCATTGTAATAAAGAAGTTTGAGAAATAGAGGCAGTCAGAAAGAGGCAGGTTAAAGGTATTCAAAAACTGCACATGAAATGTAGTACAAAATGGAGGTGAGATAGATGGAATTTATGAACCTTGTCTACCACACTGTGTTGTAAAGGGGAAGGAAGGATGATGGCTAGGTGGGTGGGGTCACTGCTTAACTTTGGATTGGATCTGACAGCTGTGGCTGTCAAACCCACCTGCAGGATATTGTCTACCTCACTATGAAATCCCAGGTACTAGAAGCAAAGGTGAAAGCATACTGCAGAGACAATGGGGATACCCAAGCACCCGGTGAGCACCTGACCATACAGCAGAGGGCTCCCTACCCTATCTAGGCTGTTCCCACCTCCCCAGCAGCACGCTGTCACTTTTGGCACGGAAGAAGGTAATGAATGCATGGGGGAGTCGCCCACGGGCGGGACTCGTGGGTGAATCTCAGGCTTTAGATTGCAGTTGAAAAGAACGTATCGCAGGCCACGCAGAAGCTGGGCACTGAAAATCTCTGCCACCAGCCCGTCCCACACTCGATTCCAGGGGCCGGCTGACATCCCGGGCTTGGGAAGATCCCAGGGAATAGACTCACCGATCTGCCCAATGAATTCGATCTTGATGCCCTGGTGCTCTAGTCGCTTGTTGGGGTTCTTCAGAGATAGGCTCACCTTCCCCGAGACGGTTTCCCCGTCGTAGAAGAGGAAATATTTCTCCTTCTTCCCGTCTTCAGTCTTATGCTCCGCTCGCTTCCTACTCTCCGCATCATTCAGCAAGATTTCCACCTCTACGCTCTGCCCAAAGCCGAAGAAGCTCATCTCCCCGCCTGACCGCGCCGGGGTCGGCACAGACTGCTCCCTCCCTCCAAAGCGCGGGCTGCCTTCGGGGAAGGCAGGCCGGAGGGCCGGCTGCGGGAACGCGCTGGACGCCGCACCGCAGCCCCGCTCCTCTGAGCTGGAGGGTGGGCTACGGCCGACGGCCTGCGACCCTGGGGAGAGGCAGGGCGGAGGAAGGCGATCGGCTGCGGGTTGCGAAGCCCAGAGCAGCGATGCACCTAGAGGCCAGACACAGTACCTCCCTAGATCCTGGCGGTGCAGCGACTAGGGCCCCGGCCGGAAAGGCGCCAAGCACGCACGTCTCGTCGCCCACCGGGTGGGGTCCAGCGCCCAGCCGCACACACTAAACTGGTTTGACTCCGGTGGCGCAACGCACCGAAGTGCTATGGCTGCGCCGGGCGGGGGAAGGAGCAGGAGAACTCCGGCCCGGATGCGAAGAAGATGCCACGCGCACGCGCACTTCTTCTTCCCCCCCCCCCTCCAGGCCGTCAAGGGGTGCACTCGTCTGCGCATGTGCAGTACCAAAGGGCTCCTTGTCTTTCCTAGTTAACATGGCGGCTTTGGCCTCTTTCCAGTAGAACTCGGGCCCAGATGTGCGGTAAAGTTCTAGCACTGCAAGTGCGTCCTTGAAATATTTTGGTTGCATTTCTCTTACTTCTTAGTCCGATAAACGCCAGGCTACTCTTCACATTCGAATACGAACAACGTTTGCGTGCTGTCTGACTGGATGAGGTACTTTTCACATGGACGCTCAGTGTCACCGGTAGGGGCAAAGGTGACTATTACAGGAAGTATGCTGTCTCCACTGGCCTCTAGGTTCCCTGTCGTGTAAGAAAGGCAAGACGGTAAGAAAAACACTAGTGATCTCCTGATCCCAACATTACTGGAATACTAAGAAAAAAAGCTCCGCCAGCCTTGTTTAGCTTCCAGCCTTTGCCCCGCCTATTTCTGCGCACGCAGTGGACGACCCAGACCATTGGCCTAAGTTACGAACACGGCTCAGCGCGGTGATTGGTCGATTGTAAATCCCGAACGTTGTGACTGGTTCGCAGAAACGTCTCAGAGCGCGCGCGGGAGCGGCGGCGAGCCGGTACGTTCATGGTCCGGATGGCGCTGCAGGATCTTGGAAGAGACCTGCAGCCTTGGTGTCCGCTGGGTCTCAGCCTCGGTGAGGAAACGCAGGCGCGAGTTCTGGGTTCGGGGGTTGGGGTGCTTTGCTCCGTCTAAGGTATCTAAGCCTGCTGCCCGGTGCCGGCAGTGGTGGGGGAAGGGTCTGGTCTCTGCCGGGACCGTGAGCCCTCCAGGATTGTCACAATCCTGTTATGCCCAGGTCTCGGGGTCTCCAAGAGATCTCAAAGAATTGCCATATCTGATGTAGTGAAACAAAAGAGCCTTTTTTAATTCCAACCCAGGTTTGGATCGCAAATTGAGCAGAGCAAAGTTGCGATCCCGCGTCTAGGGGTTTAGGGGATTTTATACAAGCAGGTTCCAAGGCTTCAGGGTTACATGGCGGATAAGGAAAGCTATAATTCTACCTGTTTGGGGCGCAGACAGGGTCAGCGGGCGGGGTCGCGCAATTGGGGAGGGTGTTCTTCTGGCCTTTATGGTGCTGTCAGGGTTAAGTGTTTCTACAAACCGATCACAGCTGTCTCAGGACGCTTAATTGGCTTGATTTCTCTCTAAGGATGTGTGGTTCTTTGCTTCTCCCTAGGCCCTAAGCTACCTGTGTTGGGGAGTGTCTAGCCATCTCTCAGAGAGAGTGGCAGCCTCAGCGACATGGGGGCTGGAAGCTGAATCTGAGTATCTATTCTCAGGCTGGTATTTGCCATTCCCAGGACCGGGGGCGGGGAGGGGGGCTTGCACTAGAAGTGCTATTGGAATGAGGATTTGGGACTCTCCCCTGTGTCCTTTTGAGAGAGTCAAGTGAAGGGAAGGAGCAGGGGGGCTTCTATGAGCGTGAGCGTGAGCGCAAGGGAAGTGCTAAGGCCAGCACTAGCCACTCCCCAGCCAGGGTGGTGACCAGCCAAACAAACTGTGGGATCTGAGTCCAGATGAGTAATTGGTAAAAAGAGAGCTAAACTGTTCTAGCATGGAGGAGGTCGGTGGCTGGAGGATTGCCATGAGTTCAAGACCATGCTGGGCTACACAAATGAGTTCAAGCCAGTATGGAAGTGTCATCATCATCATCATCATCATCACCATCATCATCATCATAATGACAATAATAATAACATGAAAAGCTAATAGTTGGCCTTTAATAGTGTTAGTGCGTCTGTTTTCTCCATCTGTCACCCAGTCTTGCTGGACTTACTAAGTCTGTCCCTGTCCCCAGGTAGTTTTAAACAGACAATCTCTATGTTCAGATTTTTTTTTCTTAAAATTTGTGATTATACATTCACTTAGATGGTTCTCTTGAAGACTTCATTAGATGCTCAAATGAAATCAAGGCTCCCAAAGCCAGCTGGTTGAAGCAGCTAAATGGATAATGAAGTAGAGAATGTATTGAAGTCTTTCAGAACAGCACATAGGAAACTGGATTATAAGCTGGCTTTGGCAGCAGCTTTGTGGTCCTTGCAATTGAAGCAGAGCTGTCCAGAGCTGCATACAAGAGGAATTGCAGTAGAAAAAGACTGTGTAGTGCTGCCCTGCATGTTAGCTTATGATCTGTCAGGAAATCCAGAGAAAGGATGATGGGCTAGATGACTGGCTAGCTTTTTCAAACAGCGGCAGGGCACAAGGGAAAGAGTACAAATAAAATCTGTGGTAGAGAGCCCTTCCTGGGATCCAAACCATGGAACCTAAGGGAAGGATCAGAGGGGAGGGAGAGAATAAGAGAGACAGGAATAAAAGATACTCCTCTGGTTTACTTTTTAGTACAGAAGGGGGCATGGGACCCATAATTCATCATGAAAATGGAAGCCTTCATAATGGCCTAGCATAGGAAACAGAGAATTAAGGAATACACTGTCTCTAAGCTGCTTCAGTTGGGAAAGACTTAATGATAAGAAATGAAAGAGCCTCTTACAGCCTGGCTTGTGAGGCTCTGGGACATGGAGCAGATGGGATCAGCCTGGGTACCCTAAAGCATAGAAACAAGTCTATCTGCTCCTCCACCCTTGAGCCAGGTCTGCTTAACCTGAGCTAATACTTGGAAATCAGTTCCTGACAGACTGGGCCATACAAGCCAGTGGGCACACTTGGCTGACACTAGCCAAAATCTTTCTATCAAGACTGGAAGATGAAAGTCCAGGAATTATTGAGAAAATTGGGCATCACAGAAGTTTATGGTGCCCAGATCTTTGGGCCGTCTATGGTTCGTGTTTATGGCGGTGTTAAGGGATTCAGCAGAGACCTCAGGCCTGGTATGGGACTTCAGTGGCTTTGCTGACCCCATAGTAAGGCGTGATTTTTCAGAGACGGGAGAGACTGTGGTAGGTCTTAATGATTTAGCATAGCATATACACTGTATATCAGACATGAGAGGTGCTGAAACTCCTAGCAGTTTCAAGCTCTAGGATGAAATGGGAGGAAAACAGATGAGAGAGCCTATTTAGGTCACTGGAAAGTGAGTGTAAGATAATGTCAAGTATAAGATTATTCAGCACTTGTGGGCCTCTGGAAGGCTGTAAGAGCAAGCGGACACATGAGTGACAGTAGCACCCATGGAAAGTTTAAGGTAGATCCAAGGTTAGGTAATGATGCCTCCCTGACCACACACTGTTCATCTTCCCCTACCAATAACTATGCAGGGAGTGGAGCTGCTTGCCCAACCTGGGACCCTTTCAGTAGTCATGTGTGACAGATGGAGAGATGCTACCCTTGACCCTGTCAGGCAGGGAAACGGGCTGTAGTGTGGAGCGATTGAGAGTAGGGCTCTACTCCCGCTGGCCCATGTAACAGAACTTTCTCTGTTCTCTTCGGTCTTCTTTTCTACAAGTATTACCTTTGGCATCAGAGCTGCTTCAGTGATGGTGGTGTTTTAGCTACCATTGGACAGGTTGGCCTGGATAGACTTTGGTTCCCTCATCTGTCAAATGTTTATAATATCTAACAGAATTTTTGTCCAGTTGAACTTTGTGCCTGGTGTACAGTAATTGATGAACAGATACTAATGCCGATTCTGACTCTCTCCACCCAGACTCTGTGTTGTGACTGTTCTGTTTCCAAACCCCTTTGCCCTTGTGCTTTGGTACCCCATGCACTCGTGTGGTCTGTCCAGTTGAGAAGTCATCCTCCCTATGTCCTTCCCCTCACTGCCACTTACTTCCTTTTTACTCTTCAGTGTTGTGCACACGTATCTATTACTGTGTTAACATAGTATTATAAAATATATATAGCTGTTTATTCAATGAGAGTTTTATAGCTAGTACAACTTTTGGTATCTTATACACGTTATCTCTCACAAAAATTATATAGTGCCAATAATAAATAGATTAGCTATGTGGTAGTGGTCAAGTTAGCATATTAGTGTGCTGTATGATGCAAAACTCAGTAGGCTTTCTTCTATTAGAGACACTTTTTACAGTATTAAGGAGTGTTCATCATTGTGTGGTTCATCTTACAATCTAGGACTTAAAAGGGTTTCAACTATTTCCTTAAAATGTTTATTGAGGGGTAATTGATAGGCGTTATTACATCTTAGAGATGAAGTACTGGAGGCTCAAGAACAGTAGCCATGATATGACTTAACTCATAATGATAATTATATGAACATTCTGGAATCCGGGCCAGAAACTGCCTTTCAAATCTGGCCTGATGAGTTGAGCTTAGGGCTGGGAAGCCTGGTGAGGAGTGCCGCTGGAAGACTGTGCTGCTGTCTCTTTGATTCACATTCTTTTCATTGCTCCTGTGTGCTTGGGAGCCGCCTAGTATTTCTGTATACGCCTGCCCTGTCTCTTTTAGTGTAAACGTTTTGGGGAAGTGACATGAGATTATCGTCCAAGGGCCTGGCGATATGCCTTATGTTTTATTTGGGTTTGTCAACTTGTTTATGAGACTTTCACAGACAAGTGGCCAAAACTCTGGGTGATGCGTGTGTCTTTTATGAGTGCTGCTTATAAGAAAACTTGATCTCTACATTTGTTCGAGAGCTATTCCCTGAAACCATTACACATAATAATAGCTAATGTTTCTTTTTGATGTTTTTAGATTTGTTTTTATTTTCCATGAATGAATGTTTTGTTTGCATGTATGTCTACACATCATATGTATGCCTGGTGCCCTCAGAGGCCATAAGAGGGTGTTAGAGCCCTGGAGATTAGAGTTGCAGATGGTTGTGGGTGCTGGGACTAGACCTGGGTCCTCTGCAAGAGCAGCCAGTGCTCTTAACTACTGAGCCATCTCTCCAGCCCTCTCCCTTGTATTTTTAGATAATTAACCTAATAGGTGAGCTGTCTATTATGGTTTTAACAAAGAGATTTTCTTCATCATATTTTTCTTTTCAATTTTTGAGACAGGGTCTTGCTGAGCAACTCTGTTTGATCTGGAGCTCACTGTGCAGCTCTGGGTAAGCTTTGAACTTGTATTCCCCCCCACATCAGACTTCCAGGTACTGAGATTACTCCCAGCCACTGTGCTTCCATGAAGAAAGGTTTTTCTTTTTATTACATGACACCTGTACAGTTAAACATGAATGGTGACTGTTTTCTACAATATACCTCACATCTGAACGTGATTGTTTTTTACTTGCTTGAGAATATTTATTCATTTTACTTCGTTTTCTCTTAAGAATGGGTGAACACTGTGTGGGACCTGGACTTCACAGAGATTGAGCCTTTGGATCCCAGCATAGCAGCAGAGATCCTAGAGACCGGGAGAGATGCATTCACAAAGCTCTATGGAAGCCTCTTCCCCTTTGCAACTGGCGAAAGTGGATCTTTAGAGGTAAAAAGATAAATGAGCAAATCAAGGGACCCATTTTTACGTGTTACAGAGGATGAGAGTCATCATAGTTTAAGTTAAAAATAATTTTCTCAGGTGAGAGTAATGCGGAAACTCTGCTTTGCTCATCGGACAGTCCTGGTAGCTTTGCCTTTTCACAATAGCAGTTTAAAAGATGAAGCAGCAAAAAGGAAGAGCGCCAGACAAACCAAGGGAGAAGACTCTGAAAGTGAAGTAATAATTCAGGCATGCCATAGCTTTAAGAAAGCTTGTGTTAGACTGAAAAGTAGTTAGGTGGTTTACACACCTAATACTGTGTTCTGCCAGCTATTAGAGATGTCAGTGGATAACTTAATCTCAGTTCTCAAATGCCTTCCACCTTTTTCTTTGAGTAATAACCACTAGATCCCTTGATAGTTTGGAATTCCTTCAGGAATCTTGCCTGTCTCTGCTATTTCACATGGATTCTGAGACTCCAAAGGAAGCATGAGATTGGCATGGTTTGTGAGCCAAGTCCTGTGTCCACTGAGGGAGGCATCTCCCCAGCTTTCATGAGCTTATAAACATTGAGAACTTCTTTTTAAAAAGAAGCAAGTCAGCTAGACATGGTGGTGCATACCTTTGGTCCCAATACTCAGCAGGCAGAGGCAGGCAGACCTCTGTGACTTTGAGGTTAGCCTGGTCTAACAGAGTGAGTTCCAAGACAGCCAGAGCTACAATAGTGAGACCCTGTCTCAAACAAAACAAAACAAAACAAACAGTAAACAAAAACCCAAATAAATGAGAAGCAGTCATAGTAGCACATACCTGTAATTCCAGTACTTGGGAGGATGTGGCAGGGGATTATTGCTACAAATATACAGCCAGCCTGGGCTATAAAGAAGATCCTCTATTAAAAAGTTGTTTTAAATCTAAAAAAAAAAAAAAAAATCAAAGGGGACAGCAAGAGGGCTGGCTGCTGAGCGCTCCGTGGGTAAAGATGCTACCATGCCTAACAAATTGACTTTGATTCTCAGGACCCACATGATAGAAGCAGAGAACCAATTCCTGCCATTGTCCTTTTGACCTCCACATGTGTGCTATGATAAATTCACAAGTGTTCAGACACACACACAATAAGCAAATAAATAAATGTAATTAACAAAGTTTTATAAGGGAGAAAAGGCAAAACCCAAAAGGCTAGGAAACAGAATAAGAAAGTCTTAATTCAGGCTAAATGTGATAGTACAGACCTCTAATCCCAGTGCTTGGGAGGCAGAGGCAGGGGGATCACTGAGTTGTAGTTCCATTGAATTAAACATCCTTTTAGAGTAATACTAAGCATTTCAGTGAGTACTGTAGAAACTAGGGGTGGGGTTGAGACACAGAGGGAATATGCAAAGAATGTTGAGAATTATGACTGTTATGATTGGCATTCAGACTTTTTAAGCCATAGGAGACATAGGGCAATAAGTTAGACTGAGAACAGACTACAGGTGATGTGAAATGCTGTCCTATTATTAGGTCTCTTGCTGGGATAAAGCACCATGACCAAAGGCAGTTTGGAAGGGAAGGGGTTATTTCATCTTAAGTTTTGAGATAACAGTCTTTCACTGAGGAAGCGTAGGACAACCTAGAGCAGAAGCCATAGAGGAGTGCTGCTTTCTGGCTTGCTCCATGGGTTGGGCAACCTGCCTTATATATAGCACGAGGACTAGCAGCCTAGGGATACAAACCACAGTGATCTAGGCCCACCAATATCAATTATCAACCCAGAAAATGCCCCATAGGCTTGTCTACAGGCCAATCTGGAGGGGACATTTTCTCAGTTGAGGTTCCCTCTTTCCAAGCGACTCTGGATTGTGTCAGGGTAACATAAAACTGGCTAGCATAAATGGGCTTCACTTGTGAAGTTTGGTACATTTACTAAGACATGGTTATGCCTGGGGTTCTGCCGGAATAGTATGTAATGAGGGTGAATGGTACTGTCTGCAGTTTTAGTTGTAGAAACTGGAGAGGAAGGCCAAAAACAAAATTTGTTTAGACAGAATTAATAGAGGTTTTAGAACTAAGAAGTTTTGGCCATGTTCTAAGACATGGCATAAATTGCCACGATAGATATAAGTAGAGAAAGATACAGACTAAGACCTTAGGCCAGTGGCACAGTACCTGCCTAGCATGCATGAGGCCGTAGGTTCAGTCCCCAGTTCTGCCAGCAGAACCTTAGAACGACAGCAGAACTAGGAGGAGGATGTTAACCAAGGTGAGATTATATTTGAAGATCCCTGAGGGGTATGATTGAAGTTAGAAATGCAGGTCAGATCAGAAGACCAAAGGGTAAGAGCAAAATGTTGTGGATCGAGGCATGAGTGGGCACTGAGACAAGGGTGTTACGAGCTGGGGCAAGAAGAGGACCCAGTAAGAATGGAGAGTTACTGAATAAGGCCACAGAGAGGTAGTCAGTGATGGGAGTACAGGCCCTGCAGACGAGACAGCAGCCAGGGGATCACAGCTGCTGAGGTGACACAGGGGAGTTGTGGTGATTAGATAGTACAGTCAGAGGAGGGGTGCCTACTGCATTTGGAGTGACAGTATGACCTTCAAGGAAAGGAGAATACAAAAGACAACCCAGGCCAACCTCAAACTCTTGTTCTGTTTGCTTCAGCCTTCCAAGGACTAAGACTATAGACATGTGTCACCATGCCCTGTTTTGTTAGGATTGTCACCAGTCTTTAGTTTGTGCTGTGCAATGTGGCTACTCTGCAGCGTTGGGCAAAGTAACTTTTTCTTATTTAGCTCTGGCTGTCCTAGAACTCACTGTGTAGCCAGGCTGGCTTGCTACTCAAAGATCCACCTGCCTCTGCCTCCCAAGTGATGGGATTACAGGCGTGTACCACTTTTTTTGCCCTTCTTTTGCCCTTCTTGTCCTAATTTTTGAAGGAAGGAGGAAACATCACACTGTCTGATTTTCTGAATTTTGTTAGCCTTTCTTATTTTAAAGATACTCAAGGTCTGTTGTAGTGGTACCTGTAGTAGACTTGGGGGAACCAAAGCCTGTCTGTGGGATATTTTCATAATTGCTAATTTATGTAGGAGGGCTCAACCCCCGTGGGTAGTACCACAACCAGGTAGGGTAGCCCTACGATGTATACGAAAGCTAGCTGAGCAGAAGGTAGAGGGCTAGCCAGTAAGAGATATTCCTTCAAGATTCCTGCTTCAGTTTCTATTCATGTTCCAGACCTGATTTCTGTCAGTGACGGATTGTGGCCCAGAAGTAGAAACCAAATAAATTCATCCCTCCCAGGTTGCTTTTGGTCCCAATGTTTATACAGCAACAGAAAGCTAACTAGAGTATTTCTCTCATTGTGGGCTAAATAGCAGGGATGGCTACAAACCATGGCTGGGCCACTAGTGACATCCTTCTGCCAGGCATCCCCTACCTCCTAAAGCTTCCACAGCTTCATAGCAGCAGCAGCTGGGGAAGAAGCACTCAACACACAAGCCTGTGGTGGCAGCTCAGATTCAGGCAGGAACAACTTAGCGTTTTGATTCTCTTTGGAGATGGCAGACATTTATAATTAGGTGCTAAACTATGTGTATGTACATGCACCTGGGTGTGGGTGTGTGTGGGTGTGGGTGTGTGTGTAAGAATCCAGCACAAGGCTTGTGTCTGCTAAGCAGGCACTGAGCTGTGTTTACTCTCCTTATTACTCTTCTGAGATGCCAAGTCCTCGTAAGTATCATTATGGTTTTTTTCTAGTTTATCTAATCACTGGCTCTTGTGACTTACACTTTCCTCCCAGAGCATCTGGACCTTCTTCACTGAGAATAACATTTCCAGTAATGCACTGGTGGCGTTGTTCTGTCACTTTGTCCAAGAAGCCCATAAAAAAAGCACCAGTGCGCAATATCGAGAATATGGCCTTCATGCTGCTGGGCTCTATTTCTTGCTACTAGAAATACCAGGTATGTATACTCTCTGGCCCTCTGTTGATAGGTTCCTCATCTGTATGCAACCAAGTGAATGGAAAGAATACTTGAAAATGTTACATCGTTGCTAGTATATGTTTTCTTAAGCCTGTGGCGACTGGATGTGTACTGAACATGTACAGACTTTTCTCTCAGTGCCTTAGCCATACAGCAGAGGGATTATTACATAGCATTTACGTTGTACTGGATGTCTAGACAGGATTTAAAGTACAAAAGATGTGTAGTTTGTGTGCTGATAACCACAAAGTATGCAGATAAGCTTCAAAGAAAAACAAAGGTAGTAATTATTTTATATGAGGGACTTGACTGTTTTAATAGCCTCAGGTTTGGGAGTCTGATTCCTTGTTACTGTGTCAGATGTCCTTATTGCTATTTTTACCCTCTTTGCTCTCTAATTAGAGCCCCCTCCTTTTTCCCATTTCCCCCATCAGATCACTTGTGTCCTGCAATTTTCCTTTCTATAGTTTCCCCACTTCCCTACCCTGACAATGGTTTCTTTATTTTCTGGTTTCTACAGTTACTCCAGGCTATGTGCTCACATCTGAGAGAACCTGGAACATTTGTTTTAGGGGGTTCAGGTTATCTCATTCAATATGATCTTCCCTAGTTTACCTGCAAATTTCTTGATTCTGTTTTTCTTTACAGCTAAATAGTCTTCCACCGTGTAGATGTACCACGTTTTCATTATCCATAAGTTGAAGGACGTTTAGCTGGGTTTACATTTCCTAGTGCTTGTGAGTAGAGCAGCAGTGAACATGGCTGAGCAGACAGCTGTGGGGTTGGAAGTCCATATGCCAGGGAGTGGTATGGCTGGCTAGGGCCTATCATAAACATTCTTTTAGCATTTTAAGACTTCTTCACACTGATTTCCATAGTGGCTCTACCAGTTTGCAGTTCCACCTGACGATTATGAGGGTTCCCTTTTGCCTTAATACCCTCTAGCATTTTTGTTTTGTTTCATGTTTGTTTTGGTTTAGTTTTTGTTTGTTTCTTTCTACCAGACAGGTTTCTATCTGTAGCCCTGGCGCCACCACACCTAGCTTTGTTTTTGTTTTCTGTTGTTGGTTATCTTTCCCATTCTGACTAGGTTAAGATGAAATCTCAGAATTGTTTTTGATTTATGTGTCTCTAATTACTTGGGACCATGAACATTTTTCTGAAATATTTCTTAGCTGTTTTTTTTTTTTTTTTTTTTTTTTTTTTTTTTTTTTTTTGCAGGGAGCAGGGGTGAGAATTCTCTTAATATGTCCCTGGCCCATTTTTTGAATTGTTTGTTTGCTTTTGAGTCTTTGTGCTCTGAAGTCTTTTATGTATTTTAGATATTCATCCTCTGCCACGTATGTAGCTGCAGAGATCCCCCCATTCTTTGTGCTTCCCCTTCACCAAGTCGATTGCTTCTTCAGCTGTGCAGATGGTTTGTAGATTGTTGAAGTCCCACTTGTCAGTTGTCGGCCTTATTTCTTGGGCAAATGGAGTCGTATTCAGAAAGTCCCTTCCTGCGTCTATAGCATGCAGGCACTGCCTGTGTTTTCTTCTAACAGTCCCAGTGTTTCAGGGCTAGGTCTTTAACTCATTTGGAGTTAGTTTTTGTGCAAGGTGATAAATATGTATCTAAATTCATCCTTCTACGTGTGGACATACAATATTTCCAGCAGCCTTTGCTGAAATGCTTTCTTTTTTCCAGCTTATGTTTTTGGCATCTTTGTCAAATATTAAATGGCTGAAGCTGTGTGTACCCATGTTTGTGTCCTCAGTTCTGTTCTGTTGATCTACATGCCTGATTTTGTGCCAATACTATATTCCTTTTATTAAACTGTGACTCTTTTTAGGGTATGCTTCCCCTGTATGCAATGCTTTGAATGTTTAAAGGGTCCCTGTTCTCTGTGCAGAGCTCAAATATGTCAGCCCTGCGTGGAGTCTGAAAATTCTTTTTCTTCTAGTTTTCTGAGAGAGTTGTTCATGAGCCATGATGGACTTTTACCCCACATGTGCACAGAGGTGGTCAGCCTGCACAGAATCCTATAGCTTTTGCGTTACAAAGCTGCCTCTTCAGAAGTCCATTCCATATATCCCAGCTGAGCTGCCTTTCTGACTCTGACTCCTCTACTTTGCACAGCCATTATCTACTTGCATTTACCATTTCTCTGCTGAGATCCAGAAATTACCTACAGGCACAAGATTAGGGCAGTTTCTGCCCCACCCCCCTTTTCTCTTCATGTTTTATATTGATTGTATCAGACATCTTTGTCGGACGTTACAGTTGTGTTCACTGGGAGACAAGTGTAAAATGCGTTTATCTGTCAGGGACCAGGTCCCAAAGTCGTGCTGCTTATTCCTGCTACATTGGCAGTGTTGCTCTGTTCTAGGGCTAAAGTTGAAAATGGCGCATCTTCACTGAAGGCTCACGGCTCCCTTAGAGTCGGGTGGAGAGACCAGCTCTTACTTCTTACACTTTTCATCTTCTTAATGCCTATTGTTTGCTATGTGTGTAATCTGTGTGCATGTGCATTTGTGTGTTTGTGACAAATGTGTGAGCGTGTGAATAAAGTCTGAGGTTAACCTCAGATGACTTCATGATCACACCTCACTCTTGAGGCAGGGTGTCTCTGACCCCTGTCAGAGCTCACAGCCGTTCATTGATTTTAGTCAGCTCACCTGGCAGCTTGTCCTAGGAATCCCATCTCAACCTGAGTGCTGGAAATACAGACAGGCTACCATGCCTGCCCAGCCTTTGTGTAGGTCCTGAGAATCTGAACTGTGGTCCTCACACTTGCACAGTAAATATTTTATACACTAAGCCATCTCCCAGACTTATTCATATTTAAGACAGTTAAGCTTAACTTGCTTAAGCTGATAGAGGTGCATGCCCATAATTCCAGCACTCCAAAGAATAAGAGAGGAAGTGTATATGAGTTCAAGTTAGGAAGACCCTGTCTTAACAACAACAAACTAACCTGCACATTGTCTGTTCCTTGTGACTAGGCAGCGTAGTCAATCAAGTATTCCACCCGGTGATGTTTGACAAGTGTATTCAGATTCTGAAGAAGAGCTGGCCTCAAGAATCTTACTTGACTCAGAAAAGAAAAAAAGGAACACTCGAGGAGTTCTAAAGATAACTATAGTAGGGGCAGAAAAAGAGGAAGACAACCTAGGAAAGAGGATTATCAGGTAAGAAGTGGGTAGGATAAGGAGACATTTCCAAGACGGGCTTGGTGGCGCGTACCCTTAATCCTAGCACTCGGGAGGCAGATGCAGATAGGTGTTTGTGTTTGAAGTCAGCTTGGTTTTAAGACACCCAGGGTTATAAACTGTCAAAAACAACCCAAAAACTATATAAACACAGAAGTAAACAGGACTGTAGCAGTCAAGCAGACCAGTGCAGACCAGACCACTCTGGCCTTTAAGACCTAGAACAACATAGGGACCTGGGCAGAGTCATAGCCTCTGGTGAGTGAAGCTGGACTGGCCTTGACTCCATTTGGGCACATGGAGAGCATGGGACAGCATGAGTCAGCATCACAGTCACTGGCGCACTTTCCATGATTCAGGTGGATGAACTCTCAAGAGAGGAAGAGGAGGAAGAGGAAGAGGAGATTTATTTTTCTGGCAGGGACCTTTCTCAGATACGAGATGCCATATTTAATCTTCTAAAGAATTTTTTGAGGCTTCTGCCCAAGTTTTCTCTTAAAGAAAAGCCACAGGCCATTCAGACTTGTATAGAGGTAAGTGAAAATTAATTCCCAAGACTTGGGGGATGAAGTTCTAGATCAGTGGTTCTCAACCTGTAGGTCACGACCTTTTTGGCAAACCTTTTATCTCTGACAATATTTTCATTATAATTCATAACAGTAGTATTAACTTAAAGTCATGAAGTATCAATGAAGATAATTTTATGGTTGGGGGTTACAACATAAAGAGCTGCATTGTTAACGGGTCAGAGCATTAGGAAGGTGGAGAACCACTGTTACTTATCTCTAGTATTTACTGAATGGAGAAAATACTCACACCTTTCTTGGTATTTGTCTTCCAGGTGTTTGTTGCATTAACTAGTTTTGAGCCAGTTTCTCATAAATTTGTTATTTCACAAGCCAGGTGAGCCCTTCATCTTTCAACATGTCAATCTAATGATGTTTTTCAGAACTGAAATGCTATTTTATTCTATTTAGTATGGAAGCAGAATTTTTTTTTTTTTCATTTAAGTTTGACTTATAGAAAATGCTGGTGTGACGCCCATGTACTCTATCTGCTTGGAAGGTTGAGTAAGTCGTTTGAGGTCAGCACACAGGGATGCTGTTTCCAAGAAAGGAGGGAGGGGAAGAGAGAGAGAGAGAGACAGAAGCTTATAGGCTATGGAATATAAAATCAAATCTATTAGCCAACATTTCCCCCTTTCTTTTCTTTAGGAACCTCAATGAAGTAAAACACATATCAGAGCTGGCCTACTCTGGGTTGTATTTACTGTGCTCCCCAGTACATGGAGAAGGAAATAAGGTAGGGGAGACGTATATTCTAATATCCAAGTTGAGTTGAAAGTGGACAGGCCAAATAATGGAAAGAGGTTTGGTTAGCTGAAGTCATGTGTGGTAAGAGAAGTGAGTACCTGTAATACTTTCAGAGAGAGAACACGTCCACATATCTTTTATTACAGCATATTGTTATAATTGTTCTGCTGTTTAATTCTTGTTCATCTCATTCTTGTGAATCAGTACTGTGGTTAGTTGAGCTAGTAGCTTGTCCTTTAGGATTACAGCCAGGCTGAATACCTGCCCAGCAAGGTTTACAAATTAAGTTGCATTGTAGTTATGTCTGTATAGGAAAACTGATACAGGATTGTACTGGCCACATCTTTAGATATCCACTGGGGAGGTGTCTTGGCACATACGCTCTGTGGCTCAGGGCCAGCTGGCTGTAATAGCATTTGACTTACTATATCATTTCAGAACTTGGTGTTCTTTCTATAATAACATGTCACTATTTTTGCTTGCTATCTAGTCTTCATTATCAGTAGTTACCCAATATATTTGGCGGCCCCAACAAATTATTTCTAAGTTCCCGAGGGGAGACAAAGTTTGGTTTACTTAACTGGGAGAAGAGACAAAACACTTTCATGTAGAAACTGACCACGTTGTCCTAAAGAGAGCAGTCAGGACTGCTGTGGTGGTGCATGCCTTTAGTCCCAGCACTCATTAAGCAAAGGCCAGGTTTGAGGCCAGCCTAACCTTGTCTGCATAGCAAATTCCATGCCAGCAGGAACTGCACAGTGGGACCCAGTCTCAGAGTAAAACAAACAAAAAGGAATGAACAGTCAGAATTTTTAAGTTTCTTTGGTAGTTCCTGTGTGCTTGAGAACATGTTAGTATCTGTATTCTTCCTGTTGATAGTCTACAGAGGTTTTTAGGTTGCCATTTGTTGGTAGCCTGCATCTTGCCTTCTGAGTTACCTTATGTTACTTTCTCAGTAGACATTGTAGTTGTAATAAGGGAACCTCACTAAGCTTCGATACCATAATAAAAGCAGGATATTCTGGGGAAGCCACAGACAGTCCCGTTCCTGTGGCTTTTGGTCAGTGTGATATAGTTAGTATGATGCAGCACTATGTAGTTAGAAGCATGTTGGGCTATGCACATCTGTGTTCAAATTCCCAATCCACTTCCTGCTAGCACTGTGAGTTACATGATCTTGGGAATGTTTCCGTCTGGACAAGGAAGACAGGAAGTTTCATCCTAGATTGCCACCAAATTAAACCAAATGCTGAATACAGGATGCAGTTTCTCTTGCTTCAAAAACAAGTTTAAAAAAACAAACAGGATCTTGCTTGGTCGGGCTGGCCTGGGATTCTCTATACAGACCAGACTGACCTTGAACTCACAGCGTTCCATCTACCTCTGTTTCCCAAGTGCTAAGACTAAAAGCATGCATCACCATGCCCATCCACATGCAGTAGTTTATAATTTATTACATCTATCATGTCTATGGACTTTAAACTGTGAATATGATGGAATTCAAAGGTGTGTTTCCATGTCCTTCCAAGCATTTTAAAAAATATGGTCAATGGGAAAGGTCACCCTTGGAGGTGGACTGTATCTCTAAGGGTTTTTAATTTCGAGGATTTTTTGCTTCACGCTAGACAGCCTTGGTTTTACGAGAACATTAATTATTTGACTTTGGACAGCTTACCTTTGAAATTCATTTTGTTACCTGCACAGTGGAAATTATGTTTCTTTTCTTGCTTGCCTCAAAGGATGGTTCCGATACTTCAGATTCTTCAGTCCAGTTAAATATATGAAAGTGTTTTCAGTATTTACTGGAATTATTTGTCAGATAAATATATTATATGGGATAATATATTGGATGTTTCATAAAATACAAGTATATTCCCTTTTAATATATGGTAATATTAATATTTACTATTAATGAATTATAGTTTGCCACATACCCTATATTTTGTGTAATGATATGAAGACATTATGGAAACAAGATAGTATTCTTAAAGTTACCTGTTGTAACTTATTAACATAAATAACTTAATGCATAAGGTATAGCTTGTACTTACTGAATACTTGTTCGTTGCCCAAGAAACACCACCTTAGTGGTTAGCAGCAAAATCCTTGAGACAACTGGATTCTCTGTCATAGTTTAAATCAAATTTCCTTTTCTCTTTTAGGTTATCAGTTCTATTTTCCATCAAATGCTAAATGTGATATTGATGTTAGAAGTAGGGGAAGGGTCCCGTTGTGCCCCCCTTGCCATAACCTCACAAGTCATCAACTGTAGAAACCAGGCAGTCCAGTTTGTCAGGTAAAGTACATACATCTTGAATTTTTCTTGAAGATCACTCTCCCTTGAAAGTCTGGGCCCTGCACTAACCACAGGCTGACTCTTGTGGCATTAGAATGTCAGACCAGTGGTGGGTTTGTGGGTCAGGCACGTCATGGCCTATCAGTTTCCCCTGCCTGAGTCACATTTGTTGACAGCTTCCATGTTAGGGTATTGTTAAGGACGCAGTGAATCTGTAGTTCTTGAGCCAAAGTCAGGCTCCAGCCTGATTCATTTGTGTAGTCAGCTGCCCACTCCTGCATCCCTTCTCCAGGACAGGAGGCGCACCTGTTTTCTCTCTACTTACATTTCTGTTCCTTGCACATTTTTTTGTTCTCACTTTTCTCTTCCATCCTCTACTTCAAGAAGGACTTGCTGAAGGGTGAAAGTGAGGAGGTTGCTTAATTTCTTATGGCTGATAGACTGCTCTCTGCCATGATACATAGCTCCACCTAAAAGCCCCCTCTTAGCTTTACTGGGAAAGGTACATTTGCTGTGTCTTCCACTTTCATTGCTCCACCACTGATTACTTGGCATTCACTGTAAAGCGAATATGTACCTGTTAGTGCATGCATGCTTTGCAGGCTTCTTTCCTAGGGTGTGGATGGAGACACTGGCACTGGCACTGACTGATACTATCTTGTCGCTGAGCAAGTGTCTCTCAATAGGATTGGCCTTGTTTGAAACAGTCTCTCACTGTTACCAAGGCTAGACTAGAACTCACTATGTAGACCAGCCTGGGCTTCACCTTCTGAGAATCCTCCTACCTCAGCTTCCTGAGTGCTGGGTTTGCAGGCATGAACCATCAGTGCCTGGCTAGGATTCCTTCTTTGTCATTGTCATCATTGTCGTCCTCGTAGTCATCATTGTCATCGTCATCATTAGCTTCTTCCTCCTCTTCCTCCTCTTTTGTGTGTGTGTGTGTGTGTGTGTGTGTGTGTGTGTGTGTATGTTTGTATGCATGCATGCTTAGGGGAATTGGTTCTCTCCTTCCCTAGTGTGGAACCTAGTGATTGAATTCAGGTCACCAAGCTTTAATGGCAGGTGCCTTTATCCACTGAGTCATCTCATTGTCTAGCTTCATAGAAAGAATTTTTAAAACATTAAATATCTAGGATGTGTTAAGTAGAAATGGTTTTTTTTCATATGACTTTATGGCACATGTCTTTAATCTCAGTACTAGGGAGGCAGAGGCAGGCTGATCTCTGTGAGTTCAAGACCAGCCTGGTCTATACCGTGAGTTCCAGGACAGCCTGGGCTACATAGAGAGCCCTTGTTTCAGATAAAACAAAAACATAGTTTATCATATTGCCTGTTGAATGTTTATATAATGGTACAAATCAAATAGTAAAATCTAGTGGGAGAATACATTAAACTAATAGCACCTCATTGAACTGACACAAGGTGGCACTATGTCCTCCTGATTTATCCTAAAGTGATGCATTTTACATCTTAATGTGAAATTTATTATAGTTAAAAGATTGAATTTTTGTCCTTCCCTAATGACTCAACTTCTCAGTGATGCCTCCGGAACTGCATTGGGAGCATGTTTTTTTTAACCTGTTGCAATGTATCTTTAATTCTTTTACTGAAACAACTCAAAGAGGTAGTTTGTTTTTACGATTTTTGGTTATTATTATTGCTCTGTGCCTATGTAGATGTACCTGTATGGGTATGTTTGCACATGTGTGTGTGCTGGCATGTGCTCATGCCTGCACCACAAGCACAGATGGAGGTCAGAAAACAACTTTGTAGTGTCAGTTCTATCTTGAAACCAGTAAGTGTTTAAATGAATTCTGGGAATCAAGCTGGTTGCGACTTGTGAGCCAAATGCCTTTACTTGCTGAGCTACCTTGTTGAATGTTTGAGATGTTTATAAAGTACACAAGTATTGGATTTGGGACACAGACATAAGAAGTTCCTGCTGTGTACGTTGTAACTGGATTTGTGTTTTTCTGTGAATCAGCGCACTTGTGGATGAACTACAAGAAAGTGTGTTTCCAGTCCTTGGGACCTTACTGCAGCACATCTGTGCCAAGGTACTGTGTGCTTACGTGTTTGTTCTTGAGAACCAGTTTGTGTCATCATGAATGGAAGCTTTAAAAGTAGATACTGTCTTAAACCAGGCAGGGTTTGGGCTGGTCGGTCGGTCAGTCTGTCGGTCGGTTGGTTTTGTGGGTGTTTTCAGGCAGGGTCTTCCTGTATAGCTGAAGGTAGGCTTAAGTCATGATCTGCTTGCTCTTGGCCGGCTGAGTGCAGAGATGAAAGGCAAGCACCCCCATACCGAGCTAATAACAAAGTATTCTTTCGCGGTATAAGCTGTTGATTTTGAAAAGTGGTAGACATGCACAGGAGCTTGGAGGAGAGTGTGGTGAGTTGATCAACACCTTCCCATCATTCCAGTTTTGTTTGCTTTGTGTATCTTGAATGCACATGCACACTTTTCTACGGAAGCAAATTCTATTGTATTCTTTCATTCATAATATTTCAGTATGTTTCTGTATAAAGGATAAGAACTTTAAAAAGAACATAAAATATTTACCACCTAAAAGACAAACTACTATCAGTTATCTAATCATGTTCAATTCTGAAAGGTTTTTTAATGTGTGTGAGTTTTGCTTACATGTATATATGTGCACATGTGTGTGACTGTTACCCATGGAGACCAGAAGAGGCTACGGGATCCCTTGGAACTGGGCTTAGAGAGAGTTATGAGTCACAATGTGGTGCTGAGGTCCTTCGCAAGATCAATAAGCACTCTTAAATGCTGAGAAGCCTCAGCAGCTTGCATTCTGAAATGTTTACTGATAGTTTATAAATCTGTGGAGCTGTGTAAGCAGTGACTCTTCATTTGAACCTTATCTACTATAGAGATACATACTGAAGTTGTATGCTTTTCTGCAGAGAGGCTTATAATTTAGGGCTCAGTGGGATAAGAAACATGAAGTTTGTCATTTATCCAGTGTTTGAAAGGTCACTGAGCTAATCACACCTGCTAATTTCCAGCTCCATCATCAGCTTCAGTCATTCTGCAAGTGGATGGCCAGCCATCTTTCTTTCATTTGTTCCAGGTGGTAGATAAAGCAGAGTATCGGACATACGCAGCACAGTCCCTGGTCCAGCTGCTTAATAAACTGCCCTCTGAGGCGTATGCTACATTCATTGCCTGGCTTTACAAATATTCACGGAGTTCCAAGGTAAGAGATGTGTCTGAATAAAAGCTCGGGACCTGGCTTTGGCATCTGATGACAGCCAGGACTGAGTGCAGAAGAGACTTGTGTTCTGACTCTTCCTCTTAGTGATGGATTCCTCTGATTCTGCCTCACCAGATTGCGTACCGGGTTTTCACTCTGGATGTTGCTTTAGCTCTCTTGGAGCTGCCCGAAAGAGAGGTGGATGACGCTGTATTATTGGAGCATCAGAAGTTTCTAAAGCACAAATTTTTTGTGCAAGAAATTATATTTGATCGTTGCTTAGACAAGGCACCTACTGTCCGCAGCAAGGCACTGTCCAGTTTTGCACATTGTCTGGAGTTGTCTGCTAGCAACACATCTGAGAGTATATTGGATATCTTCATTAACAGTGAGTGGGAGAGGCTAGAGGCTTAACTCAGGGTTTGCTTGCCTAGTATATGTGAGGCCAGGGGTCAGTACCCACTATGCGTGGCCAGAAAAGAAAAAAAAAATCAAAAACTGCAAATGGATCATTTTTTGTTAAGGCTGTGTGTGTGTGTGTGTATGTGTGTGTGTGTGTGTGTGTGTGTACGCAAGCACATGTGCTAGTTAATTTTTACCCCCACAAACCACTTTATCATTTGTTGTTATACTATGTATGTAGGATTCATCCCAGGACCTCACGCAGATAAGCATGTATTCTACAACTTGAACTTGTCTCCCACTTCAAATCCCTTTCTAAAGCAAGGAAACCTGATCCATTGGAAACTCCCTTTCTGAAAGAAAAAAAAGTTGTCAGCAGTTTTGAACGAGTCTGCTCAGACTGCGGCTCCTGTGTGTGTCGCATGCGGTTTATGGTACTTCTCTCTCATATGCGTCTGCTTACTTTCAGGTAATTTAGTTACAGGAGTACAGAGTCACTCTGGAACCTTACTGAGACCCTCAACAGGTAATCAATCATCAGTATTTTTCAAACACTGAGTGGTCTCTAAAAAAACACAATGTGCTGCCGTTAGAATGACTTTGCCACCCCCGAGCTTTGTTACTTGAGTAACATGCAGCGCTCATGCCATTAACTATATAACAGACTTTGACCTCTGATCTTTTTCTTTAATAGGGTTAACCAGTCGAAATTGCCCCTCCATGCACAGCAGTACCCATGAAAATGGTGAACAGAGTCAGCCTAGAGGTACCCACACTTTCTCTCTCCCTCTGCTGCCTCTTCCCAAATATGACCTGTTCTACTTTCATAGCATAGATATTTAATACATATATAAATTTGTTATAGTTTAGTTTTCCCATGTGAGGGAACATCTGTGATAGTGTATTTCCAGGTCTGGGGGATTGTGCTTGACGTGATCTCTGGCTCCGTGCATCTCAGCAGGTGGCATCATTTTGTCCTGTGTGGTTGACTTGGACTCCAGCTGTGTGTGCACCACAGTCTCTTTATCCACTAAGGTCTATGTGTGGCTCCGGGGTTGTGAATGATGCCACAACAGGCATGAAGATATAGGTGTATCTGTTATGTACTAAGCTAGATTTCTTTCGGTTAAAAACTCACATCCATGTAATATAGCTGAGTCATATGACAATTCTGTTTTTATTTTATTAAGAACTGTTTGTTACTATGTATATATTTAAGACAGGGTCTTACTGTGTATTTCTGACTGGTCTCAAACTCAGAGATTCTCCTGTCTTTGTCTTTTGATGCTGGGTTTAAAGGCACTACTGTGCCCAGCCAAGGCAGTCAGTTCTATTGGCAATGCACCAGGATTGCGTTTCCCACCATGTCCTTGTAAGCATTGGGGGTTTTTTGTTTATATTTTTGAGACAAAGTCTCTTGTGGCCAAGGATGCCATTGTGCTGTGGAAATAGAGTAGAAACCCAAGTACCACCGTCCATACTCAACAATGCTAACGACAGGCATGGTAGAGTAGGAGTATTCTCAAACAGAAAGGGTTTTGTTTTTATTTTTTATTGGTTTTGTGTGTCTGTCTGTCTATCTGTCGGTAGTCATGAATACTACAGGTGCATAATGACGGTAAAAGGACAACTTGAAGGACTCATTTCTCTCTTTCCAAGCATTGAACTTAGGTTGTCAAGCTTAGCAAGTGTCTGCCTGCTATGCTATCTCACCGGCTCCCTAAACAGGAAAGTTTCATTTTTAAAATTCTTCATTATTTTATCATTTTGTATGTATGGATGTTTTGCCTTCATGCGTGCCTGTGCACTACATATGTCCAGTGTCCTTAGAGGCCAGAAGAGGGCGTCAGATCCCTAGGGACTGCAGTTAGTGACAGTTATAAGCAGTCCCTGCTCTTAACCACTGAGCCATCTCTTCAGCCACAAACTGGAAAGTTTTAAAAGACAAATGAAAAGAAAAGAGGAAAATAAGAGAGAAGAAAATGGGAAATAAAAAGCAAAAGAAAAATCTAGAATATTTAAAATGTGGAAAGGGAGTAGGGGAAAAGTAGAAAGTGAAGTTCATAAATACATTTTTAAAGAAAAGAAGGAAGTGCAGAGTGAATAGAGTAATATGACTATTATAAGGATCAATGAAGGGGTCTCCAAACAAGATCTCAGTCTATTAGGCATCTACACTTTATCTTCCTACCCTTGGAAGCCGAAGTTGTATGCCCACACCATCATTTTTTCAACCAACTTACAGTTTTCTGTTGAAGACACCATGTAAGTCTAAGCCCCCTCTGTGGGTTGTTCTGAGCATTCTCTTCCAGTCTGCACCACACAGGCTAGTAACCAGATTTTCTCATCAAGCAGTCGATTGTAAGAGTTTGAGGCAATTAACAACTCAGATTCCAATGTCAGTGAAGGAATGGATGTGCTAGCAAGGCAAGAGCAAGCAGGCAAAGAATAGCGTCTTCCTTCTCCCATTGTCCTTACATAGGCAGAACGTGTGGCCCAGATTAAAGGTATCTTCCTGCCTCAAGATCTGAATAACAGGTGTGCCCTCCATTTCTGGATTCTAGTTCATTCCAGATATAGTCAAGTTGACAACCAACAATAGCTATCACAGTATTCTTTATTGAGCAGGATATCAGCTGTAAGCTTTTCAGGACATCCTTTGTTAGAAGGAAGTTGCCTTCTGTTCCAAATTTGCTGAATTTTTTTTCCTGAATGTTTTACTCCTCAATATCTCACTTTTCTTCATTTAAAAAGATGATTGTGGCTGGGCGGTGGTGGCACACGCCTTTACTCCCAGCACTTGGGAGGCAGAGGCAGGAGGATTTCTGAGTTCGAGGCCAGCCTGGTCTACCGAGTGAGTTCCAGGACAGCCAGGGATACACAGAGAAACCCTGTCTTGAAAGATTCAAAAAAAACCCCAAAAAACAAAAACAACAAAAAAAAAGATGATTGTGTGGTTTTCCTTTTTTTCTGATGCTGTGCTATTTTCACTCATTGGTTTTTCACATTAGAATCAACCTTTAATTCCTGAGATAAATAGCAGACATGGTAAAATTCTTTTTTAATCTTGCTGAGTTCAACTTACTAGTGTTTTTGCTGAGATTGTTGCTATTTGTAGTTTTAAGGGTTCAATTTATTGAGGTGTCTGGTGTTGTTGTCATGGTGATATTAGCCCAATAATCTGAGGGGAGTATATTTTTCTCTTCTCCCTTTTGTTTGAGGTGGTGAAGGAGTCTCACTTATTTCTGGGCATCATTTGATAGGACGCCTAGTGAACCTGCTAGTCTTTGGCTTTTGTGCATATAGTGTGAAGTTCTTTTCCGACCAGTTGAGTTTCTTCATGTTTATAGGTGTAGTCATTTTCTTCCTCTCATTAAGTCACCTTTGATTATCAATCTTCTGAGCACTTGTTCATTTCATTAAAAATTCATTAACAAAAAATTGTTCCTATATCCCTCTATGCTCTGTAAACTGATAGTAATTTCATAATGTTGCATATCTGGTTTAAACAACTTTAATACTTTTTTGTTGTTGTTATTGAGTATAGTTAAAGCTTGTTAACGTGTGTTAAGTTTTTAGCTATTTTCAAAATATTACCTGGGCTTTGCTGAATTTTCTCCATTTTATCTAAACAGTTTCCATCTTTGGTTTGAGGACATCTTAGGGGTTGTTACTAAGACCCTCACAAGGGTCTTTGACACAAAAACCATGTTCATATTATTATCAAGGTATAATCTACTTCCCTTACCTTGATCTTTTCACAAGTAAATTGACATTTCCCCCAAGGTCCTGTAGTGTATAGTTATAGCATATGACCATTCAGCAGCTGTCTGCTAAGCCAGGCATCAGAGTGTACAAAAATGTGCAAAAGCACCGCCCTACTGTTATCTTGTAGAAAGCACAGCTGTTTTTAAAAACATTATTTATAGTGGGGTTTTTGGTTGTTTTTTTTTTTTTTTTTTTTTTTTTTTGGTTATTTTAGTTATTTACAATACAGATGTCATCCCATTTCCCCTCCCTAGAACCCCCTATCCTATATCCCCTCTTCATTCGTGCTTTTATACCATTTTGTTTACATGCATGTATTAAAGTCAGTTCTAGGTTGAAGGTCTTGCAATACAATAGATGCAAATAGTCGAGGAACAAGCAATATAATAAACACAAATAGTCAAAGAAAAAACAAGTCATTAAACCCAATTACATGAACACTCTCATGATCACTGTTTCTAAAGGCTTATCAGGGTGACCAAAGTATCTGAGCCTACTTCCCTATGACCTAGCCCAAGGTCATTTTCATGTTTGAAATCTACTTCCTTGTTCTAGCCTAAAATTTAGATCCTGCCTGAGGTTACTTCTTTGTTGTAGCCTAATATTTAGATTCCTGCCTGAGATTACTTCTTTGTTGTAGCCTATGATTTGGATTATTTCTTTGTTCTAGTCTAATGTCAGATTTCTGCTTAAAGCCTATTTCCTTTTCCTTGGCCAATGTCATATTCCTGCCAAGCAGCCCATTTCCTTATTCTTGGCCCATGTCAGCTTCTTGACAAGCAGCCCAAAGGCTGTCCACCTCTCCCCCGTTTTGTTTCATTAACAATACTGAGCCTGTCTTAGGTCATTCTGACAAGAATGTCTTCCTTACCCATCATGGAATATGCATTATCAAAAGCAATGCATTTCTGTCTTAGGTTGGTAAGGCTTTGTGCAGAATCTTACCTGTCCTTGGCTCGCCAGCCTGTTAATTTAATAACTGTCTTGGGCTCCGTTTTCAGGTTTAAGCCATGTACTTTGGCTGCCAACATGATGGGCAGGAATAAAAGTATTCCCAGGACAAGAAGGGCTAGCCTGATGAAGCTATATATGCCATTTCTGAGGTTTGACCAAAATGGAAATACTGACCTCAGGCCATGGATAATTTTATTGGCATTATCTGCAGCATCAAAGTTCAACAGAGCAACGTTCTTTAAATTCATAATCTCACTATGCAAAGTTAACACACCCAGAGAGGTGTTAGGATTATGCCAAATTATCCTACAGGTGTCTTTAAACTTTTTTCTAATTATAATGACAATCATTGTGAATTTCACAAGTAACATTACTCCAATGATATTTGTCATGACACTTGGGATAGCTCCTAGCTCTTGAACCCTAAACCTCCTTCAGATAATTTGAATGGCTTATAGAGCATCATTCGTTGTTCTAGATACCTATATAAATCCTTTTGTATACTCAATACATTAGTAACATTTTTTTTGCTAGATGGTTAACAAAAATAGTTGTCTTAACTCCTTGTGTCAATGCTATTGCAGAAGCAGTGGTGCTAGCAATTAATGGAATTAAAGCTGCTATACCAGCAATAATCAAGTCCACTACCCTCTTGCTTCTGCTTAAAGCCTAACTCACTTCTTCCAGAACTTTTAAGTTTTCTTTCAGAGAATCAAGGTTTTCTAATACTCAGGGCAGTGAGACAAAAGCTGGTTGATAGACCCCGTAACAGACATGCCAGGTTTCAACACTAACATATTTGGAAATTATACAGTCAGTGTAACTTACAATAAATGCTGTAGAAGAGACAAAACCAATTTTAGCTTGACAATTAAAGGAGACTTAAAACATGCACTAACCCTTGTTTGAAATCCAGATCCTGTCCCAACTTTATCTCTTGCTATTGTAACAACATAGTGAACTACAGCTAACTTCCAAATATGTCTCTGACAAAGTTCAGATCCAGTCTTCCAAAAGTAGACTGTTATTTGCCATATTGGATTGATTTCTAGACCAGTACATGATTGAGTCCTAATTGATGATCACCTTTAAGAAGAATACAAGAGATATAATTTCTCGTTTTGATTCTCTATCCCACAAGGTCTAAAAACTTAAGGCAAGGCAGCTTGTCCCATCTGGGATATAGTCAAGCAAAGGTGGGTCAGGAACTTATGTCCAATACAGCTCCCCAGTCACCATTGTCAGGGTACTCAGCAAGCTCACAGGTCAGCATCATTCTTTGTCTCAGCAACAGTATGTCTTACCAATCTTTTCAAAGTTCCATGGGCCTCTTCCACAATACCTTGTCCTTGAGGATTATATGGAATCCCTGTAATAAATTGTTGACAAAAAGTCTAAACTGCTCAGCTACAATTGCCAAACACATTATCTGGTTTTTTTATTGGATATTTTATTTATTTACCTTTCAATGTTACCTCCTCTCCCATTCCTCCCCCAAAACCCCTTATCCCATCCTCCCTCCTCCTATTTCTATGTGGCTGTGCTCCCACCATCCTCCCATTTCCACCTCCTGCTCTCGAATTCCCCAACACTAGGGAATCCAAACTTTCAGGGACCAAGGCCCTCCACTTCCACTGATGCCTGACAAGGGTACCCTCAACTACCTATACAGGTAGAGCCATGAGTCCCTTTGTGTTCTCAGGCTGGAGGTTTAGACCCTGGGAGCTCTGGTTGAATATTTTGATACTCCTTCTAAGAAGGACCAAAGCATCCACACTTTGATCTCCCTTCTTGAGTTTCATGTGGTCTATGCATTGTATCTTAGATATTGTGGGCTTTTGGGCTGATATCCAATTATCAGTGAGTGCATACCATGTATGTTCTTTTGTGATTGGGTTACCTCACTCAGAATGATATTTTCCAGTTCCATCCATTTGCCTAAGAATTTCATGAACTCATTGTTTTTAATAGCTGAGTAATACTCCATTGTGTAAATGTACCACATTTTTTGTATCCATTCCTCTGTTAAAGGACATCTGGGTTCTTTCCAGCTTCTGGCCATTATGAATAAGGCTGCTATGAACATAGTGGAGCATGTGTCCCTGTTGTATGTATGTTGTATGTTGTTGCATGTTCTTCCTTTTATTTAACTGATTTTTAAAATATTGTTGTTGTGTGTCTGTGTAATGGAGCAGATAGGCCATGCCACAGTGCACATGTGGAGGTCTGAGGACAACTTTTTACCCCTTTCTTTACATGGGCTTTAGGGACTAAAAGCAAGACGTTCAGACTTGGATGGCAAGCCTCTCTATCCACAGAGCCATCTTCCCAGCTCCTCTTACTTAATGAATTACTTAATTTAGATTAAGACAATCTATAGAGAACAACTCTTTTAGGTGCTTAGAAATCCCAGAAGCTTTTAGAGGAGAAAATTGAAAGGAGTCACATAATACCCTGTCAGATCTTTAAAAGGCCTCTGGGTCATTATAAGTCTTTTCTGTTTTCAAGATTTTTCTGTCCTCTCCTTTCTTAGAACTTAGAATAATTAGTGAGTCTCAGCCAATCCTGTCTTCTCAGTGTTGTGATATGTTAGGTTGTGCATGGTCTTTCTCAAGATGGTGACTCTTTGGTGTTGATCCACAGAGAGATGCTTCATGACAATGCTGAGAAAAAGAACCAAGGATGAGAAGATCAACGTCAGGAAGTCTGCCCTTCAGGTGGGAAATGAAAACTCAGAAATGCCACACTCATTACTTAACCTGCTTTTCATACTTGACCTTGGCACTGCCATTTATAAGAAGTAAAACTAACAGAACTTGCTGACTTTTAAGCTTTCAGATTTACTTGGTGGCTTTTTAAGACACTCAGCGTTTGAGTGGTGTAATGGTACATGCCCATAACCTAGCCCTCGGAGGCAGAAGCAGACATCCAGATTGAAGGAAGTTTGAGTTTGAGGCCAGCCTGATCTACATAATGAGTTCTAACTCACCCAGGGCAATCGTATAAAAAACAAGCCACCGCTTATATTTATTCATCTGAACTAGGAGGCCACAGATAAATTTCAGTAGGTTCGTGAAGTTGGTCATAATGTTCAGTTTTCCCTAGAGATTCCATTCCAAAGATGGATACTATAGGGAAGTAGGGTTGCTACCTATCCCCAAAATGTTGACAACGAGAAGAACTGAAGTGTTTCTTTGTCTACGTTTTCTCTTTCTGCTTATGCCCTGTGCATGTTAATCCATTTTATACCTTTCAGGTGTTAATGAGTATTTTGAAACACTGTGACATCTTGGGCATGGACGAGGACCTGTTGATTCTGCAGGACCATTGTCGAGACCCTGCCATATCTGTGCGGAAGCAAGCCCTACAGTCTCTTACAGAACTTATTATGGTGAGGAACGTCACACTGTGTGTAGAGTGCTCGGAGCTTTACATCAAAAGCAGTTCTGAGTTGGTGTTAATGGTTCACACTTATAACAGTCATAAGGCTGAGGCAGGACGGTTACTATGAAGTTGAGGCCATCTCAGACTACAGTATACCCCATCTCAAAAAAAAAAGTTCTGGACTTGTAGGCTTCAGGCTAGAGCATACACTTTGTATGCACAAAGTGCTTGAGTTTAGTCCCCAACACCAAACTGGGGCAGGAGTAACTGTACACAAGAATTACCTGTGGCTAAATGTTAAGTAAACCATTTAGAAATTCACTGGAGCCCGCTATAGGACTAAACACCATCAACGGGGAATAAAACGAGGTGTGGCAGGTGACTGCCTTTTTAAATCGAACTAGGAACTAATAATAAACAGTGCTGTGCCACTTCTTGATTTTTATCTTAAATCCCAGCTAGAAGAAGAAAATAAAAAAGTTTGCATTGATTTTAATTTTTATTTATGTATATGTGTGCACGTCTGTATCCGTGAGTATGTAAATTCGTGTGTAGGTGCTCACAGGGGTCGGAGACATGATATCTTGCAGTGGATCATGAACCAGCTAACACGAGTACTGGGAACTGACCACTCTAGAAGAGCAGCATGTGCTCTAACCACTGAGCTGTCTCTGTTAGTTATTTTTTGTTGCTGTGGCAAAACACCAGAACCAAAAGCAACTTGAAAAAAGTGTTTATTTTTGTTCATAGTCCCAGAGGGTGAGAGTCTACTGTGGCAGGGAGGCGTGGCAGCAGTCAGCAGGTGTTATGATGATCTGGAAGCTGAGAGCTCACATCTTAACCCAGCAGAGAACAGACTGGAATGGGACTAGACTTCAGCAAGGCTGTACCCTCCCCACTGTAACCTTTCCATACAGTGCCCACAACTGGGGACAGAGTGTTCAAATGCCTGGGCCTAAGGGACATTGCTCATCTTAACCATCACACCATCTCTTGAGCCCCCAAAATAAGGTCAACTTTATTTAAAAAGGCCTACATTAATTTTTTGTCACATAAGATTTGCAAATATTACCAGAAGAGTTTATTCATTACTATGATATGTAATTTATTCCTTCCAATTAATTGTCTGTTGAAATTTTTTTAAAGGATGACTATTTTTTATCAGAGAAGACATTAAAGAAAGCGTAACTTTAAGATTTATTTTTATTATTTAAGTGTGTGTGCTCATGCAGTGCCCATGGAGGCCAGAGACATCAGAGCCTCCGGATCTGGAGGTAGCTGAGTTGTGAGCTGCCTGACATGGGTACTGGGAATCCAACTTAGTGAGCTAGAAGACCAGCAAGTGCAGTTAACTACTGAGCCATCTCTCAAGCCCTAGCAGTGCATATTTTGGCTTTTTGAAGTAAATATCATTTGTTAGTGGTTTTGAATAACCAAAATAATACTAGTCCCTAATAATAAAATAATGGCTTTAATTTATAAGTTTAATATTTATTGATTCATCATAAGCTTGAGGTTACAGTTTGTTTTTTGATAACTTTGAATGTTCTTTTGGTTTCTGTTTTATGTTTTATCTGCAACTAAGTGCAATTATTTGTTTGCTTAGGTACAGTGCCAAATATTATGCCAAGGGCTTCCTACCCCCTGTAGGTGTGATCATATTTAGCATGTCTTTTGAAATTCCAACTGGAACTTCATTGGATTGTATCTAAACTTATATTAATGTCAGATCTTCTGCTATGTCTTCAACCTTAGGCCCAGCCTACATGTGTCCCAGTCCAGAAAGCCTGGTTGATGGGTGTTATCCCAGTGGTGATGGACTGTGAGAGCTCAGTGCAAGAAAAGGCCTTGGAGTGCCTGGACCAGCTCCTGTTGCAGAACATTAAACATCACAGGAAGTTCCACAATGCGGACAGAAGCCAGGTGCTTGCTTGGGACCTACTTGCTCTCCTCACCACAGAAAGCCAGGATCTGAGGTACGTTGACTATCCACCTGCCTCTGCCTCCCAAGTGCTAGGATTAAAGGCGTGCGCCACCACCGCCCGGCTATTTTGTTGTGTTTTAAAGAGTAGTTTTTTATATCTATGAATGTTTTGCCTCTCTCTCTCTCTCTCTCTCTCTCTCTCCTCTCTCGTCTCTCTCTCTCTCTCTCTGTGTGTGTGTGTGTGTGTGTGAGTGTGTGTAGCTAATGGGCTACTTGATATTTTCAGCCCTTTGGTATTAACACTTTATCACTAAAAATGGCTTCATCTAGTCAGTATTTTCTCAGTACCACCTACATTTTTGCTGGGAGGGATTTGTTTAAGGGAGGGATTTATTCCACGGCAGAATCTACTTTCTCACTCTTGTTACTATCTTAGTTTCTTTCTCTGTTGCTGTAATAAAATTCCCTGACAAGAGTCTTAAGGAGGAAACAGTTTATCTTGGCTTACCGATGCATATGATGTGAGGGAGCCACAGTAAGAAAGCAAAGAGCAACAAATGCCAGTGTAGAGCTTTGTCTGCATTGAGTGCCATTCAGGATCCGGCCCACGAAACATTCTCGTCTTCCCATATCATTTAATGCAGTCTGGCATTTAAATGTGAGATAATCTCTCACAGACATTCTCAGATGCTGACCGTAAGGGAATCCCTCATGGGGAAGCTTAGAGTCTTGCCTCTTAGGTGATGCTAGACTCTGTCAAGTTGATGTGTAACTATCACCTAGTCTTAGGTCCCCAGGGTTGCCCCAGTTTTAAACAATTGGCTCCCTCTCAAATGGGCTTTTCCCTGGTTGTTTTTTTTTTTTTTTTTTTACTTCCTAAACATTGGGCTCGTTGGTATTCCATGCTTTCCTACTATAATGTATATCTACATGATACCTTACCTTCTAAGTATCCTATGATATGCATTCTCTAATGCTTGATAGAACACGAGGACCCTTTAAATGCCTACTCTGCAAGTACAAACACTTGTGTTTACAGACTATTTATAGCTTCATTTCAGTCCCATTTCTTAATGTTTTCAAATACACAGCTATCTGATTTCAAAATGAATAAAAATAACCGCCAAAAAGGAGGCTGCTATGGCTCTGGCACAGCCTTCAGCCTACCCAACCAGCCACCCAGCCTAGACACACTGAATAGGTGTCACAGCCTTCTCTCAAAGTGTCTGTTGCCACAGAGGGAGAGAATATAACACTATATTGTCAACTAAGCTAGAGACATCCAAAAGGAGGGAACCTCACTCAGGAGAATGCCTCCATAAGTTCCAGCTGTAGGGCATTTTCCTTATTAGTGATTGGAGGCGGACCCAGCCCATTGTTGGTGGTGCCATGATTGGGCTGGTGATCCTGGGTTCTATGAGTTTCTGCCCTGGCCTCCTGCAGTGATGGACTGCAGTGTGGAAGTGTATGCCAAATTAACCCTTTTCTCCCCAACTCACTTTAGTCGTGGTGCGTCACTGCAGCAATAGACACTCTAAGTAAGACAACTGTAACTGTTCTTATAAAAAGGGGCACAGCCCTCTAGAATTTTTTTTTTTTTCAGAAATGTTAAATGTGAAACTGTAATGAGTTTAGTCCCTCATGTTTGTTAGGTTTAGTATGACAGCATATCAGAGTCTGCATGTCTTCAATAGTAGAAATTTGCTTCTCATGGTTCTGGAGGCTGGCGATCCCAGGTTAAGGTTCTATGCTTTCTCTTAGGCCTCTTGCTGGCCTGCAGACAGCCTTGTGTCTTGCTATGCCCTCAGAGTCTTTTCTCTGTACCTGTATGTTCCTGGAAACTGTAGGAGTCCAATCTCCTCTTGTAAGGACACGTGTCACATTTTCTTAATGTGATCCCTAGTGGCCTCCTTTTGACTGACTCTCTTGGTTCTTTTATAGGCACCGTCTCCAAATGCAGTCATATTCTATTCTGAGATTACAATGTTGGGTCTCGTAACATAGGGATTTTAGAAGGGTGCAGGTCAGCGCATCACACACTTCTAAGGGGGAAATGTTGTGTCTTCTTTTCCACGCTGAACCTAAGCAGTTGCATCATAGTGGCATGGTGAATATACGCTAGAATAACCATCAGCAGCTGCTACGGCTGCATGTTTCCCTTATAAAGCTTGTTTTGTATAAACTGGCAAATACAAGAATATGAGGTGGTAAGATGTAAGATGCTATTAGGCAGCCAGGGCTGTTTTCTGAATTATTTAGTATTTGTAGAAAGAGAGCTTCCAGGAGTGGGCTGTCTTGTTCCATCTCTGATTTTGTGCCATGAGCTCCCCTGCCTGCTTGCTTCCTCCAGAGGATGCAGCGTGCAAGGCACTGTGTTGGAGCAAAGAATGACCTCAGCAGACACTAAGCCTGGACCTTAACCTTAGATTTCCCGGCTTTTAGGATTGTGAAGAGTAGATTCTATTCTTTATCAGTTACACATTCCTAGATGTATAAAAGGAACTCAGAAGACGGACAAAAATGAACCACAAAAACCACAGGAAGGACAGGCTGGAGAACCGGAACCCACAATAAAGGATGCTTCTCACTCCGTGGAGCACTCCTCATGGAAAATAGGGGACATGAGAAGCAGGTCACAAGCCAAAGTGGAGATGAGCAATAAACAGATAATTAACCTGATATTAAACTTCTCTAACAGGCAAAGGAGTTTAGAAATAAAACAAGTTTCAGTTTGTTAAAATGTGAGACTAGAGTCTGTACCACCCACTGCCTACACACCCACACTGACACATACATACATGCATACAAACATACATACATACATACCCCCCAAAAAGAACAATTAAAAACAATGGGGTTAATGGAATAAAGAACCCTATAAACAGTGATGTACAAGATTTATGTTAAGATTGTTTATCAACAGAGAGCAAGTGCTTTAAAGGATAGCTGACCTTTAAAATGACTTTTTATTTAAGATTTTTTTTAATTGTATGTGTATCTGTATATCCTCTGAGGGTGCACTTGAGTGAAGGTGCCTATCAAGGCCAGAAGACCTCAGATCCCCTCAAGCTGAAGAAACGGTTAGTTGTGGGCTAGTCAGCCTGCTACGTGCTAGGAAACAAACACTGATCCTCTGCAAAAGCTATGTGGTTTAGTCACTGTCGAGCCAAATAAGGAGCAAAAGGACAGTCCTGGCTGCATAAGATGGTATGCTACACTCGCATCTCAGCGCGCTGGTGGCCAGTGTGAGTGTAGGGAGCCTGGGACCCAGCTTAAACTGCAGCATTGTAATACAACATTCGAAGAAGCTTCCGTTAAAAGCAGAGTAGCAAGGAGAAGCTGGCTGATGAACTTGAATAGGGAGATAAGACTGGGATTTACATTTTAGGAAATAGAGAAAGTGGATTTATGCTTGGAGACCAAGAGCCCCAAACTGGATGTTGAGAACACGGGCCTGTGTGAAGTGATTTAAATCACAGGTAATGGGGGCAGAATAAGAGGAGGCAGTGGAACAGAGGAAGGAGACAAGTGTTGGGGTGGGGAGTAGAACAGGAGCTTAACATTTTAAGTGCTCATTTTCAGTGCCCCAGTCTAAGAGCTGAAGCGTTGTCGGACTTGACACCTTACTCTACTTAGGTTGCTCTTAGTCTATTGGAAATTTCACAAAACAAACCCAGTTTTGGTAGGAAGCTTATTACAGGAGCACAAAGGGAGGATAGAATTGCATTTTGTTATTATTTCTTCTCTTCCAACTTCCCTCCATCCATCCCTTCCTTTTGTCCTGCCTTTTTGTGGGAGACCAAAACCTGGGTATTACACATGCCAGCCCTCCAGCCCCAAGAGCTGTACTGTTGTATCCTTTCAAACATCTGATGTGGCATAAGATCATGAGTCTTACCATCTCATTCCGTGCTATAGGAAAGAAAATAAGAGATGATTTAAAGACAGTAGTGAAGGGCCCTGGGTAGCGAGTACATCAGTTGGCAGTGTGCTTGCCTTGCAAGCGTAGAGACCTGCGTTTGGATCCCCAGGGCTTATTCCCCTGAATAAAGATGAGCATGGTGGTGTGTGACCTAGTGGCGGCACTGCAGAGACAAAGATCTGCTGCCCAGTTTGCGTAGTCGAACCATGACTTCCGGGTTCAGTAAGAGACCCTGGCTCATGAAGTAAGGTGGAGAGTGGCCGGGAAGACACTCAACAGCAACCTCAAGAACATGCATGTACATGTATGACACACGAGAACAGTAAACATGAGTACTTGTGTATTGGAAGCATTTTCAATTTTATCTGTGTGTTACTAAGGTGTACCAAGTTTCAGCTCGTTTGCTATGCCGTATTTAAATGCTATGATGTCCCTTCTCTCTGGCTTCTCATTAAATAAGAGATATTTATTATCTTCTGTTATTTTGTTCTTATCAACATGGACGTACTTATTATAATAAGCTAAATGTGTGGAAATTTTGAAAGAGATGGTTTTGAAATTTTTTCTTTGTTGTAAATAGTATTTTGTGAGGGGGCGGGGAATAAAGACAGTTTATTCTGAAGGGGAAATTAAGAAGATATCTTGTTTGGTATCAGATATGCAAAGAGCCAGACTCACTGCATGGATGTTTTATGTACCAGAGAAATCCTGGAGATGCAGAAGTTGATACCCTTTCAGTGAGAGTTAGTCGGAACACTTTTGTATATTTCTAATTACAATTCTCCTTTCCCTTCTCTTTTTCCAGCCGCTATTTAAATAAGGCTTTTCATATTTGGTCCAAGAAAGATAAATTCTCATCCACTTTTGTAAACAGTGTGATATCCCACACTGACACAGAACATTCGGCAGCAGCCTGGATGCTGCTCTCCAAGATCACTTGCTCATCACCCAAGCTGGACTACACCAAGATAATGGAGTCGTGGGAGAAACTCAGCAGGTTTGCGTGCTTACAAAGTAGCCACTAGCCGACCCCAGTTTGCTGGAAGCAAAGCTCTGGCCTACTTCATGGCTGTCACTTTAGATTCTGGCTCAAGCACACGCTTGAAAAACAGGATCTTATTTAAGCAGGTTACCTATGTCAAAGTTCATTAAGCATCTTGGTGTTCGTGGACCTCGCAGTTAAGCCTTGTTAACTACTGACTTCTAATACTAACAATCCAGAGGGAATGAGTTTTGTTGTAGTTTTGTATTTGGGGGTTTGGGGGTGTTTTGTTGTTTGTTTGTTTTGGCAGCATGCTGGTTAATTTGGCACTCTCTCCTTCCTTTTCTCTAGAGAACATTCTCCCAACTCAAACACCTTAAGCTATATGCTGTGTGTCATTGGGCATATTGCAAAGCATCTTCCCAAGGACACCCGGGACAGGATAACTGGTGAGTCTAACAGACTGTTTTGAAGAGGCCTTGCCCTTCACTGCAGAGGTTATTATAGCTCTGCATGATTTTCTAAGCAGTTACATTTTAACTTTTTTCCTTTTCTTAGGTGTGATCAAGATCAAGCTGAATAGATTTCAGTGGTCTCTAGAGTTAATCAGTTCATCTGTTGACACGTTGCAAGGACTTTGCAGAGCATCTGCAAAGACACTGCTAGAAGAGCAGGTATGTATGGCCGAACACTTTTTGTGTTTCCAGCTTCTTTTCAAACGTGCTACTTTATTTGACACCTAAGAAGTGTTCTCTAAGAATAGAGGGCGTGGAAGGATGCGTAGTGCCCGGCGGCCCTTAAAGGTCAACGGCCTGTGTATCTAGCAGCTGACATCCCTAAGAGCTGACTGCTGCCGGCATGGCTCCCTTAGATATCCCCACTGTGGCTCCAGGTACTATGTGTGCTTACTGATTAGTATCTGTCTTTCTGGTAATGAATCCGCAAGGTTGTCTTTTAATAAGTGATAGCCTTACATTCCAAGAGCAAAATTCTAGTAATTGTCATACAAATCTAAATACATGCATTATGTGAGACTGTTACTTTGACCTCTATGGAAAATTTCTTCTATCAGTATTTTAAGTTCTATGTACTTAATGTGACTGTGATAGCACATGTGTGAAGGAAAGAGGACAGCTGATAGGAGTCAGTTCTGTCCCCCCACCAGGTGGGTCCCAGGGGTTAAACTTAGGTTGTCAGGCTAGGCAGTAAGTACCTTTATCCCCTGAGCCATCTCAACAACCATATCACATTTTAAGTTATTTTTATTTTATATGCATTGGTGGTTTGCCTCTATGTCTGTCTGTATGGGCATGTTGGATCCCCCAGAACAGAAGCAATTGACAGTTACAAGCCACCCCGTGGTTTCTGGGAATTGAACCCAGGTCCTCTGCAAGTGTAGCCAGTGCCCCAGTGTCCCAAACTACTGAGCCATCTCTCTGTATCTAAACAATTATTTTATCAGTGCTTTCTGCTTTTATCATGAGATATACTCTTTTATTCTTAATTTTTCATTTGCTTGGATGTGTGTTTTTGTGAGTGAATGTCATGTGTGTGAGGGTGACCATGGAGGCCACTAGACTTATTGGAGTACAATACAAAAAAAATGCAGCTGATGCTGTGTTGCTTGGTGGCAGTTGCAAGGGGCAGTAGCACATACACTACTGATGGCAGAGCTGGGGTTAGAAGGAAGGTCTGGTTCCTTCCTTCCATGCTTACCACCAGCACTCGCTAGAACAAGTCATGTCTGCTGCGGGCTGTGCCTGCGAGTACCCATGGTCAGCAGGCCGTCTGGTTATGTTGTTATTACAGCCTGGGAGAAATCCAAAACGTCTTCAGATTTAGAAACAAGGACCTAAACTTGTGAAAACTCGATCGTAGTAGGAAAACAACCACTATTCATTTCTGCCAACATCTCCCTTGTTAGGCATTAGTAGAATAAGGCCTGGAGAGTTTTCTGGCATTCTAGGGAACTTAAGTTCATATAAACACACTTCTCTTTTTCCTTTGTAAGTAAGCATTCTGTGTTTTACTAAGAACAAGAACTGATTCAATGTAGATGATCGATACGCTGCTCCACAGTAGTGTGTGGGCCTTGCTCATTGTGAGCATCTGTAAGGTTGATAAGAGTTGGTCTTCTGTACTGTACTGTCATTAAACTCTTGATGAGAACTTAGACTGTATTAATGGGGAAAGTGTCTAGACTAAGAGGGATGGTGGCCCTGCTCCTTGTCCTATGTGAACTTAAGGTGCCATTTTCTGTGCTACCTCTTTGGAAACATGTTAACAGGTGGACTTTATGTGGAAGACAATTAGATGAGGGGTTGTGAAGCAAATTATGTAGCTGAGGTCCTGCCTGGTGGAGGATAGCATGGAAGAAGTTATGTGAGACAGGCTGCCTATCTGAATTTATGTATATGAAGGCATAAAAGAATTGAATTTATTTGGTATACAGAGCTGTCCCATATATAGAAGTGCTTAGATATTGGAAGAGAGCAGATTTCGGCCAACTAGAGAAAACTTACTGAAGTATAAATGGAGTTTAAGAAACTCTATTAGTTATTAAGTCAGCCCCCAATAACCAAAGTAGAGTCCTATAAATAATTTAATCAGCTCTTGCACAGTTACTGGGGGGATTACCCCTAAATCTATTTTTCTAATTGCTAGACTCTCTACTCCCCAGTTGCATTACCCAAGAACATGCTGTTTGAATCTGGCCCAGGTTACTTCTCCTGCAGTCTGTCCTGAGGGGTGGGGCATTTCATTCATGCTCCTAGTCTATCATGTCAAATGGAAACCTCCTGTTTGTTCCGTCTTTGTCCTCCTTCATTCTTCTTTCTTTTCCTTTCTCCTTCCTCCTCATGGTCCCTACCTGTGACCCTAGACCCCTAGCCCAGTAGCTGAAACTACGCCTTTTCTATACTTCCAATAACTGGCTATAGCCAATTACTATTACTATTAACCAACAGTTTTCAGTTGGGGACCACGGTTTACATAGCATCACTTGCTGTACATGAGGATCTGCTTGGAGTCGAGGGGCAACCAGATCTTGGGGCCCAGTATTTAGCATTTGAATATATGTAGCAGCACTAACCAATGCCCAACACTGAAATGTGCCTAAAATAAAGGGGCCTGCCTTGCTTGGTCCCTATCCTGGTCTTTGGAGGTGCTTACAGGATGCTGTTGCACAGCCTGACACGAGCTGTTGTGTAGTGAGAATCTCTGAATTGTTTGGCCTTGACAGCATTCTCAGGCTCTGTGGCTCTGAGTAATTACTTCAAATCACCCAGGTTCTTTTTAAAGCTTTGAAACAATCAACCTTCATCTCTTCCTCAAGATTAAGGCCTGTCAATTTCAGGAGCTCTCATGGCCAACAAGTGATGGTTAGGTTGGGTGATCTATTAAAATCATAGTTGTAATTATTCTTGAATAATAAGCACATGCAGGGCAGTTGTAGTACACACCTTTAATCCCAGCACTAAGGAAACAGGCAGAACCTCTGAGTTTAAGGCCAGCCTGGTCTACAGAGCAAGTTCTGGGACAGCCAAGGCACAGAGAAACCCTGTCTTCAAAAAAAAAAAAAAAAAGTGATAAACACAGTAATTTTGGGAAATGCTAGGCTAAGCCAGATTGTTTTTCTTGTGGTGGTGATTTCTGCTGTTTGGCAAGTGCTGATGTGACATTACATTGCTCGGGTGACTCCTAAGGTGGTCTTTGAAAGCCTGACATACATGTCACAGATAATGTCATTGCAGTACAGTTATCTCCAGAGTAGAAGGATGTGTCCTGATGTTCATTTCTGTTGGGGAGGCACTTACTCTACCTAAGTATTTTGGAATGGCCTTCTAGAGAAAATGAAGTATGAGAATTCTGAGTTTTAAGAATGCCCTTGGGCACAGAAGTGTCATTGTGAGTGCCAGGGACCCCCTGGAACTTTCTGTAATCATTAAGAGAGTGAAAACTTGTACCTAATATATTACAGAAGAGTAGCAACTGCAGAGTGTGTGTGTGTGTGTGTGTGTGTGTGTGTGTGTGTCTGTCTGTCTGTCTGTCTGTCTGTCTGTCTGTCTGTCTATATCTGTCTTGGTCTATGTGATCTGTGCATATGCACAGGGGTCAGAAGAGGATAGTTGGCTGTCTTCTGTCATTACATACATAGCCATTTTGGGGCAGAGTCTCTCTCCTGAACCTGGGGCTTACCCTCAGATAGACTGAATGCCAGCAAGCTCAAAGGATCCTTTTGTCTCTGCCCTGTTTGGAACAGGCATTCATGGGAATGTGTGGCTAAGACAGTGTCTAGCTAGGTAGGCAGCCACAATGGCCTGAAAAATCTCAAGTTGCCTAAATCAAGCTGGAACTCAGAATCTTCTCACCTCCACCTACTAAGTGCTGGGATTGCCGTACCTAACCCAACATCCATTCTCATCATATATCTTTTAAAAGTAAAGTGTTAGTCATAAAGCTGATTCTCTACCTGTGTATGCTACCATTGTCATTTTTCCTCTGCTGTTGGAAGAACAACATTTATAACCCTGAGAACTAAATTCTCCTACTTGCCTTTGCTCTTCTAGAGCAAATACAAGAGGAAAGCTGATATGCACACTGCTCTTTCAATATTTGACTTAGCTAGTTCGGGTTGGCCAGGTTGCTATAAGTGTTTTGTGGGACAGTGCTGGGAAAGGTGGAAAGCATCAGTGTGGCAGCTGGGGTCTTCCATGCCTTCGACGAGCCTGGAGGTTCTAAAAACTAGACTTGTTGAGTCATCTGAGACATGAGACCCTTCAGAGCTGACTTGTGACTTGCAGGAACTGCTGAAGCAGGTGTGTGGGGATGTACTCTTGACCTGTGAGGAACACCTCTCTAACATTCTTCTAAAGGAAGATGGGACAGGGAACATGGATGAAGACCTGGTGGTAAGCAGTTGCTTTTTCATAATCTTTTTTATAGCAGGGTTTTTCGTATAATGTGAGTTTTTGATACTGTTGATGGGAAAGGGGCTTTTATACCTTACTTTTTAGATTTTTTAAATTTTTTATTTGTTTGCTTTATGTGTTTGCTTGTTTATGTTGGGGCAGAGGGTACATGCATGTGAATGCAGATACCTGTCATTAGATGCTATGGAGCTGTAGTCACAGGCGTTTGTAATTGCCATATGGATGCTGGTCCCCTGTAAAAGTATCTTTTATTCTCCTGGAGTAATTGTCATCTCCAGGGCTTACTGCCTTTGTCTGCTAACCTAGGCCTAGTCCTGAAACCTTCTAGCTTCTGAACAATCTGATGTAGACCTAGAATGTTTTCAGCCTCTGAGACTCGCTGCTGAATAAGCTAACCCTTTCTAGTTCTTTCTGAACTCAAGCTGGCTGGTTCAACTCAGCTATTCTGGCTCGAAAGTCTTCTCCAAGCTGACTGATTCAGTATGGCTTCTTTCTCATCTCTGACTTTTTGCTTTGCTTGGCCTCATACGAGCTTTGGCAATATGTTCCAGTCTCCTAGCTCCTTCTCATTCTCTGACTCATTCCGTATTCACCTGTGTCTAGCTTGTTCTCTCTCTGCATCCTGTGTCTGTACAAGTGTCCTAGTAAAACTGTCTCCTCTCCTGTTTTCTCTCTGAGCTCTCTTAAGTAGCCTCTCTGTCCTGTTCTGTCAAATCTTTCTCTGATTCGACACTTTGTCTGCCACTCAGACATCACTTTCAAACATAGGTGCTTGCTTCTACAATTTTACCCTGAAACTTTTCCTTCAGTGTTTGGAATTAAGAATGTATACAAAGGGCCTGCCTGTATTCCAGCCAAAGGGCTTAAAGGTGTGTGCTAAGGCTGAGCCACACCAAAACTAGAAACATGTTTTTCCAGTAAACAACACAATCTCAGGGGTTCATAGTGTAATCAAATACTGCAATAGTCCCCTGCAAGAACAGCAAGTGTTTTTAATCATTGAGCCATCTCTCCAGCTCCTATTTGTCCTTTTGACTTTTAAAATAGTTGTACATGTCTTACACTGGGGTATAGAGCTGAGATTTTGTAATGTGCAGAATAAAAGGGGAGATTTGACCAGTGAGGACACAGATGCCCTTGGCGAAGCCAGTTATCTTAATGGACACCCATACAGGAAGAGACCCCTTTGAACATAGCAGTCAGTTAACAGAAATTCTGGCGCTGGCATCAGACATTGTCCAGTAGAGGGAATAAGCTGTGGTTTTGATGCCCTTCAACATGACTCAGCATTTAACTAAACCTGACTGCTCCTCTCTTCTGTTTAAGTGAGTAGAGCTGCTCCTCTCTGTGTTCAGCTCCTGCTCTGCCAGCTCAGCTCTTGTAGTTGTGAGTGATTGCAGACCAGGGTTAGGGTTGTAAGGCAAGGCCACTCTGTGCAGTAGACAGCAAAGGGCTCGGCTTATCAAGTCTCAGGCACCACCCACACCGGTATTACAAAAAAAAAAAAAACAGAAAGGAACCACAGCAACTAGAAAAAACACCATACATCAAGACGTGTGCTACTGGCTTTCTTACTGCAAGGTTAAGGAGTTATTTTTGTTTTGTTTATTTGAGTCAAGATCTTGCTGTGTTGCTTGGGCTGACCTTTAACCTCTAGGCCCAAGTGATCCTCTTCCTGTACTTCTTCCCTAGTTGGTAAGATTGTAGGCATGCATGTATGCCTGACCCAAACTCTAAAATAAGCCTTCGTCTGACATCTGACTTTTTGATAATGCTTTTCCATCTTTGGGGTAAAGAAAAACAGTATTACTTATTAAACTGATGTCATTAGAAACCATAAATAGGGGGGGCTGGCTGTGTGGAAAGATTTATATGTGTTCCGAGTAGGAGTTTAAATAGTAAACTAATGTGAAGGACAATTGGGAGTTATGTTTTACAAGTGTAGATTGAGTTTACATGCTTCTAAAAACAAATTTAGTTAGAAGTCTAGGAATCAGACACAGGGCCTTGAGCATGCTCGGCTAGTGATTGCTGCCATGAGCTAGACTCCCAGAATGTGCTCTCTCAGTGTGGATTTCACCACAAGGAGAATCAAACAGTAGGTTTCGCAGGTATTCATCAGGGCTACTTTAGAAATAACCACTCACTAAGGGTACAACACTCAATACAATTAGCATGAAACCCATAGCTTTCACATGGCACTCTACAGTCTTTAAAGGGATGATACCTTCCATCATAACACGATTATCAGTAGAAGCCCCAGTTATTCACGGAAATTTATGGGTTTAGATGACAAATATCGAATGAATTTATTAAGCAGCAATATTTTATTACTAGCAAAAGTAGTATTTTTGTAATTCGTGAAACAAAATAATGTTCTTTTGACATGTTACTCTAGCTAGTGTTTATTTTCTTTTTGCCTTGTTTTTATTGTAAAATCCATTCTCTTTGCAGGTGAAATGTATTTTTACCCTAGGAGATATAGCCCAGTTATGTCCAGCCATAGTAGAGAAGCGAGTCTTCCTTCTAATCCAGTCTGTTCTGGCTTCTTCTGCTCATGCGGATCACTGTAAGACCCTTGAAGTCATCCTCTGCACCATTCTGTTCTGAAGCTCAGTTAACTGTCTCAATAATAAGCCCTTTCCTCTTCCTCCCCTTCAGTACCATCGTCTCAAGGGACCACAGACATCCTCACCAGTCAGCCTCCTTTCCAGGCCAGAAGCTCTGCCATGACTTCTGTGATTAGAGCGCATGCCATCATCACTTTAGGTGAGGGTACCACATAGGGAAATGTGGCTGTAGTCTGTAGCCTATGTGTCTTCTGCCCTCCACTGATACTCATGTATGCACATGAGTCTGCACACAGAAAACGAAGAATGGCAGTCGACAGTGCACGGAGTTTTAGGAATGGAAAGTTTGAAGCTCAGTTTATAGAAGGAGAATGTTTATTTAATATTTTCCAGAACTGAAAGATGAGCTGTGAGCACATTTCTCCACCAGCTCAAATAGTTCATCATGAAAACACTGACCTCTGGCTGTAATTTGAATATTCAATCTTTAAAGTGATTGTATATTTGATAATAAGTGTAGTTTTGAATGGTGGCCTTTGTTGTTGCTGTTGTTTAGTTTGGGAGATTTTTTTATTGTTTTGTTGGTTTGGTTTGGTGACATTGGTTATTTTTAAAATGCTTAAATGTTACAAGTTAAGAGTGAAACCTTCTCCAAGCCACAAAGCAAACATACTAGTGAATATAATTCAGCCTTTTTCTAGCTGAATAAAGAATAAAATAAATGAGACAGCATTCATTCCTGCCTATCTAGCTTGCATTTCTAATGCAGAAAGGGTATTTAGAGCATGTATATAACCGAAAGTAAAATGTGTTAGGTTTTTTGCATGTTCTTTGACTATTTGTGTTTATTGTCTTGTTTGTTCCTTGACTATTTGCATCTATTATATTTCTAGTTCCTCCACCTACAACTGACCTTAATGCATGCATGTAATTAAAATGGTATAAAAGCAAAAAGAAGGGCAGGTGGGATAGGGGGTTTCTAAGGAGGGAAAAGGGGGTGGTATCTGCTTCCTAATATTTGTTGTTTGTTGGTGGTGGTGATTTAGGGCATAATTTTACTTTATATAAAACTCATGGGGTGTAATCTAAACATCTTTCTCTCTTTTGTGATAGGTAAACTCTGCTTACAGCATGAAGACCTTGCAAAGAAAAGCATCCCAGCCCTTGTGCGAGAACTTGAAATGTGTGAGGATGTGGCTGTCCGCAACAATGTCATCATTGTGATGTGTGATCTTTGTATCCGGTACACTGCCATGGTGGACAATTATATTCCCAATATTTCCATCTGCCTGAAGGATTCAGACCCGTTCATCCGAAAGCAGACACTGATCTTGCTTACCAACCTCTTACAGGTATGTGTAGGAGTCAGACTCTGCTTTTCTGCTCTATTATGGCTGCTTCAAGGAACTATTCAATTAAGAATGGGAAATGTGCTTGCTTTGTTAGAGAATTCAAAGACGATTATTCTCATTTCTGGCTTAACCTTCAGTGCTCACTGGCATATCTGCACAGCAGTCTGGTGAAGCAGTGCAGTTCTGTGTCAGCAGATCTACGGAGGGAAGTGCTTGAGGACAGGTGACCATAGTCCAGGCTCCACTGCTTTTCACCACATCCATGTGTTTCCGTCCTAATGGCTCCTGCTTTACACTGTAGATCATATTTGGAATGCACTGTCTTCCAGCATTGCTGCCAAAGTCCAGTGAGCTTTCAGTCTGTTTTCAGTCTCTAAAATGCCTTGAGCTGCAGAGCTGTATCGAGCATTTGGTATCTGTGTACATTCAGAGCTTGTAGATAGCCTGTAACAAGAAAGAAGAATTTGATTATTTAAAAAGAAGGCATTCACTAACTTATATATCCATTCTACAGATTCATAAGGTCATTTCATCGTGCATTACATACCTTATAAAGGCACCAGTGGATCTGCCCATGAAAGCCATGTTCTTTGTGTAATTTTCCTTATAATGTAGACTTGATAACTTTTTGCCCAAATAGCCCTCTATGTGCTTGCAAGGCTATTAGGAAGTAGATAACTGTCTAACCAAACTTGGGTCCCAGATGGACCAGTAGCCAGCAGGTGGGGTATTACATAAAAGAAAGCCAACAAATGTCTGTGCAGCTTGGTGTGTCTAGTGTTTACATAGTGAAGTCCATCCTGAAATGTGCTGTTTCTGTCCTGGTACAGGAGGAGTATGTGAAGTGGAAGGGCTCTCTGTTCTTCCGATTTGTCAGCACTCTGGTAGACTCACAACCAGACATTGCCAGGTAATCTTGCCTCTGCTATGCACTGTCTTTCCTTTCAGAGTAGTCTACAGTTGTTTGGGACTTGGTAAGCATCTAATAAATACCAGAAAATCGGAAAGTACTAAATGTTAGAACAGATCTTACATATGTATGTTTTGGGAGCAAAACAAACCAAAACCAAGCAGGCTGATAACTAAATAAGCTCAGCATTAACTGTACTATGGGCTAACACTGCCCTCACTAAGAAGTAGTAAAGAACGCTCTGTGCCTTGTCAGTTCAGCTGCACACTACGGAAGGCATTAAGTGGTGACTCTCCTAGTGATTGCTAGATCAAAACAAAGGTTAATGTTGACACTGAGATTCAGTTTTCTTTTCAGTTCAGAAATGGTAAGGAAGAGAGTCTAGGAACCAAAAGTGGATGCAGCGCACACATTACAGAGGATAGGGGTGTTTCTTGAGAATTGGAAAGAAGTATTACTTTGCCATTTTATAATTCTTATTCTTGTATTTTCCTTTTAAAGACTTATTTTCAAGGGGTTTGGAAATGCTCTGATAGAATTTGATACTCCAGATTATACTGTATGAATAATTATTTTTTAAAGCAAATCTTCATTTGGAAAACAGGATGCTCAATGCCACAACAGAAGCCTCCACAGCAGGCGAAAGGTCTTCACAGAGTTCATTAACTATAAATAGCTTGTGCTAATAGCAACCTCTGGTTCTAAATTTGGTCACTGATAATTTAGTTTGCTTTCCATAGAAGAGTTTCTGTTAAGTTCTTTTGGTGTAATTTTGAAAGGAGGAACATTTCACATAACAAAGTAGCAGAAAATTAACCTTCTAATTAATACCATCTAGAGCCAGAAGCAAAAAAGCTGGGGCCACCAGCTTCTTCTTTGTGTAGTGGAGAAAAGAATGGGATGTTCCAGTCCTGTGTGACTTTAATGTGTTCCCATAGGCCCCTTGTGGCCAGCAGTCTTCGTGGTCTGCAATCCAGGCCTGGCAGAAGTGCTCAGAATGCTTTCAGGTGATGAACTTAGGATGCAGTGCTGTCTGTCTAACTTGTAATTCTATCTTTTCTCTTACTTTTATCAGCTCCCGTATACACACGTTTAAAAGAGTCAATAGATAAGTTTAACCCAGTTTAAACATTTCACAGTCTACACACATGTTGATATCACATGGTACCCCATAAGTATGTACAATGTAGATGTATTGATTGAAAATAATACATTTTTAAAAGTTGAAAAGAATGTATTTAAAGAAGAGCATTAATCACTGTGCATAATGTTTACATTAGTTTCTCTGTGTGAATCCAGATTCCCAGGGCATATAGGTCAGAAGGAAATTCATTCAGTCAGATAAAGAGATGCTGTACTCTGGTGAAACAATTAGCACTTTTAGGACCTTGATGTTCTCACTAAAGATTTTTATTATATCTTATTTCCTTTTTATGCATATCTGCGTAGGGCATACATGCCACAGCATGCATTTGGTGGGTGAAAGACAACTTTCAGGAGTTACTTGTCTCCTTTCACCATGTGGGTCCCAGTGTTAACCTCGGGCCATCGGATTTGCTGGCAGGCCCTTTAGCCATCTCACTAGCCCCTAAATCTTTCAGTTTTATCTCTACAGTGTGGGTTTAAACCATGGTTTAAAAGTGGACAGGACTTTTTTCTCTCGTAAAAGCTGGTGTGTATATATTCTAGGCCAATGGTGAGGTGTATGTGCTTATATTATGGATTAGTTTCTCTGTGTCTTTCTGCCAAGTCAGAATTTACCAAGAGTAGTCTATTGAATATATATTTTCTGGTCCAGTTGGATTTCCTAAAGATTCTGGCATGAGGAAATTGAGGAAGGAAAATTAGGGATGGACACTGAAGCCCAGGGCCTCTCACATGTTCTGTATGTGTTCTACCACTGGCCTGCATCCTGGCCTGCATCTTTAGCAGGCCCATATAAAACCAAGTGTTGAGGCTAAAAAATTGTATGATAATATTTTCTTCCCTGACCACTATGTGGTGACTTTGTAGACTGTTGGTCACAGAATGATAGCCAAGTAATAAGCAGACTGTTTAATACGCAGTTGCTGCAAAATTAAGTTCAAACAAAATATAACTGAGAGAAAAGGAAGGAAAAACAAAGGTGTCTTGGCTTGGGAGACAAGGAAACTCCACTCGTAGAGAAGTCAGTGAACCCTGCAGAACCCTGCAGGAATGGGATGGAGGCCTGCAGACAGCAGGAGGGTAGGCAGGGTGTGTACAGGGGAAGTGCTTGGATTCAGTATAGTGACATAGTCCATGGCATGTTCACAGAGTGGTAGCATGAAATACAAACATAGGTAACTGTGGGTAAAAAAGTCTGGAAAATGGCAGATGTGGGTGACACTTGGGTGCCTATGTATGAACATTGAAGATCCTGAGTCATGATCTGGGATTGAGAGAAAAATATCAAACTAGCAGAGTACAGGTAAACAGTAGAGGCTGTGGTGCTGGACTAGCCACATGTGTGCTGCTGAACCCAGTTGCCACTTCCCCCATGCCTTGCCTTCATCTTCCCTGAGTCTGCATTTAAGTTTCTTTTAACTTTTCAGCAAACAAAAAAGTTAGATCCTTGTCTCCAGAGTGTCAAGACTGAAACGTGCTGCGTTAGGAAAGCCTGGGGTAAATGGAACATAGAGATTAAACACTGTGCACTCACTGATTTCAGCTTCTCCTAATGGAAGGAAGGCTTCATGGCAGCTTTCGTTCCTCCACATGCATTGTTTATGTGCAGGCTTTATGTGAACATGCACACTGTATATGACTATATATATATATATATATATATATATATATATATATGACAGTATGTATATATATATATATATGACAGTATGTATATATATATATGACAGTATATATATATATATATTAAATATATGTGCCAAGTAGTAACTCACCCCCCAGTTACCTCTGCCAGTCTGCATTCCCATCCTACACCCCAAGAAGACCAGCTTTTGTCCTAAGATCAGATTAAAGCAATCTCTCTTCTTACTGATGAATTAATAGATTCATAATTTGAATTCAGATCTGAGGGGAAAGTTCGGGTAGATGTGAGAACACTGCTCTAGTAAGTAGGTTGACCATAGAAAGACCACAGAGGGTAAATTCTTCATTTCCTTGGGAGATTTGTTCTCCATTTAATGGTTTTCCCCATTCTGGTCACAGATGGTTTACCACAGTAACATTAGTTTAGGAAGAACTGCATCTGATGTTGTGACCTTTGCCTTTCAAATGCAGATTTTTAGACAGAACAGTCCGTAAAGAATAACATGGAGCCAACCATGGTGGCTCGTGCTTGTAATCCCAGCACTCAGGAAGTGGAAACAGGCTCAGGAGTTCAGCTGTTTATCAAGGGCAAGGTGAACATGGGCTACTTGAGACCTTGTCTCAAAGAGAGAGAGAGAACTCATAGATGACAGGTGTCTAAAGCAGACCTTAAGTGAAAGGTTCTCAGGAACTTTCTTTTGTCATACAAAGCTGTATTTGATTCTGTATGTGGAAGTCATCCTAGACAGAACTAGGGTCTCTCTAATTCATTCCTACAGCTCCTTTCAACCTTCCCTTCTGGCCCATATCTATTCTTTCATGACACTTGCCAACCTGCAAAAACAGTCTACCAGGGACCCAATAGCCATCACACTTACCTAGGACACAGTAGTACCAGCAACAAAAGAACAGAACATCCACTCAACAGAGAGACAAAGCCAGATATCTATGCAACAAACACTTCAGTCATGCTTACTCTAGATGCCTAGATCCCAGGGCAAAATCACAAGCCTGAGCAGCCAAGACAGTTTGCCTCCTCCAGGAGCCAGCAACCCTATTTGCAATAAGCCCCGAGAAAAGCAATTTAGCTGAAACACAAGACAAAGACTTCAAAATAGCAATTATGCATGTGTTCTAGGACCTTAAAAGGATACAAATAAATGCCTTAATGAAGAGCATGAAAACATATACAGTTAATGAAATAGTGAAAACAATTCAAGACCTTGAAATAGAATTTCACAAAGAAATAGAGTCACTAAAGAGAACCCAAAGTAAAATAAAACTAGAAATGGAAACCTCAGGATGTCAAACAAAAACCTCAGAAGTAAGCCTCACCAACGGATTAAAAGACTTGGAAGAAAGAATGTCAGGTCTTGAAGACAAGATGAAGAAATGGATAGCGTAATCAAAGAAACTGTATCTGGGAGGCAGGGCGAGTGAAGGAGACATCCAGACACAAAACATCCAGGAGGCCAGAACATTATAAAAAAGACCAAATCTATGAATAATAGAGGAAGGCAAAGAAACCCAGGTCAAAGGCACAGAAAATATTTTTAACAAAATTAGAGAAGAAAATTTTCCCAACCTAAAGAAGGAAGTGCCTATCAGGGTACAAGAAGCATACAGACCACCAAGTAGACTGAACCAGAAAAGAAATTCCCCATAACCCACAAGAAAATGCTAAATATATAGAACAGAGAAAGTACATTAAACACTTCAAGTTCAAGGGGAAAAGCCAAGTTGTATATAAAGACAGGCCTATTAGAATAACACCTGCCTTTTCGATGGAAACTCGGAACGTCAGAAGGGCCTACAGATGCCAGCCCAGACTACCAAACCCAGCAGAAATATTAATCACAACAGGGAAAGAAACAACATTCCACAATAAAAACAAATTTAAGCAATTTCTATCTACCAGTCCAGATATATAGAAGACATGAGAAGGAAAGCGTTAGTCTGAAGAGAAGTTAACAACATCCACAAGGACAAAACAAGTAAATAGATAATTCCAGAACAGTGCTGTGGGGAGAGGGACTCGCCACCACAATGAATAACAGGAGCCAGAAACATTGGTCATTAGTAACTCTGTTCGTGGCCTCAGTTCCCCAAATACAAAGATATAGACTAACAGATTGGATTAGAAGTTTAGGATTCATCTTTCTGCTGCATCCAAAAAACATACCTCACCATCAAGGACGGATATCAACTCAGGCTAAAAAAGTGGAAAAGGGTATTTCAAGTAAATGGACCGAAGAAGAAAACAAGCATAGCTATTTTAATATCTGACAAAATAGACTTCAAACCAAAACTAATCAGAAGAGATAGGAAAGGACACTACATACTCATTAAAGGAAAAGTCTACCAAGAGGACATTGCAGTCCTAAACATTTACACACCAGTTCGTAAAAGGAGCAGTACTACAACTAAAATCGCATATTAGCCCTAACACACTGGTAGTGGATGACGTTAATACCCAACTCTCTCCAATAAACAGGTCATCCAGATAAAAACTAAACAAAGATGGACTAAAGTTAAATACCATCATCAATCAAAGGGACCTGGCAGATATTTACAGAACATTGCACTGAAACACTAGATAATATACTTCTCCTTCAGCCCCTCATGGAACTTTCTCCAAAGTTGACCACATATCAGGACTCAGAGCACGTCTCAACAGATACAAGAAAAATAGGGTAACACCCCACTTCCTATCTTACATCAACAACAACAGAAATAGTAGAAATACAAATTCAAGCAAACTGAAAACTCACTGCTGACTAAAAACTGAGCCAAGAAATAAAGAAGGAAATCACAAATTCTTAGAATTGAATGAGAATGAGAACATAGTATATCCAGCCTGTGGGACACAGCCAAACAAATCAAAAGACATAGAGACATTAATAAAATTAAAGATTAAAGGGGAAACATTACAGTAGGCTCTGAGAAAATCTGATAGTCATAAGGATGTAGTTTAACAATCTTTGTTCCACCATACCTGAAAACATAAAAGAAATGGATCATTTTTTTTTTCATATATATGGCCTAAATCAAGATAAACAGTTTAAAAAGATCCATGAACTCTAGGGAATATTACTCAGCTGTTGAGAAAGGTAAAATCATGCATTTGGCAGGTAAGTGGGTAGAACTAGGAGCATTCATCCTGAGTGAGGTGACATGGCTGTTAGCTTTTTAAGTTTTTCATATCTGTGCTACCAGCTGAATAACCATAGAGGCTTGCTACCTAGTAAAAGATGGCAGGGGAGCAGGAACAAGGGCATCTCCCAGGGAAGGGGCAAAATAGACTATAGTATTGTGGAGTGATCACAGGGAAATCAGAATAAAAGGAAATGGTATGAGAAAACAGGATACAGGAAGGAATATGGGGAGAAACAGCTAACACTAATGGTCCTCTGAAAAGCTATGTGGAAGCCTACTACTACAGAAGCTTCCTAAAACATAGTCATATGTGAAAGGAATTTAAATGGAATCACCATATTATAGGGGAAACAATGCCAAAACTGAAATCCCAGTCCCAGGAATGGGTTATATCTCATGGAGTCCTTGGCTAAAGGCCTCCCATGGGCTTCCTCAAACATCATAGACTATTGCCAATGCATCGGTTGTTCTTCACATCCTAATGCTAAGACCCTGTTGTGGAGACACTTTGTACTGTCAACGAGCATGGAGAAGGAAAAGAAAAAGTTGAGCTAGTACCTGTCTAGAATCTTCACTCCTGCTGACTCACATTCATGGTACTGAAGGTACTTTGCATGCGGCTACCAGAGGACAAAAGCAGTCATTGTCACTCAGCTACAAGCCCTGCAGCCTACAGTGACCTGTCTGCAGGGTACAGTGGCTCAGATACAGTGGCACAAATGTTACGGGGGGTACATAACTACTTTTTGAAAACTAGATTTAAGGCCCATACACAAGATAGATCCTATACCTGACATTGATTGGTAAAGTGTGCGAGAACCTGAGACCGGTTAGGTAATGGGCCTAGGGGCTGTCCTAGTCCTGTTGTTCTGCAAAGGGAAAGTAAAGTAAGAATCAAATGACTCTGTGACAGCGCTTGCTCAACCCTCACCAGGGAAGCTTCTTGGAGAAGATGGTAATTAACATAGAATAGAGAGAGAGAGACTTTAGAACACTCAGGCCTAAATCATGTCTTCATCAAAGCCCCAACCCTTAAGGCTTGAGGAGCTATGAGGAAGAGAAAGGAGAAAGGTTGCAGGAGCCAGAGGTCATGGATGACTTAAGGAAACTGTCTTCCAGATGAACTCTCAGACTGTGGCAACATGCACCAGACTCCAGCACTGAGAAGGGGAGGGGCACAGTCATAGCCCTAACTGAGAATCTTTGCATTGAACACTGCCAGGAGAGGAAGATGGGTTTCTTCAGTGGAGTGTCACTGGGTGTATCAACTGCACTCCAGGGCAGGCCCATGCTCTCGGGGTAGTTGGCCAATACAAAACAAACTCCATGTGTTTTCCTGGTTTTCTGTGCTTTTTGGAGGGTCAGGAGAAAGAACTTGAAGTTTGGTTGGCAGAGAAGTGGGGAGGAGGAAGTAGGAGAAGGGAATAAATAATATGATCAAAATATATATTGTAGGAAAAAATTATGTTGTACTTGGCACCATTTTTAGAAAACATTTTAAATAATTAAAAGAAAAGGTTATCCTGGTAGCTTATTTCCTAGGCAGTACCTGATTGTCCTCTATAGAACTTTTAAAAACTAAGCTTTTCTTTTTTTTTTTTTTTTTTTTTTTTTTTTTTTTTTTTTTTTTTTGGTTTTGGTTTTTCGAGACAGGGTTTCTCTGTGTAGCCCTGGCTGTCCTGGAACTCACTCTGTAGACCAGGCTGGCCTCGAACTCAGAAATCCGCCTGCCTCTGCCTCCTAAGTGCTGGGATTAAAGGCGTGCGCCACCACCGCCTGTCAAACTAAGCTTTTCTTACATCGTGGTTTCTGAGCTCCCTGTTCTCAGATGTAATTGATATGCGCAATAGAAAACTGTTAGATTCTCAGACTGAAAAATACAACTTGGAAAAAGTCAGTTTCCAGCAATGTCCTAGTACTTGACTTTAACAGTCAAGCTCGTCTCTGTGTCCCAGCACCAGCTGGCCGGTGCTGCTGGTGGGTGGGAATCTCAGCTGAGCTGTATAGTGAAACTAAAGCTCTGTTCCTGATAGACTGAAGCAGCGAGCCCTGCCTCACCTGGGCATCCCCTTAGCAAGCCACCTTGGTGTTCATTCATTCCTACTGTGATAACACAGAAATGATCATGTAGGCTGCGGGTGACAGTTGGGCTTTGGAAGCCATTAGAAGAAGTTTGTCCTTCATTTCTGTATGGTCCTATGTGGTATTTGTCAAATGTGTGGCATTGGGTGCAGCTGAAAGACTTTCAGCTTTGGAGCCACAGGTGCAAGGAAAGTGCCAGAATCATTAATTCTCTGGAGAGTAGTGCTTCTAGCCCGATAGCGAAGCTCTTATTATCGCTATTCTTATTCTGAGTGTTACAATGGGTTTTGCTCATCATCGTGGGCAACAATTTAAAGCTGGAGTATGAAGGCCACGTGCTCATTTTCAGGTAACCGTCATCATTGCATTAGCCACGAGGACCCAGGCCTCTGCTTCAGAGAGTTTTGGAGAAGTTGTTTTTTCTTTCTATTATAAGTATAGCTGGGTAGTAACACCATATTTGAGTTTTGAAATAAAAGCTGACGGAGCAGAATGTTCTTGCAGAGGCCACAGTTCTGTTCCTCAGCTCCAGGGATTTCGAAACCCTGGGGTTTTTTTTTTTTTTTTTTTTTTTTTTTTTTTTTGTTTTTTTTTTTTTTTTTTTTTGTTTGGTTGGTTGGTTGGGTTTTGGTTTTGGTTTTGGTTTGTTTTTTTTTTTTTTGCCTCGTCAGGCTACACATCTGTAACATGTGGACATACCCCTACACATACATGCATACACACACTTAAAAGTAGTAAATCGTAACAATAGAACCTGATAAAGAAGGCATGTATACAGCCCTTAGCTTTGAAATGAAATGTTGAGCCTGGACAAATAAAGCAAGTAACATCATTGACTTGCTTTGAGCTGCTTGTCCGGATGTATTTAGCGTTCTGTGTTTTTCTGTGTGGCAGCAGAATTCTTGGTGACTCTGTAGCCTGACGGTGAGTAATGAGTCTCCTCTGCCACTCTCCCTTGCAGCCTTGGGGAGTTCTGCCTGGCTCACTTGCTGCTGAAGAGGAACCCTACCATGTTTTTCCAGCACTTCATTGAGTGCATATTCTACTTCACCAGCTATGAGAAGCACGGGCAGTACAACAAGTTTCCCCAGTCCGAGAGGTGAGTGAGTGGCTGCGGAGAGCTCTCCGTCTCAGGAAGAGGTTCAGTAAGGCTCTGGAGGGCTGCCCGTGTCGTATGCATAGGTTGGACACTGGCACTTACATGATGTCTGCTTCAGTGGTCATTAGTTTCCTTGGCACAAAAGATAATGCCTGTAATGACACTGGAGCCTCTCAGTGTCCTTGTCACACAACATTGAGGCTTCTGTATTTGAATCTTTGTCACCTATATCCACACAAGCAGTAATACTGTCCTGTTCGGCTCCAGGGGGAAGCCACTGTTTTTGCTCAAGGGAAAGACAAACAAAGAGAAGCGAATGAGGATCTACAAGTTTCTTCTTGAGCACTTCACAGATGAGCAGCGATTCAATGTCACTTCCAAGATCTGTCTTAACATTTTGGGTGAGTACATCTGGTGTCTTTGAGATAAGTGTTCTTAAAATACTGTGTCGATGATAGTGCAGCAGGTCTGTACAGAAGACATGTCTGTTTTGTCCATCTTGGCATCAGTTATGTCTCTTAGAATCCCAACCCTGTAACCGGACTGTCACTTCCCTAGTTCTGTGAATTCTTTTTCCCCTCTGGGCCAAGGGTTTTTCAGAGGCTGATCCTGTGTTCCCTCAGCATGCTTCACGGATGGCATCTTGCCCATGGACATGGAAGCCAGTGAGTTGCTCTCAGATACCTTTGACGTCCTCAGCTCCAAGGAGATCAAACTATTGGCAATGAGAGCGCAGACATCCAAGGACGTCCTGGAGGAGGATGACATGGCTCTGGCAAATGTGGTCATGCAGGAGGCCCATATGAAGATCATCTCACAGGTGTGTGCCCGCTGCTGCCCCACACCGTGGGCCGTTCTTACCACTGGCTCTCCTCTGCTCAGCTGGTTGTGGTTCTGAAGTCCCTGCCTCTAGATACAGCTCCTACCATGAGGGTGTGTCTACTAGCTTGCCTGGGTGTGCCATGGTATCTCAGATTTACTGTCAGAATTGAATTAATCATTTCTCCTTGCTTGGTTTTTTTCTCAGTCTGTTGCAGGGAATGGAACAGTTATATACCAAAGGTGTATGTACCCGAAAGTGTCTTTTTAGATAGTTTTTACAGCCAAAGGCAGAAGAGGAGTCTGGCATGCCAAGAGTATGTTTGGGCTGACCAAAGATGTCAAGTTAGAAATTCAATGACTGGAACAACCTAGGTACCACATCCCTCAGCAGGCTCCATGTAATTGTACCTAATTTGGTTTGTATTTCCCACCTGATCCCTGGAGGCTTCTGATCCCAACAAAATGGATTTTGATTACACCCAATCCAGCAAGATTCAGATCGTGTCTGTTTTGCTTGCATGCCCTTCTCTTTTGCCTTTCTGGTGATTGTTTCTTTAAGCCTGTGTCATTTCCTGTCAGCACCCTTTCTGCCTCTGTTTTTTCTCTTGCCAGAGAAGTCTTTCTTCAACAAAATTATTCTCTGTAAAATATACTGAAAATGGCTGCTGAGGCAGCAAGAAACTTCCAGGGAGGCTGGGTTGTAGATGATCTGTGGTATCGAACATTTAGTTCTTTATGAACACTCACGGAATTTTTGTATTAAAGCTGGTAACAGTTGGGGCTGGAAAAGGGCCTCAGCAGTTAAGAACGCTTGCTGTTCAGCTCCCTGTACCCACATGAAACTCGCAGTGGCTTTAACTGGTGTTCCAGGGATTCCAGTGCACTTTTGATTTCTGCAGGCTCCTGTATGCATGAAACTTAGGCACACATATGAAATAAGTGTTTTTTTTTTTTTTTAAAGAAAGGTAAAAATATCAGATTTTATGTAAGGCTAAGCTACCTTGGTGGTGCACTGTCACCTTCTGGATTAAAATCCAGATTCTCAGGGTAGAAAAGTGCCTGTTCTCACCTCATTTCTTCCTTTTCTCCTCAGATGTGTTCTGTTCCATGCCTTTGACACTCATTCTTTTATCTGAGTCAGTATTTTCAAACTTCCGAATGCTGGGACCCTTCAGTACAGTTACTTACGTCGTTATGACTCCCAACCATAAAATTACTTCATTGCTACTCCACAGCTGTAATTTTGCTATTGTTCTGACTTGTAATGTAAATATCTGATATGCAGGATATCTGACATGTGACCCTTGTGGGTTAAGAGCCATTGGTCTGAGTGCTCACTCTCTCCACACAAAACTGCCCTCCCCCATTCTAATCCCCACACATCTAAAGCAACCTCTCCATCAGTCCCCAGCTCCTACAGCTTGTCCTCCCCAGCCGTTTACCACAACACACACTGGTTTGGAAGCAGTGTAAGGACAGAAACTCTTGATGTCTTTTCTGTGTCTCCAGAGGTTAGCTTGTGTCTAGGACGGAGAATGGGCTTGACGATACTTGTTGAGTGCATTAGGCCACATTTATGATAGTGACAAGCTTACTGTATTTTCAGATGCATGTTTATTAGCTTGTGTATTTCTCCATTTGTTATCCTGTTTTAGGGATTCTGACCCAAAGCTTCAAAAATAAGTGGCATACAAGCAAGAAACCCTGTTAGCTTTAAATGAAAAAAAAAAAGAGTACATTTCAGCTTCAGAAGGATATTCTAACATATGTGGGATAATATAATGAATTATTTTTAATTCTTAGATTTATTGCACAATATCTTGTATACTGATTATTTAAATCTTGTAGTTTCTTTATTTGCCTATTTGCTTTTTTAAAAGGTCTTACCATGTGACTCAGGTTGGCTTAGAACTCTTAATCTTTTTTCCTCAGCCTCCTGAGTGCTGAGATTATAAGGCTCAGGTCATCACACCCCAGTACATTACACTTTCAAAAATGTATACAGAATTATGTATACATAGAAAAAAAAAAAGGCAGACACATATGTGCATTCATGAGCACTTGCATACACACATACACACACACACATATACACACATACATGTGCACACTTACCCAACTATAGATCATTGTCTTTTTATACACAAGATTATAATGTATCTCTCTGGTGGTCACATGACCAGATTGTCTTTCAAAAGCAAGGATACATAGTGGATCAGAGCCAAGGGTTGTTTGGAGACTGAAGCTTTTTGTCAAGTTCTTCAGTGTATCTCTTACTCGTTTCACAGAGAAGTGGTGTTACTATGCATTCTGCTGTGCAGGCCTGTATGTGCTATGGTGCGTACAGTATGATGACAAAGGCGCAAGCTCTTCATTCCCAGGATCCTAGTCAAATGGCAGATGGGCTCCTGGAGCTGCTAGATTTGATGTGCTTAAAGAAGTAGACCAAGGAAAAGTTATTCTTGAGCTGTATGTGCATCCAAAGCATGCTTTTGTGTGTTCCTGCAGGTTCAAAAGAGGAATTTCATAGAAAATATTATTCCAATCATCATCTCCCTGAAGACACTGCTGGAGAAAAATAAGATCCCTGCTTTGCGGGAACTCATGAACTACCTCAGGGTAAGTGAGGAGCTTGTCCTGTGGGGTTTTCCTCCCAAGCCCCACTGCCCCAGGTTCATTGCTTAGTCTAGACCGTAAATGGCAAGAACTCAGAATGCTAGGAAGCCTCGTCTGTAGAAATGGACCTAGCAGGCTGCTGAGGACGTTGAGATACTGAAGGGTGTAGCCACAAGTACCACTGAGGTTGCTGTCTGTTTCTCAGGCCACTGAATTTTTAAAGTATATGTTTATGTCTTGAACCCTCCTTGGGAATATGTTCCAATCTAAAGATTTTCTCAACTAAAGCTGAGGACAAGACTTGTGCTAGTTCACCCTAAGGATGAGGTGGACAGGATGAATTGGAAATTGGTCATCACATTTAATGTTGGGCATTTGATTTGAGGCAGGATGTCACGGCCCTGTGGCGATATCATGCACACAGAGATAAGGGGTTATCTTGAGACAGCTCCTGTTGCTGGGTTGTCTGTAAAGCAAAGGACCAGGAGAAGCTGCCCCAGCAAAGCTGGGATGTGTTTGCTTATAATACAGCTCTGAGCAAAGCCTCAGGCTTCTGACAAAAAAGCATTCAGAAAGAAATGGCACATTTTCTCCTTTAGCAGCTTTTTCTTGGTTCACATTTGTTTTTCTTCAAAAAAAAAAAAAAAAAAAAAAAAGGAAGGAAGGAAAGAAGGAAAAGAAAAAATCTTGATGCTAACAAGACAGCTCATCAGATAAAGGTGCTTGCCAGAAGCTACATACATGCTGAAAACTTACACACCAGTAAGTTTCCTTCTGACTTGAAATGTTTTTTTTGAAAAATTGGAAAAGCTCCGTTAAGGACTGTAACAAAACTATCCTAAATAGAATTTTTCAAATAGTTTTGTATCCTAGGAAGATCAGATAGGAGAGCTGAGCTCACTTTACAGAGAATATGAAACTTTTCTTTTCTTTTCTTTTTTCTGTGACATACTTCCCTCCCTCCTGGGCACCCATGGATAAAGTTGCTGTGGACACTAGAAGCTTCCAGACTATACAACCTGTGTGACCTCTACAAGGTCCTCTCTTATCAAGAGCATGGCAGCTAGACAAGAAACTTCCCAAGAGACCACAGCTGTTAGCTAACTAATAAACATGGTTGCCTGCTTATGTGGTCAGTGTCTCCTCAGGAAAATGCCGTCATACTGAGTAACCTGCAGGCAGAGTTCGAGGCTGGGCTGATCTATGGAGTGCATTCCAGAACAGCCAGGACTACACAGAGAAACCCTGTCATGAGTCGGGGGAGGGGAAGTCTGCCATGTGTCTTGAGCTGGTCTGGAACTCCTGCCCTTCAGTCTCGCCTTCTCTGGTTCTGGAGTTGCAGGTGTGCACCATACCAGTAAAGCGTCACTTTTTATGGAAAAAGGCACTAACAGATGCTTCTGGATCTGTTTCAGGAAGTAATGCAAGATTATCGGGATGAAATCAAAGATTTCTTTGCAGTTGACAAACAGCTGGCATCTGAACTTGAGTATGACATGAAGAAGTACAACGAGCAGCTAGCCCAGGAGCAAGCTCTGTCAGAACATGCCAGTGCAGCCAGACTGCCTGAAGACAGTGACCAGGTGCCCTCCGTGCAGGTGGGTAATGGGCACACCAGTAGCTCAATGCTTTTCTTTCCCCAGGCCCTGTGAGGGAACTTTGCCTGGAAAATTGTGGGACTCATCAGAATGCATGAGTTTCCAGTAGGTACACCGGCAGAGCACAGCACTTGTGGTGTTTGATTTCTGTAGCTACCTCCTCCTGTATCTCTCCACAGATATGTCTTATGGATTATTTCTGCTCTGGAGAGCTTATTGTCTGCAAAGGCATTTCTGAGTATAGCTGTAGGCTCACCTTTTAGCTTGAGGAAATCCAAGTAGATATGCTATATTAAAAAATGAGCGACAAGCCTGCCCTGACATCTGTGTGTAGCAGTTTGCCAACAGCTGTTTTAAAGAGAAGGTTGCAGCCGTCCCTGTGCACAGGTTTTAAAGTGGATTACCTACGCACTTCTTATAGCAAACGATGGTATTCTTGTTCACTCTTGTGATAGGTTGCTCCAGACTTACAAGCTGGACCTGCCACTGCTGGTCAGGACGATACTCACGTGCCTCCAGCCCAGAGCCGGCCTTCAGCACCTGGGTCCAGCTTCACACCAACTTTGCCTCCCATATCCGAAAATGGGCCTCTGCAGATGATGTCTAATACCAGGTAGGTAGCCCACTGAGCCAGCAGCAGCCCCAGTTGTGGCATCCTCGTAGGCATCTCTTCATTCCCACCAGGCCAGAACTGCCTCATCACTGTTTGTACCAATCCCTTACACTACATGCTTCCCTGAGAGGCTGGGAAGAGGGTGGGTGAGCAGTATATCAGAAGAGAAGTGGGAAGGAACTGATGCTCTCAGGGTGGTCTGACTTGGAGTCAACCTCCGGCATCCTGTCTCTGTAGGCCCATGTCTCTGAGTACCATTGCCATCCTGAATTCAGTCAAGAAAGCTGTTGCATCGAAGAGAAGGACACGCAGTTTAGGAGCCTTGCCATTTAATGTGGACACCGGAAGCCCAGAAAACCCCTCCAGCCATGGTAAGTCTTACAGTTGAACATGTACAATTCAAAAGTGATCCTCATTCCTTTTTAAATGTTTTCTATTGACTTAAGTAGCATTAATTGGAGATTTCAGATTAAGGCTGAGAAAATTAATTTCCTGTGCTAAGGGGTTTGGGGAATGGTGTGTTAAAAGTTGGCACGCTCCTTAGGTACACAGGCCTGGGAGACATGCAGTGAAAATGTCTCCTTGAGAATTTCAGAACTCTTGTCCTTAAACTGGAAGTACTGAGACTTGGGTTACTACCCTATTCATGCAAGCATTGATGCTTTTTTATGTAAATGACACAGTAAAACAACCTTGTAAGTATAGCCTTGTATGGGAAATTATTTCCAGTGACTATGGTCAAAGTATTTATAACCTTAAGCTGCGTTTAAAGTAATAAATAATTTAAACATACACATAAACATTTTATATTGCCAAACTATCAAGAACATAAATTTAATATGGGTTTACCTTCTACTTCCTTAAGTGCTGTGAATATGAACATTGCCTGGAGCTTCAATGTTTATTTGCATTGCTTTCCTAATCTCTGTGGCCTGTCTATATATCGCTTGAAACATTGGGCATCTTAACTTTTCAAATGTATTATGGGTTTGTTGTTGTTTGTTTTCTGTATGATGTTGCTTTGGGCTTTCGTGCTGACAGACTCTTCTGTTTTATCCTAGCATCTTCCTTAAGCTTGGAGCAAAAGTCTGACAGAGCTGTCAAACACGTAACTAAACGGGCAGTCAGCACCCCAGAGAGTAAGTAACTAACTGGAATACGCTAGTTCTTCCAGTCCTTCCCTACAGTTGCCTACACAGTAACACTGGTGGTGAATCTTCTTTATAAAATAGTAACCTCCTTGTAAAATAGTCCTTACGTTTGGCTGCTGATGCTCACTGAGCTACTGTCCAAATTATATGTGTTGTGGTGATTGTTTGTAGCTGATAGAAAATGTATTGAATATGAAACATTCATCCCAATGTTGTGCATGCATTAACTCAGTCCATGTACGACCACTGTTAACCGGGGACAGATAGGTCAGGTCATAGCACAGCAGTGACATTGTGGAAGTAGCCCTCTGCTGCTCTAGGTATACTGGGAGGTGCTAGTCTGTTTTGCCCTAGGTTGTGGTCAGGGTTTGGCCCTACATTTATCTTGTGCGCTCTAGGGTTCTACCCTGGTGACACACCAAGACTGCAGGTTCAGTGACGTGTTAAAGCTCACACTCCAGCTCTGCTAAGAGTCTGTGTGTCTCCTCCTTATTAAGTGTTTGTTCCTAATGTTCTAAGTTAGAACAATTAGCATCTTCTCCCTAACGTAGTAAAAGCTCTTATTTGGAGAGAATTGTTATTCAGGTAGAAGACCCTTATGTTTGGCACCAGTAGTGTTTGCAATTTCAAATATCCTTATATTTTTTGTATATTTGCATATTTTAATGAGATATCTTTGGCATGGGACCCGAAAATTTATTTATGCCTCATACATATGTAGTAATATTACTAAAACATCCCAGCGTGGGGTTTTCCCTACCTTAGACCGTTTATGTTCCCAGATGAAAGACACACACACACAGGCTTTATATTTCTAAGTATGTCTTAGGCAGCGTAGTAGCTAGGCAGCTGCCTACCCTCCGTGCTGTTGTACTATGGTTTCATCATTCCATCTGGGCTGCTCTTAGCTTTCATTGGCCATGCCACAGGGCCACATCCTCTTTACTCCTACCCCATGGTGACTCTCTCTCTCCCTCCTGCAAGTTCTTCTTCCATGCCTGCTCCTTCCTTCTTCCTCCCACTCCTTCCTTCTTCTTCCTCCCGCTCCTTCCTCTAAGCCCGCCAAAACCCAACCCCACCTATCTCTCTTCTGCCCAGCTACTGCCTGTTGGCATCTGTATTTGCCACTCAAATTAACTGGGGGCAGGGTTACTTGGTGTCTTACCTGTGGATTCTCTCCTCTCCAGGACACCAGTCCTGGGGGCCGGAAATTAGTATTAGAATACAAGCAGCATTGGGCCAACCTACTACATGTGTACCCCCAAACAAATAGTCTAATTTTAGACAGTTCATGTGGTGTGCCTGTGTTTTAACTATCACCATCATGTAAGGTCAGTGTACAATTCTCCACTTTTACTTAAAGTCAAATTACTGCACTGAAAATAATTCAGATTTTAGGTCATTTCTGAGTTCTACTTTTTAAGATTGTCATCATTGAGCTTGCACTATTGAGACCACTGTCTGACATGCTCTGCCATTGAGCACCCTTTGTTCCCTGCCTAAGCTGTGCACGCCAGAGTGCCTGTGTCAAACCACTCTTCCTCGGCAGAGTCTTCATCCAGAATGCCCCTCTCCTTGCCGCTTCATGCTGAAAGGCCCTAGGCCTCTTGGTGTTGCACCCCACACTTCAGACTTCGTTCTTTCTGTCCTCGATGGTTTTTGCAAGCTGTTTTACTCCTGTCTTCATGAGACTAACCACAGAGCGCATGGATACATGTTCCAGAGACCTGTTCAAAAACACCAGATTGCGGCCTCTGTACTCTAGGCTTTTCTCTCAGTTTGTTTGCCAGGACTGTGAGCTTCCACTGTGCAGCAGTGACGAGGCACTCCTGCCTTGAGCCCACGTACTTTCCCAACATACCACATGGATTCTGGCTACTTGACATCTTGTTAACTTACAGTGCTTTGGTGTCTTACAGTATTTAATTAATTTTATTTTAATTGCCATGCAGGACTCCCTTTTAAGGCCGATCATGAATGAACAGAATTCCCACCCTGCATTTCCTTAGATAACTGGATCGAGGCAGTTTTTGACAGTAAGACAGTAACTTTGGCTTGCTGGGTACCAGCAGGTATGACATTAGATATGTAAAATTGTCCTCTTTCAGAGAGGTTTTTATAATGAGTGTTCTGGCTCGGGGTAACCAAGTACTTCTATTTTGGCAGTTAGGCACCATATGCCGTAGGAGCAGAACACATGTACCTCATTTCAACTTTGCGTATCCCATGAGTCTCTGATGTCAATCTTGAGTTGGTTTCCTGGCAGCATGAGTTGCTTAGCAGTGAAATCTGGTGCGGTGCACCAATGCTGCTTTAATTTGTGTGTAAGGACTTGGCTTTGATAGAAAGTCAAACTCGGGTGTCACTAGGTCGTGACACTACTTGTTCTTTCTCTGGGTGTTAATGCAATTTCTTCCCGTCTATATTTTGAACCAGGAAGGAATGCTTAAAGGCCCTGCTTCTTGGGAGAATGTTCAGAGCATGCGGTGCTGCGTCAGCATGATCTCAGCTCCCCATTGCCTGCTGGGAGCTGTCCCTTCTGATGAGGCAGATACCTGATCTCTGTTCTCATTCCCGTGTCCCTGATGGCTGAACACATTCCTTCCATGTATATATTGGCCATGTATACTTTGAGAACTTGTTCACTTAATGTGCCCATTTATTCACTGGATTTTGTCCATTGGTGTTTAACTCTTTATATGCTGTGGATATTAACGTCATCAGGAACAGCTGACAGATTTCAGCCTGTCCTGTCTCTTCACTCTGTGGTTTCCTTCGCTGAGTGGAACTTTGTGGCTTCATTCAATCCCATTCCTCAGGTGTCTCTCTTTCTTGGGTTCCTGGAATCCTATTCAGAAAGTCATTGTTCATGTTGTACCTTGAAATCCCGCTACCCCCGGTGTCTCCTCTAGCAGTTTCAGAGTCTTACATGGAGGCCTTTGCTCTGTTTCCAGAGGATTTAGCCTACTGTTGTTCTACAGGCAGAGAGCCTGTTGTCTCGAGCCGCCTCCTTGTTGAAGATGATTTCTTTCCTTCATTTTAAAGCACCTTTGTTGAAAATCAGGAGTCTCCAGCTGTCCAGGTTGAGATTGGCTCCTCTGCTCGGTTGAGCTGCGGCCCTGCCACTGCCCTAGGTCTGTGTAGTATAATTGCAATCAGGCACTGCTGATACTCCAGCACTGTGCTCTCCTCTCTGTTACTTTGGCAATTTGGGAGTCTTTTCTTCTTCCATATAAATCTTTGAATCTTTTTTGTTTGTTTCTGCAAATACCAATGGAATTTTGGTAAAGAGTCACTGAATCTGTATTTATTTTGCTGATCCATTTTCATAATGTGGATTCTGGTGACCCATAAACATGGGAAGTCCTATCTTTTTGGCCATGAGTGTAAACCTTTAATAGCTGAGCCAGCCGTCTCTTCATCCCACACAGGAAGACTTTTATCATCTGACATATTCTTTTCGTTCAGTAATTTACAGTAGTCATTGTGGTTTCCTCAGCCTCCTATTAGACATTCCTAGGTTTTGTTTTTGGCTAATGTGAATGAAATTATTTTTTTATTACTCATTCTGCCTTTGATTCTGAGCAGAGTGCAGTAGAGCCGTGAGAATCACGCAGGATGCTTAGAGGCTTGCGGCTGGGAGAGCCAGTGTGCCTGTGAGGAGAAGATTCCACCAGTCAGTAGATCTCCAGGGACAGAAACAAGCAGCCACGCACTGCTGATGGTAGCAGCAAAAGATGGGGGATTGTCTGCAGTGTGTTAACAGAGCCTGAGTTGCTGCTGTGGTGCAGCTCTGAGTGGATGTTAGCATGTTTCCATCCATCACAGGTCACTGTGTGCTCCTCACAAGGATAGTGTGGGAAATGTGGGCTTTGGAGCCAACCTCATACAAGTGCCCATAGGGATGCAGCATGTGGAGTTTCTAACAGGCTAGGTTTGTACACACGACACCAAGGCTATAGCTGTCAGATTCTTGGATGGGGCAGGTACAGGTGACAGAGCAATTGAATGAGCACACAGGTGTGACAGGCTAGGACTGCTGAAGAAAGGTCAGCCATATGCCTGGTGGACACAAGTGGATTACACTATGTTTGTGAAATCTCTTGAGTTTATAGAGATGGGCTGGGCTAGCTCAAAGTGATAGATTTTAGGGTCTCCTTGATGGACAGAGCCTCATCAAGGTTCCTAACCAAGAGACACTAACTTTACCTGTTCTTTACATCAGCTTGATGCCGGTGACATAAGGGATTATAGCTAATAAATTATTTCCTTGGCATTTACCTTGTATCAGATACTGTGTTGAAACACTTTGCATCTTGTATTAACTGACTGGGAATGACTTAAATGTCTGCTGGTGTGAAAGCCAGAGCACAGTCCCAGTGTACTTTGGTGTATTTGGCTGGGGAGGCCTTAAAGGTCAGGGACACACATGAAAGGTCAAGAGTAGGGGCTGAAAAGACTAAGATACTTGGGATGAGCGAGGATGGAGCCAAGGAGGAAGTCATGCTTGGACAGCACCAGGGACAGGGTGGCTCCTGATTTTATAGAGAGATGTAGCCCAAGGTTCTGGCCAGTTAAAGCCTTAGAGAACCACGTATCAAGCCTTCCAGTGTATAGGGACAAGAAAGAAATGCAATGGGGCGTAAATAGGGAAATATAGCAGGTGTGCTGCCTTTAGGTGAGAAGTTATAGGAAATGTAGTCACCTCCATGTAGGCAGTCACTGAAGAACGAGGTGAGACGCTACAAATCTGAAAACAAAGGAGTCGGCTGCAGTGCAAGCTTTGAAGGGCCCTGCTGGGAAGAGAAAGTCAGTGTTTCAGTGTGCATGAAGTCCTGAGGCAAGCCAAAGGTTTTGATGAATGCCCATCTTTGTGAGTGACCTAGGGACTAGCAGAGAGAACCCATGGCAGACTCACACGTAAGCTCCTGCATTTGATGTCTGTGTGTTACAGTTTTATAACGACTGTTCTCCCTTTCCCCAGATTCCATCAATGATGTCACATTTGGAGCAGGGGTCAGTTACATAGGGACACCAACAACTTCGTTTTTTACCAAAGGTAAGCTCTTGGTTTTCTCTTGGTCAACACAACCACTGCCTCAGAAATTCTGAGAAAACTAAATTTCTTTGTGTTTGACTCCTTTTCAGAGAAACTTGAAGCTCAGGAACAAGGAAATGACATTTTATGTTTATCGATGCTTGATAAAAGGTAAGTTTTGGCTGGTAGACTTTTTCTGGTTGAGGGGTTTTTTTTGTTGTTGTTGAGCTGTTGACTGCATGGTTTCCTTCTTTAGGCCTCCAAAGTCTCCACAGTGGAATGTAAAGTCTCCAGCCAGGAACCAAGGCAACCCAAGATCCAGCAGGAGGTCACTTCCCAAGACTCCCCTGAAGACAGCCAACTGAGACCTGCCTGTGGGAATATTTGCATCTCCTGTGTGGAAGGGGAAAGAAAGGTGTGGCCTGCACCCACGTGGGAGAGACTTCCCTGCGCACTGCCAACTCCTGTCTAGAACACCACTGCGGCTTTGTGCAGCTTGTGTTTGGCTAACCAACCTTTCATATTTCTCTGTGTATCATTGCAGCTGAGATTTGTAAATAGAGAAATGATGACTTTCTCACAATAACATTAAGCTATTTAATACTGATATTCTATTTGAGTATCAAACTTTTCTGTGGTAAGTTACAGTCTGGTCTTTAAGGAACACAATTTTAGATACCAGCTTTCTTCTGTATAACTCAAGTGTCTATAGCTTGTGTGAATTCAATATAATAGATATGTCCCCCAGCTAATGGCAAAATTTTGAAATATTTTTCTATTATTTATAATTGCAATTTTTTATTAAAAGAGGTGTACAGTCTTTCTAAAACAAAATAATAAAGGTCAAATATAAATATAACCTAGCATTTAGTATCTGGAGCAAGGCTTTATTGATGGTCTTCTTACCATTGCATTAAATATTTAAGATCAGTTCCTTCCCATTAGGGTTTATTTAGTTAATCTGCCCACCTGCCCTTTTTCTCACATAGAAACTTTGTCTCTCTTGTGTCCCAACAGCCATCTCCATGAGTACTTCAGGTAGGTAAAGCTTGCTTATGCTGGAACGGCTTCTTGACCCTTAGAGCAGTGGTACAAACATGTGAGACTGCTAAGGACTGCTGCACCACTGGGCGTGGCGTGAGTCTCCTGTACAGACAGGTACTGTTTCAGGAGCCTGAAGAGATGAGATTGAATGCTCTGCCTTTTTGGAGACAAGCATCTCATGTATTGCTCAGCAGGTTGAACTGGATTCAGCCAGTCCTTTTCTTTGTCTCAGCCTTCTGGGTAACAGGGACAGCAGGCATGCTCCACCATATCCTCCTCCTACCCAATGCTAACCCAGGTCCATGCATGTCTAGGCAAGCCCTCTACCACTGGTCCCTGTATTCTGTCATAAAGAAGCTCTGACAGTTGGCCCAAGTGTCACAGATGCTCTTGAGTGAACAACCTGGGCTGCAGTACAGGTGCTGATTTCCTTATCGTGAAGGAATATGTGCGTAACCAGATGCTAAGAATGCAGGGCAAACCTAACAGAAAGAAAATGGTTTCATTTTGTTTTGTTTTTTTAAGTTTTTATAAGTGAGCGAGGTGGGTTGTTTTCTTTGCTTTTTCCAAATAACCAAATTGCAAGTGTGTTAGTACAGGTCTGTTAACACCTATGAACAATTTCAACATCAGTGGCCAACACCAGCCTCTTTCGAGTTTCTTCAGTCACATTCACATTGTACAGGTAATTGAGCGCTCTCCCATCATGTCAGTCCCAGGCCATTGTTCTCCAGCCTCATGTGTTGCTTTGTCAAACTTAGTTCCCATGGCACTATGAAAAAAGGTTTTAGGGCATAGAGGAGTAAAAGAGAGGGCAACATGGCTACCCTATTGCTGTGACAGCCACTGGAAAGCCAGTGTCCTGTCCCACCACCCCACTCAAGTGGCAGCTATCTTCTTCTCCCAAGAGGAAGGTGGAAGAGGGACAGTATTATCCAAGATGCAAAGGCAAGAAAGAGCAGGCACAGAAGCAATGCCCGGCTGTTCCTGCTAACATTTCAGTATACAGCCTTCAGTGTAACTTAGGGAAAAAAGTGCGTCTCACGTAGTCAATGAAAACAGGAAGAGAAATTGAAAAGAAAAAAAAAGTATAAAGAAATTAAGATGACAAAGTGTCTAACTTCTCCATAAAAACCACCCGTAGGTACAAGGTAGGATCAGGGACTCCTTCAGATGCTCCTGGCTTCTACCCACTTCCTATCATGAGTCTAGCATGTGTTTGAGACCAAGAACATCTGTTCTTGAAGAACAAAGGCTTTTGAATGGTGTTTCTAATATCCCATAAAATGAGCAGTGTCTGGGACAGATAAAAGGTTTACAATAAAAATTAGAAACTGCTTTTGGTCAGACACTACTCTGCTCACCATCAGGCTTTGTCCCCTGGCTATACTTTCTGATATTCTTCAAAGAACTATGCTGGACACAGCGGCTTGTCATGGAGGAGACAGCCTGCAGTGCCGAGACTCTTTCATCACAACAAAGAATCTTCTTTTTAAATAGTACTGTAGTTGACATGTTCAGTTTCAAAATTGTCTTTGGACTCGGATACACTTATCAACTAAACAAATATTTTAAATGATTTTTACAAGCAAGTGCACTGGCTATGTCTTATCAGCTACCCAAAACAGACTGGGGTTCTGTCACAGGCACTCAAGGACTAGGAACCACCAGCCACCGGCCTTCCTCAGCTTCCTGCCTAAGACCAGCCCAGAATACTACCAGTGGCCATTTTGGTCAGGTACAGAGCTGTGCAGGTGTAAGTGGACATTCCATCTCACACAAATTAGTAACCATGAGAAGTGACTTAGCTAACCTTGGGACCACTCAACTGGGACTGCACAGGTCCTCTCTGGGAGTAGGAAATCTTAAGATTTCAGGATGAGGCCATTCAAAACTAGCCCAGGAGTTCTCAGAGTTTCTTATTAAAAAAAGATACAAACATGACTAGATTGGAATTCTTTAATGGTTTCCTAAGCAACAGTGGTCAGACACAGTAAGTTTTCTTATGAAAAATGCTAAAACTTCTTTTGAACAAAGGAATATTCAGCCAGCCTCCTTAAGAAAATTCCTTAAAAGACTTTATTACTGCTATTTTCCAATTGGACACTAGCAGCCTGAGCCTTCTACCTTAGGTTGAACTCTTAAAAAAATAAGTTTTGAAACACTGTATGGCAATATATTTACAGTTTATATAGAAATTTTCAATAATCAAAATACATCTTTAGCAAAAGTTTAGAATGTTAAAATTTTTATAAAATAAGTAGGACCAATAGAAAAGAAGACTTCAGTACCATTTCAGACTTAGCTTAGGACAGAGGTTCTCCTAACTCTTGGGAAGGAGCGTTCCCTCTTCCAAGCAAACAATTTCACCTTTCTGATTTGGGTTTTTATAAAATGTTGATCCAAACAAACTCTCCAGGATGGAAATGACAATACTGGCCAATCAACAGAGGCAACATGGTGGGTCAGGGTCCAGGGAGCAAGGCACTGCCTGCAAACCTTCCTGGGGCACTGTCACAGGCATCAGGCAACACTGCTGCTGCAGCCCAGCGCCTCATCCTCTCAGCCAGTGTTGTCCTGGCAGCTAAACAGCCTGGGGCAAAACCAGTCCAAATTGCCCTGCACGGAGCACTGAGACTAGAAAGGCCCTGAAGATCACCCAATCCCCATAAGGTGGTCAGGCCAGCAACAGTCTAGGTGTCTAGGCCCATCTGCAGGAGGATTTCTTTTATTCTTGTGGCTTGTTAAAGAGGAAGGAAGGAATCATCAAGTTTGGCCAAAACCAAAAGCTTCTCATCTAGCTTTGCCCGGGTGCTTGGCTCACAGCAGCCCCCGACCAGTTTCCAATAGAGGTACTTGCATGTGCTCTCCCAGCCGACAGGTCTCAGATAACAAAGGAAGATTTGTGTCTGAAGTCACCCTGCAAAGGCAGCACAAAGAATCAATTCAGGGGCTTTGTTGGGTGGTGTTTGACATACATTGGTCAAATCAAATGTAAGCTAATCTTGTCCTCTAAAAATGAAACCTGAGAGATGAACTAAGTCTTCAGTCTTCAGCAGTAACCTCCATTAGCACGCATGAGCGGGTGAGGAAGGAGTTAGCAAGGAGCTCAGGGAGCAGACGGTAACTCCCAGGACCCTGAGAGCCACTGGGTCTCCAAACAGAAGGTAATTCTCCTGGCAGGACACACCAGAAACACTAGGGTTTCTGCTCTTACCTCCTCACTTGTCCGGATGTAGTTAACTCCATCATGCTTCCCTGGGCTTTTATAACTGTGAACACAAGAGGACAGCTCAGTAGTGCAGCTACGCCATTAATACAAGTCTGAAGTTCAAACAAGGCACATGTACCTTTCTCCATCTTGTTTACTACTGATGAAGCAGCCTCGTCTATATGCACAGCAGATGCCCATCGTGATCACAGCAAGAACAATAAGGACAACCAGGACTCCCCCAATAATCCCAGCAATGTTCAAATCATCTGCAGAAAAAAGTTGTAGACAGAGATGGTGTAGTCCATCAAAAGACCTTGACCCTGTTAGCTTACCTTTCCAACTCCTATGCTGAGCCATTTGCCCCTGTCTAGTCATGCCTACTCTAGCCAGAAAAGGAAACTGAAACTAGCCCATTAACATCTCTCTGGAAAAGAAAATACAAGCTACCATAACCCCTGATACCATAAAGCATACTGGGATGTGGATGGTTCAAATGCAGCTATACTCAAAGCCACTGAGAGATGCTTACCAGTGTATAAAAGGCCTTAAAATCTTATATTATTCATGGAGAAATGGCTATATTTATATAGCATCAAGAGCCAGAAGCCCTAAGGAAAGTAACCTCCCTAATTTATACAGCCTGCCTTTGCCGGAGATGACTTGAGGAAAAGAAAGCTTCAAATCTTAGCCGTAAAAACCGTTCAATGCAAACTTGACCTTCCACTTCAGTGGCTGCCTGTCCTTGGCCCCTGGATAACCCTTGATGTCTTCCAGGCAGAGGCTCTAGTGGTCTTCCCCCTCTATGCAAATAAGATGCTTGAAGAATGCTGGGAACCTTCCTACAGCAGTGAATTAAAGTAATTCCCCAAATTCCACCATAGATGCATTAGAATGCTACAGGTCACGGACACTTGTGGCAAGTTCAGGTGATCCCTGGCCGGTGTATGCAACAGTCCTCCAACAGTCTAGGGAAACACTGCTCTGGGGAGTAGCCACAACTGAGAACGGAGGAAAGTCCCCCAGTGGCTCAGCTTACCCTACCCACTTCCAACACCTCCTCCTGTGCTCGCTACCTAACAATAACATCACTGGAGAAAAGCATGAAGCTTTTGAGTTTCCTGCAAATAATAGCTACTCTAACTGGCTAGATTCCCAGAGGCCCATCAGCGCTCCCTACACAACTGGTTTTGACATTTCTAACATTTACCAAAAAAACTATTACACCTGGTGCAAGTTCCATGACGACATGTTACCAACACCCAAGCCCCCAGGAAACTGGTTTGAGGATCTTCTCGTTTAGACCTCATGCTCTTTCATGCTCCCATCAGGCTCCCAGTGGATTTGATGAGTCCCCTGTCAGCTCCAGAGGAAAACTGACTCAAGGCAGAGTGGTTAGCTACACTGCCATTCATCTTAAATGCTCTAGTCATTTCCCAGCCTTCAGTGTAATTGTTTCAAGTGACTCACAGACTTCCATGTCCTGCCCCGCACACCTGGCTGCACCCGCGTCATTGGAGGCAATGCAGTAGTACTGCCCAGAGTCGTCCTTGTGGACAGCATTGAAAACCTGTTTTAGAAATGATAAGTATTACTCCACAGGACAAGCTGGGTGGCAGACACCAAGACTAACACCCGAGGCCCCCAATGAAGCCGCAAAGTCGTCCGCTCGCCCGCAGCAGCCTCCCAGGCTCTACTCTCCTCAGCATTTTGCCGCCCTGCTTAACAAGAGCTTAACAAGGAATTCCGTCCAGGATGTGGAGAGAGCAAAGCTAGGCAGTAACCAGGAGCAGCCGCTTCACTGTCCCTCTGAAGCCAAAGGGATCCTGGCAGCTCTCCTTAGACAAATGCCAATACTCTATACCGATTCACCTGATCACGCTTAAAGTTGGGTCTTCCTGCCGAAGTGCCTCAAAGCCAGCACATCCTTTGCACATGGCCAAGTCATGCTGTTTCATTTTCTTTTCTCTCCCATGTGACCTCCTAACTCCCAGTAGGTTATTCTCTTTTTTTTGTTTTTGTTTTTGTTTTGTTTTTTGTGTTTTTTTGTTTTTTTGTTTTTTGAGACAGAGTTTCTCTGTGTAGCCTTGGCTGTCCTGGAACTCACTCTGTAGACCAGGATGGCCTCGAACTCAGAAATCACCTGCCTCCTTGAGTGCTGGGATTAAAGGCACCGGCTGCCAGCCACCACCAGGCACCAGAAGGTTATTCTGAAGCAAATTGAAGGCATGTTTAATCCATACATATGTATCTCTGTATGATATAATCACAATTCTGTTGAAAATGGCTTAGTATCTGCCCAGTAAGCACATTTCCTTCACATGACATCTATGTTCTGTTGATTATTCAAAGCAGGATTCAAACAACCCACTTGTTTACCGGCCCCTTGGTCTCATCTAGATGTACAGGTTTCTGTTTTGTTTTACCACTTAGAACTTGTTTGTAGAAAAGCCAAAGCCACCTTTCCTATAGCGTTTCTGATGTTCTAGGTTTTGCCTCTACCTTGCAAAGGAGCCTCTCTGGCTCTCCTCACAGGCATCCTAGGTCCCAACAAATGCATCTGCTTCCTCACCTTGGAAGAGATCTTACCAGAGTGCCTGTCTCCGAGTTCACGTGGAAAGAGGAATTCTGGAACCTGGGATTGGCTCTGGAGTCTGTAGGCAGTGGCACATCGTTGCGGTACCAGCTGTAGTGAGGCCGTGGATAGCCCTCGCTCTCTTGGCATTGCAGTGTTGCTGACTTGCCTACAGGCACAGCTGTTGGTACTCTACAGACAGGGGTCACTGGCTTCACTGCAGGCAAAATACAGGTTAGTGTTTAAAATCTCAGCACAAGCCCGTCATACCAAAACCTAGTGTAATAAACCAGCTCTGAAGACCACAGCCCATCCACTGACTGCCTGCTGCCTGCACCCTGCTCACTCTCTGAGTTCATTCCAGCCCATGGGTCCAATCGCACAGTCTCCAGTTCTTCCACCTTGAGGAGTTAGCAGAGAAGGCAGGTCCCTAAGGCCGGTGAGGAACACAGCAGGTGTTCCTGTATTCTCATCTTCCCACACCACTGGCTCCCCTCCCAAACTGCAGATAACCCCAGGAACCCAGCTCTGGAGGAAGGAATCAAAATATGAGCTAGACTCTTATTCTAGAGCTAAGGACTCACTCATGAGGCCTGGCCAGTGGAGATGCTGCACACTAATGGGGCCTACCTTGCACAATTAACTCAATGGTAATCTCATCAACTTCTTTTCGGTCATTTAGAGCAACAACCTCACAGCGATAGATGGCTGAGTCCGACCGTGTCACATTCCAGATCCTCAGAGAAGTTTTTCCAAACACATCTGTGCGACCTGCCAGGTCTCCTATAAACAAGAAGACACAAGATACTGGACACTAGAAGACAGTGTGGGGCTGGACTTCATGGCACAGCAAGAAGACTGCACAGTGCTCTGTCCTGTTCCTGTGTGAAAGATGTGATCTTCATGAGGACCAGGAAGCTGACTTCTCCCCATGTGCAACCTGAGCATCAGAACTAGTAGCTGGTGTTTAAGGTAAAGCCAGGAACCCCGTTTCTCCTTATTATCCCCAGGAGGAGATAAATAATCAAAGGAAAAGTTCAATGACAATTAAAGGAAAACCAAATAAACACCGACAAACAAAGTCCACAAAGGATGGTGTGGCTATCCACATAAAAAGGAAGAAAGCTGGGGCTGGAGAAATGGCTCAGTGGTTAAGAGCACTGTCTGCTCTTCCAGACGTCCTGAGTTCAATTCCCAGCAATCATATGGTGGCTCACAACCATCTGTAATGGGATCCCATGCCCTCTTCTGGTGTGTCTGAAGACAGTGACAGTGTACTCACATACATAACATAAATAATTTAAAAATTAAATAAATAGAAGAAAGCTGACCCCTGGCTGCCTCCTTAGTCAACAAACACCCACTAAGAGTTGAACAAGAGCTGGACATGTATTTGCAATACTATAAGCTTACAAGAATTGAGTTTGAGGTTAGCCTAGGCAACACAATAAACTCAGGGCCAGCCTGGGTAACATTAGCAAACTGCAGTCTGAAAAAGTAAAAAAGTCTTAAGGAAAAAGGGCCTGAATATTTTAGATTTATTTACTTTATGTGGATGAGTGTTTTGTCTGCATGTATGTCTTTACAGCAGATATGTGCCTGGTGTGTGTGGAATCAAACCCAGGTCCTCTGCAAGAGCAGCCAGTGCTCTAACCACTGAGCCATCTCTCCAGAAGGCATAATTTTCATGACCTTGGCTTCTGTAACAGATTCTTAGATACAACAACAGAGACACAAGCACAAAAATGTGGGGTTATACTAGATTCCATCAAGTTAACAACAGCTGTGCTTTAAAGGATGTAAGCAACTGAGAAGGCAATCTACACAGTGGGGGGAACCCTCCAAGCCATGTCAGAAAAGGACTCACCTCTGCAATATATAAACCTACAACTCCATGGAAATGCACACCTTTTTTTTTCCCCCCGAGACAGGGTTTCTCTGTATAGCTCTGGCTGTCCTGGAACTCACTCTGTAGACCAGGCTGGCCTCGAACTTAGAAATCCACCTGCCTCTGCTTCCCAAGTGCTGGGATTAAAGGTGTGCACCACCACTGCCCAGCACACACATTTTTTAAATGAACCTAACAGTTGGATCAGGTGTTTCTCCCAAGAAAATCTACACTGCCCACTTTGCACATGAAGAGATGAAACTCCACTCGGATATCTTATACTCTCTAAGACTCTTAAGATAAAGGTCAAGTGTGGGTGTGGCTATGGGGGAAGCACTGAAGTGCAAGTGTAAAATGCAGAAGCCAGGGCTGGGCAAGCGGCTCGGGGGTTAAGGATAGTTACTACTTTTGCACAGGATCCAGATTTGGTTCCAAGCAACGGTAGGTATGGTGGCTCACAACCATCCCTAGCTCCAATTCCCCAGGAGCTAATGCCCTCTTCTGACCTCTGCACACCCAGCATACAGATGGAGTGCACAGACATATGCAGACAAAATAAATACATAATTTTTAAAAAAAATGGTGACACCACTTTGGAAAGCTATGCAGCTTTCCAAAAACTCCATGCAGCTACCTCGAGGCCCAGTAGTTGTTTACTTGGTTGTCACACAGAGACAAGTACAGAATACTGATGACAGCCAGTGTAAAAGCAGCCCATCTGTACTCATCACCTGATGCGTACTCAAAGCAGCACCCACACAGAGAACAGTGACCCCACCACAGAAGAGAACCCATCTCTCCTTAAAGTCCTGTGCTAAGTCAAAGAACGCAAAGCTAGAGAGGTGTGTGGATAAAGGCTGCTAAGAGAAGAGGGGAGGGCCCTGACTGTTCATTGCATGGGCTTCCACTCTGGCTACAGAGAGGTTCTGGGATTGACAGGGTGTTTCCATACCTATGTGAGTGCAGAACCTGAATTTACACTTCAAGAGGGACAGGTGTAACAGGAGTAACAGAAGTGACAGGTGTAACAGGTGCCTTGGGCACAGCACCAGTCCTGCCCCCACCCTTCTGCTTCTTTGTGGTACATGTCCTTTATGGTAAAACCTCTGATGTCCACAAAGAGAAAGTTGTTATCGCTGGTGATGGGAGTGATAACTCAGGGTCTCGTGTGTACCAGATCAGTGGTCCATCACTTTGACCACTCCACCCCCTACACTAGGGACATACGAGTTTTCTTAAAGATTCATGTGTATTGCTTGTTGTTATATGTACTGAGTGTGGGTGTGTTCACGTTTGAGCGCAGCACCTGCAGACTCCAGAGGAGCTGGGCTACAGCTGCTGGGAGTGGGAACCAGGACCTGAGCTCAATCCTCTGCAGCAGTAACAACTCTATCATCGCTCTAACCCCAGCCCCCCCCCCCCAAAAAAAAATCATTAGGTTTTTAAGAGTTTTAATAAGTAGGTTGTTTTTTTAAGACTTATTTATATTCTTGGTGTAGGAGTGTTTTGTCTACACCCACATGCATGCATTCATGGCCTGTGAAGGCCAGGAGGAGGTGTCAGATCCCCTGGAGTTGTGAGCTCTGAGGGCGCTACCACTGAGCTATACATAGAGTCCTTGAAGTTGTTGGGGTTTGACCTTGTTTTTCCCCCTCAGTCCTAGAAAACTGAACTCAGGGTTTCAAGAATGCTGGGTAAGCAATGTACCACCGAGCTACAGCCGTAGCCAACAAACTATTTTTAAGTGCATACAACTCCTGAAGACCTGCAGAACTCAGATCACAAAGCCCACAACTTGGCTAAAACTGAATGTATCTGCACTGGCCCTCCTGTTTACTCCTTCCCTTGTTGCCAGATGGAAAGTAACATCCTACTCTGCCTCTCACAGCCCCAGCACCACATCCCCCAGTACAGCCGATCCTAGCACTTCTCCCCTTGCACTTCCTATGGGATACCTCAGCTCACCCACTGTGAGCAAGCCCACCAACCACACTGCAAAGGAAATCTGATCTGGTCCTGCTCGCAGCTGTGATCACCTCCGGTCTCTATAACTTCTCCTAGCACCTCTGATGGGTACTGTCTGCTGTCCGGACAGCTGTGCCTGACACCCCATGTACCTCCCATCTTCCTCATCTCCCTCAGCCAGGCCCTGGCTACAGCTCTTCTCAGCAGCTGAGCTCGCCCTGGTTTCTGTGTCCATATGTAGCATTCTTGCCTGCCACTACGTCTCTCACCATGCAGCACTTGCTCTCTTGTAGACTGCCTGAGCACTCTGCAGCCTCCTGTACTGATGCCTGGCTCTCAGTCTCCTCCTCCTCCTCCTCGCCATTCCATGGTAGCTTACATTAGCACTGTCCCCAGGGTTGACCTGTCACAGGTCGGTGTAGGAAGGCCCCAGACCAACACTGGACACAGTGGAGCGCAATCCTCTGCCCCCACACTGCTGTGACAATCCCTTTGGGCACCCACTCACAGTATGTCTGCCATGGGCCATAACAGCATGGTTTGCCATAACAAACAAGGAAATGGTTTGCTGTGATTTCTCAGGTGATCTGTGCAGAGATCCAAGTTTTTACTAAGGATCTGGGATTTGTTGAAGCTGCATTGTACAGGTACAGGCAGGCTCAAAATATCAATGCTGAAATTGAAATTTTCTCCAACGATAAACTCAGAAAGTCAGAACAGTCCTAGCCACAGGAGCAGGTTAGTAGTCTGGGGAAAATATTACTATAAATAAATTTCACGACCTATGGACAGATAGACGTCTGAGGACAGTGGGTTCATACCTTGAATCTTGTTGTCAAAATACACATATGTAGTTTGGCCATCTTGGATTTTCTTCCATTCAATCCTAGGGTCATTTGTCTGTGAATCTGTAATGATGCAAGACAATTCCACACCTGGAGAGCAATGGGAGAAAGATTATAAGCCTAAACTTTCCAAGATGAGCTTCTGCCAAAAAAACAATAAAAACATTCGTAAGTGTTTCCCTGTAGGGAACTCACCTTCCCTTTAGACATCCCCATCTATTCTGTGAGATTTCTTTCTTGTGTAGGTACAAGGATAGGCAAGAAACAGATGGCAGTACAGAGTGCTGCTGGTCTGCCCATACACAATAGCATCCTCAACATTCTCGGCTGTTACACACAGGGGAATGGGGGCTGGAGGGATGGCTTAATGGTTAAGAGCCCTTACTGCTCTTGCAGAGAGCAGTTCAGTTTCCAGCACACAACTCTCTATAACTTCATCTCCTAGAGATCCAGGCCTCTGCAGCATCTTCCTGACACATACACAGACACACAGTGACAAATAAATAGTTTTTGGATGATAATAGACTGGGTGTGGTGGTGTACACTTTTAATCCTAGCACTTGGAAGGCAGAAACAGGCAGATCTCTGTGAGTTCTAGCCTGGTCTCTATAGTGAATTCCACAGCAGCCAGGGCTACACAGTGAGATTCTGTCTCAAAAAAAAAACAAAACAAAACAACAACAACAACAAAACCCACAAATATATAAATATATCAATACAATAATCACAGTAGAACAGGTGCTGTGTTGGCTGCAGAGCTACCTAATGTCCACTAGAGGGCCCCATCCCTCTCCATGTTTCCTCGTACTTACTTTCAAATTCATGTACCACTGGGTTTCGGTTGCTGGATTTAAGATTCACTGCCTCTATCATGCAGCCTGAAAGAAAAAACAAAAGTAAAATCAACAGCCTTATAGCAGCAAGAAACACTGGGTGGAGGCCACGTTTCCTTCCATGTATACGTGCATGTCCATCACAAAACACAGGAGCTGTGAAAATACATCCTCAACAGTGTCTTAGACAAACAGTAGTCGATGCTTTCCTGTTTCTCATAATCGCAAAGAATTTAAGGAAAAATTTTGAAAGTGGAAATAACCACCCATCATTACTACCCAAGACGACAAAGGACAGCACTCAGACCCAGCAAGCTTTGAACAGAGTGACTTTTCTGTGTATCCTAGTGAGCCTCGGCATAGCCTCTCTGCTACAGCTACCCTGGGTAGGCTTCACAGGCACGTTGTTTGAGACGGTCTCCCACTGGTCTGGAATCCCAGATTAGGACAGAATGTGTGGCAGTGACCCTCAATGATCTACCAGCTCTCTGCCTCCCCGGCGATGAATAACTGATATGTGCCACCACACCTACTTTCTGACAGGACTCTAGAGACCTAACTAAGGCATTCAATGCTTTCAAAGCAAGCGCTCTATTGACCAAATCATCTCTCTAGCCTCTATTTTATTTTTAAGTAGCACTTAGTAGCACTTAGTGTCTTAGGTTGTGTTTCTATTGCTGGTAACACACCAGGACTGAAAGCAACTTGGGGAGAAAAGGACTGATTTCATCTTACAACTCTCCACACTGCACTACTGAGGGAAGTCAAGGCAGGAACCTGCAGGCAGGACCGGAAGCAGAAGCCATGGAGGAATGGTGTTTACTGGCTTGTTCCTCATGGCTTCCTCAGTTTGCTTTCTGATATGCCTCAGGACCACCTGGGCAGGAGAGGCACCACCCACAATGGGCTGGGCCCTCCCTCATCAATCAATCATTAATCAAGAGAATGCCTCCACACACTTGCCACTAGGATCTGGTAAAGACATCCCTGTGAGTTGTTGGTCATAAAGGCCTCCCTCAGAGGCACTAAGACCAGGACAGGCCACTGCCACTGCTCTTGGTTGTCCACTAACCTAATATAAGTCCACTGATAAAGATATTATTGACTTTAGATACAGGATATAGAGAAATCAACTCAAACTGAACAGGAAACTAGCTTACACTGTTGCCAGAAGATGCTATGTAGACTGCTAACAAGAAAAAATATCAATGGCCTTACCCAGTGCTGGATACTGCATGCTTACCACACTGACCTGCCGGCAACATATGGTACAATAATGGTGTGATGTGAGGGGGTAACCTGACCCACAGGAGGTATTTCACACCCAGAACTAGGAAGGTGGTCAAACGCTTACGGCTTGGGGAATCCTACAACCGTTGCTCTGCTAAACACCTCTGTTGTCAAACCACCTTCTGAAGATTTATGTTTTCACCCACAGATCTGTTCTCTCAACCTTGAACAGAGAAGCTCTTTTTGAGGTGCAGAACTGTTAACACATAGACTCATAAAACTGGTCCAAGTGCGGAGTGTAAGTAATGAAGAGTGTTCAGCTTGCAAGCATCATCCATATCAATTTCCCACCATCCAAAGCTGAGAGAACTTTGCAAAATGATGTGGAATGAATGTTTAAAAAGAAAACAAGCCAGGCGGTGGTGGCGCACGCCTTTAATCCCAGCACTTGGGAGGCAGAAACAGGCGGATTTCTGAGTTCGAGGCCAGCCTGGTCTACAAAGTGAGTTCCAGGACAGCCAGGACTACACAGAGAAACCCTGTCTCGAAAAACCAAACCAAAACAAAAGAAAGAAAACAAAACAAACAAAAAACAGGGTATGGGGCTGGAGAGACGGCTCAGCAGTTAATAGCACTGACTGCTCTTCCAGAGGTCCTGAGTTCAACTCCCAGCAACCAGATGGTGGCTCACAACCATCCATAATGACATCTGATGCCCTCTTATGGGGTGTCTGAAGACAGCTACAGTGTACTTAACATATAATAAGTAAGTAAAAACCTTTGGGCTGGAGCAAGTGGGGCGGGAGAAAGAGGCAGAAGGGAAGGGGAAAAACAAAACAGGAATGGAGAGGAGAGATGTGAAATGCTCACTTCTGGATATGGCAGAGTTATTGCATGCATCGACTCAGGGTATCTGTGGTTACTATTGTGCCTGTAACCAGAAAAAGATCAAGCCAGTCAAAAACTCCCAATGTGGTTGAGGGAGGGCCCAAGACCCGCTGCTTTCAGAGAAGTACTGGCAGCTGAAGTCTCTGAGAGAAAAGAAGTCAGATTTTCTTTGGGGATGCAGATGCTGATAGGTTGTTGCTCTGTCGCAGTGGATGCCACACATTCACTCATGTGCATATGGAGGGCACTAATGTGACTCAGTTATAATAACAAGAACAGCAAAAAGAGGGAGGACAGGAGGCTACAAGGGAAACAGTGTGGAGGCAATGGGGTGTTGGGAGGAGGTGGAGATGTAATCAAAACATAGTATAAATGCATGGAGTTTTCAAAAAATAAAATATTATTTAAAATAATAAAAAGAAAGAAGCGAGGGACCAGGAGTGGTGGCGCAGGCCTGTGACTCAGCATCAGGGAGGTTAAGGTTGGAAGAGCAAGAGTTTGAGAACAGACTGGCAAACACAGTAAACTCAGGGCCGATTAGGGCTACAGAGTGAGACCTTGCCTGGAAAACTAGGAGTTAGGAAGAGAGAATAAACATCTGAAAACCCCTTATCTGTGATCTAGCGACTTATTTCCCAAATGCTAAAATGGTCCAAACACAAGGACATCCTACAATGTACCAACCACAGGTTATTTGTAGCACAATGAGAGCAAGCAGGAGAAAAGCTGACATCCGTAAATCTGATCAAAGTTAATGAAGCTGAGAGGGTCAGAATACCTCAGGTCATTTCCGAGTGGTCATATCCTCTGGTTAAGAAGCTAGCTCCAAGAATTACCAGCACCCCACCCTTCTGGACATCATACCCATAAGGCAAATTTGTGCTTTCCCTGGGAAAACAACAGTAGTCAGGGGAAGGAATGTCACATGAAAATCCACGAGCTACAGAGTGTACGATGTCGCATATGAGGAGTCAGTAATGTGCAGAGAAGACAGACCAGAAATGAGACCTAAACTTACAGACAGCATGATTTTCACAGGCACCAACTACAATGGTTTGCTTCTTGTAGATCAGCTGACTATTCTGCTAAAGGAAACTATCATTCTGCCTGCCAAGTGATGCTTATTGTAGAGAAAAGACCCAGCAAACCCCGTTCTCCACCCCCACCCAGTACTGTGACAGATGGAGCAGGGCAAGGATACACCCGGTGCTGCTGGATTCTACCGAGATGCACCTCTGAGCATCACTGGGGCTGTCTAACAGCATTCTCAGCACGGACTCAGCCTCCCCTCCTTGACTGTAAAGACGACTGCATGTACTTCCCAGGCAGGGGACAGAGCCTACTGGCAACAAGCACAGTCAAGAATCAAGCCCAGGAATTTGGACTTACCATTCCTACTTCATTAATAATGATTTACTTCATTAATTTTCTTATAAGGAACAATGCAGGAATCTACCCAGAAATAAGAGAGGCAACAGCAGATCCACATAATGGAGATTTTATGCTAAAGGAAGACATGAATCAGACCCTGAAGTCTAAATCAGACAAGTTGGCAAGGGAAGTGGCTTTTAAAAGGTCTCGGTGTGATGTGCAGTTGGCAAGGTCATCTCCAACCCGCTTCCTCCCACTCACAACAAGGAACTGGAGAGGGCAGGGAACAGGCAAGATGAGGATGATAAGGCACAAGAGGAAACACTGGCGCTCTGACGCTCGCGCGCCCTTCCTCATGGCCAGCGCCCAGAGCTGCAGTGTTCTCCATTTCCCCTTCCCTTTCCTTATCGGGAACAATTGAGGCACCTGTGGGCAAGAACTGCAGTTTCCTCCTTCAGTGTAGAGAGAGCTAGAGACTCAGACAGCGTCTGTGGCTAGGATGGCAGGCAAGCTCTATACAATTTCCCTAAGCCAGACTCGGAACTACACACACACACACACACACACACACACACACACACACACACACACACACACACACACTGGAAAGGGGACTGTGAGAGGAAGAAATCTAAAGTGAGGGGAGAAGAGGGAACGGGGGTAAAGCGAGAACAAACTGTATTTTTCTCATGTATATGAGAGACGGGAGACGGGGATGTCAGGAGGAGGGGACATTGTTGGGGGCGGACAGGTATGGGCAGGGGAGGCAAGAGGGGCAAGTATGAGCAAAGTGCAATGTGCACAGACGGGAATGCCAGAGTGAAGCCACTATGCTAACTAGAACAGGTAAAGGCAAGGACCACTGTCCAGCCCCCTCACCCCGCGGAATGCGCACATCTTTAGGTCTTGCCAAACATGCCTGGAGGTTTTTACACGCAGTGCTGCCTAAGAAGCCTTGAGGGGCCAGGCCCCCATCTGCAGTTGTTAGTCAGAAAGTCTGTTGCCCAGCCTGGGGACACCCATGCTTCCTTCTACTGCCCTAGAGCAACTGGCTATAAAATGCTTCTGGAGCCTCAAGCAAGACCAGCCAACACCGTAAAACACTGCGACAAACCCAGACCTAAACCATGAGAGAGGTGTTGAATTGTGGAGCTTCGACCCACACACTTGTTAGCTCTGCAGTCGGCTCATTCTGGCTGAACGTTCTAAGGGCTGCCGCGAACTCCAAGGGTGACGACACAGCCCACAGGAACCACGCTCAGCATCTCAATGGCAACTGTGCATCTTCCTCCATCTTCTCCTCTTTCTTTGACATTAAAGCCATGCAAACAGGAGACTGGACCTACTGACTCATGAGAAAACTGCTACAATACTGGGAGAAGGGGCCCTATCTTTAATAGTGGCTTTATTTACCTACATGGCCAGTCAGGAGAGATCAGTACGCTTAGCTTTTCATGGAAAATTACATTAACTACGATTTATACCAATTACTCTAAAACAGGAGGAGATTTTTCTTTTAAAATTATTTCAGTCTACAATATGTTGTTGCTAAAACCTAGTTTATGTGTGACTGGCTCTCAGAGGATTTATATTTAGCTTTCTGGCACTCTGTTCACTTTGTCTTCTGCTCAAAAGAAAACTTTCCCCTAAGCAGGACTCAAGCCGAGAATATCACGTCAGCACACAGCACTGTGGGACTGTGCTGGCCCACTGGGGCTCAAGCCTAAATATAAAGCAGCAACACAGGCTTTTCCACGGACATTAACTGCATGTTTACTGTTCAAAACAGAATACTTGCTTACACTTGTTCAGTGCAAACCACCCTACAGAAAAATAGTTCCGTATAAAGCATCATTTCAATAATGTCACAGAGTATTAGCCAACTTTCCAGGAATTTAAATTGAGGAAGAGCAAACGCAGAACGCTATTGTCCAGAACCATCCTCCTGCACAACACAGCAGAATATAAATCATTCAAACAGGTTCCCACCATAGCACAACTAGGGAAGTCCTGCCTGTACCTACCAATGTGATCAAAGCCAAACTAAATGTCAATATAATCTAACAGAGCCTTAAAAATGACGTTTAAGTTTAGCTAGTGATACATGTGAGAGGACAGGACATGTAAGTTTTAGGCCAGCCTGGGATTCAGAACAACACCATGTCTTTCTTTAAAAGAAAGAAAGAAGGCAAGGAGGGGGAGAAGGAGGGAGGGAGGGAGGGAGGGAGGGAGGGAGGGAGGGAGGGAGGGAGAGAGAGGAGGGACAGAGAGAGGGAGGGAGGGAGGGGGGAGGGAGGGAGGGAGGGAAGGAGGGAGCTGGGTGGTGGCACACACCTTTAATCTTAGCATTAAATCTCAGCAGAAAAGGAAGTGGATCTCTGAGAGTTCAAGGCCAGCCTGGAAAACACAGCAAGTTCCAGAACAGCCAGGAATACACAGAGAAACCTTATCTTGGGAAAAAAAGAAAAAAAAAAACCCACACACAAAAAGGGATGAGCCAAACAAGATGGGATTAGACTCAATCCAGCTTGAGTGGTTAATCGTCTGTGTCAGTGTGGAGGGCGCTGTGCACAGCATGACTATTTAAACTGTGGAACTCTGGGTTCCGGTATCATTAGATCTTATCCTGAAATTGGCTGCAGATCTAAACAGACTAAAGATGCCCTCCCCATGCAAGAGGAAGTTCCTCAGCACAATGTCTTCGGGCCTGGTGATGCCACTGTCTCTCCAGGGTCAGCAGGCTGCAGCGACACACTGTACATTCCTAACATGTCAGCGTTCATAATCTCAACACAATCCTTCCCATGCCTCTTCTCTGGAGAGCTCTTTCTCTGAAGAATGCTGACATGCTGTGGCTGTGGTGCGTCTTGAAAGAACAACGTGTGTTCACATACACTGTACACACACTCAGAAGAATTCCCTGGGGGGACGTCGGAGTGTAGAACCAGAGCGGTGGCTCACCACATCCCAGGTGAAGTCAGACGAGATGCTGTTTGTATTTGATTCCACTGGCTCCTAACTCAAGGCACCAAAAATTGATTTTTTAAAAAATACTTTTATTTTTAACTATGTGTATATATTGGGGTGGAAGGTGCACAGGATACCTTTTAAGTCCAAAGACAGCATCAGATCCCCTACAGCTAGAGTTAACAGGTGGCTTGAGCTACTTGATACGGGTGCTGCCTGTCAAACTCAGGTCCTCTGTAGGAGCAGTATGCATTCTTGATTACTGAGCCATCTCTCCAGATCCCCCAAAGATTTCTTAAGCACAAATATGATTAATATCAAAACAGGAAAACTCTATCTAATAATACCTGAGACAGATGTGAGTAAAGAAATAGCTGTCCTGGAAGAAGTGACCACCCCCCAACACACACACATTCCTCCTCTCCTTTCTCTAAGACATTGCTTTGTACACTTGAAAGAGAAGGTCTGGGATTTGTAGAGGGGAGAAGTTCAATGTGCACAGAATCTGTAAGGAAAGACCAAGAGAGAAAGGGGGACATGTGCGTTACACACGCTCTTCAATATACAAGGCAATATGGCCTCTGTACTCCGTCAGCACCAAACACTCTTCCAGGAAGAATGAAGGAAGAAGAAGACAGCGAGCAGGCCTGAGGTCCGGTACGGGAGGCAGAAAGGCGGAGGGGAACAGGAAGGGACAGAAGCGCAGAGTAACAGCCCACCTTTTTTTGTAATTGATGGTTGATCCCTATCCTTTTTAATCACTCAAGAAGTTTATACAACAAAAACCGAGCTGGGTGGCATCCCTGCTTGGCTCACCATGAGTTTAGCTTTGGCTGAAACAAGTATGGAGCTGTAACATACTTAGGAGAGAGAGGGTGGTCAGCGTGTTCATACAAGCTCACCATCTTCACAGCTGCTAACAGCAGAGTAATCATACCAAGAGTGTACTACCCATGCCTCGAAAGCTTAGAGAGACATCTTTTTCCGTGAGACTCATCTTGGAGGTACTGAGGCATGACAATGGTGATGACTAAATACGCATCATGTGTCAAGGCGCATTCTCATTCTGTAAAACATCTCATCTGCAAATACATCATCCCTAACACTTAACCTGACTGGAAGGAAACCTTGGCCTGATGCAACTCTGTGTGAGCAGGTCCTGTAAACACTATTTGCATGTCATTACAAATTCTGGTATCAGAATTCCAAGACAAAAATATGTGCTCTTATGTGTTACAAAGAATATATTCAATTCAAATGAAATATATTCAATTCAATTCAAATATATACCAAGTTATTTTTGCATTCCAACTGTATAAACTCTGCAATAAGCTTCCATCTTGCTTACATTCTCCAAGGCCCTGTCTCTGCAGCCTGAGGAGGTGCAGGAAAACAGCCTTAGCTGCTGTGGTCATGGGCAGAGAAGGAGTATGATCCTACTTTAAATGTAAATGGAATAGCCACTTCATGGCTCCCAGACCTACCACAGGCCACTGGAAAGAAGAGATGAGATTTCTTTATCCCACTGTCATGGCAATAAGAAACATATTCAAGCTAGGAGTTTCAGCTTTAACATGTTGAAAGAAAAATAAACATGGTTTAAAAGTACACAGTGTAATGAGATGTTGAAGGACGAGGAAAATGAAGAATGGTTTTATGGGGGAAAAAAGAGTGAATTCAATTCTCATGTGTACAGTTTAACTTCAGCTCAGTCCCATCAAAATATACACTACCAAGAATCTGTCTATTACAGGAAAATCTTTTCTAACCCATGACTACTGAGTTATATACTTAGAAATAAAGCAATTTAGTTTTATTTTTCTTTCCTCGATGAATAAGAAAAATATTCACATGAGCTAAGTGTGCTAGTCGGATGCCTATAATTCCAATACTTAGGACACTGAGCTGAAAGCAGAGCGTTTGAGGTAAGTTCTGAATGCACAGCAAGTGAGAGGCCCATCTGGGCTGCAGCAAGACCTTGTTTCACAAAAGGAAAAAAACACTGTATTTTAAATTAAAGCATGAAAGAAATGCATGTATAGTCAGTGTATAAATTATACAAATATAAATAAATGTAGTCAATAAATATAATAATTCAAAATAAACATTGTAGTTTTATGTTTAGTTTAAGGAAACAAGCTAATAAGAGTAAACACTATACTTTAATGTCATACATATAATCACAACTAAATATCTAAAATTCACTGAATGAATAAATTCACAAATACAAGAAAAAGGCAAGAATGAAAAATATTTTTAAAGAGGTAGAAAAGAAAATGCAACACATGGCACAGTCTGAAAGCTAGGCTACTGTGCTGCGGGAAATCACAGTATTAATGGTGGCAGGCTCCAGGCTATGTAAGCAGCGGCCTTCCCTTGGTTAACTCCGCTCGCTTGTTTTAAATGAGAGGTGCTACTTCGGAGGGAAAGAACCATTTTGGACTCATGCTGAAGGTGACTGACCATTCCAGCCCAGAATGAAAACAAAGCAAGGGTTTCCTAGATAAGTCCCTTCCTGTTAATTTCAGGTGTCAAAATTCAATGAATTTAGTCCTGCTTAATCTACACACTTTCTATGTCCAAAGCCACTGTGAAAAAGTGAGCATGACATTTTCTCTGTTGGTTTGGCATAAACATATATACTATCCATGAAATAAGTTACTTTAATTTAAAAAAAATCAAAAGATGTCAGGAAGGATGACATAATGGAATTTCTGGAGTATAATGCTGCAACAGTGAGCACATGACTAAGCATTTATTAGATGCTGCAACAGTGAACACATGACTAAGCATTTAAGATGCTGCAACAGTGGACACATGACTAAGCAGTTCCAGAATGCTTCAACAGTAAACACATGACTAAGCATTTATAAGATGAGGCAACAGTGGACACATGACTAAGCATTTCCAGGATGCTGCAACAGTAAACACATGACTAAGCATTTATAAGATGAGGCAACAGTGGACACATGACTAAGCATTTGTCAATTGGTTAGAATTAAAGATCATAAAGAGTGAACTCTATTGTATAAAAACTTAACAAAAGAATCGGCTAGGATGTTCAGGAAGCTAAGATGAAGGACAGTATATGAAGAAGGAAACAGTTACAAATACCAGAACCTTATCTGCAGGGATCCCTGAGGGGGGAGAATAAAAACCTACTGACAAGTGCATCTGAGAAGACACTGCACTCTAGTTTTCCCCCAACAGCAATGTGGGTTAGCAACTCAAATGGAAAAAAAAACCTTTACATATATAACAACAAAAAATAAGTCATGTTGTAGATAGAGAACCAAGTTCTTAAAGAGAAGAAAGGAGCATGCAGGGGTAATCAAAGAGATGCCATCATAAACATTGTATTTAATGCACACCAATGACAGAGACACAGATACGTGGGCATGCACAGAGCATCACCTAGCCCTGCTCCACAGAGGGCCTAAAGGCACGAGCACCTCGGCATTCTAAATAGCCTTCTCCAGTAACAGGACATTGGACTCACTGGAGGAATGGATGATTCTAGTGCCAGAAAAGATAAGATGAGCCTTGTAGTTAGTACAAGAAGGTAAGAAACTGCATTAAAAAACAGTAACAAAAATGTTAAAGAATGGGCAGGAGGCGTGGCTCAGCAGTTAAGAGCATCTACTCCTCTTGCAGAGGACCTGGGTCCAATTCCCAGCACATACACAGTAACTCACAACCCTCTGTAATTGCAGTTCTGGTGATCTGATGCCATCGAACAGACTCCGTGGACTCCATGGACTCCTACGCACATGGTACATACAAAATCCACACACATAAAAATTAGTGTGCTTTTGGTTTTGGTTTTTTTTTTTCCGATTTTATAAAAAGCTGGGAGGTAGTGAGCACATGCTTTTAATCCCAGCACTGGGGTGGCAGAAGCTAGTGGATCTCTGAGATCAGATCAAGCCTGGTCTATAGATCGAGTTCCAGGACAAGCAGAGCTACACAGAGAAACCTTGTCTTGAAAACTAAAACGAAAAAAATAGTAATAACAAAAATAAAAATAAAGGGGCTGGAGAGATGGCTCAGTGGTTAAGAGCACTGACTGCCCTTCCAGGGGTCTTGAGTTCAATTCCCAGCAACCATATGGTGGCTCACAACCATCTGTAATGGGATTCAATGACCTCTTCTGGTGTGTCTGAAGACAGCTACAGTGTCCTTACATATATACATAAAATAAAGAATTTTAAAAAGAGAAAAAAAAGAAAAATGAAAAAATATTTTTTAAAAAAAAACCCAAAGGTCAAAGAGCCACGTTGGTAATGAACAGTGTGGCATCTAATAGTGATACATCACTCTTCAAGGGACATAAAATTCCCAAAGTCATGCACTTAATTTAATGCAAAACTTGCCAAAAAAAAAAAGTTTTGTTGCAAATTTCAACAGTTCTTTTAATTAACAAAACAAGTAGGCAGAGAATTAGTAAAGAAAAAAATTACCAACAAACTTAATCTACTTGATATTTCTAAAATTCAGACTCACCAAGATAGACCATGTTCTAACCACCAATCACTGCAAATTTTAATAGTGAAGTCATACAAAGTCTGCTGTCAGACCAAATGAAATTAAGATTAAGACGGCTTACTGCTGTTGCAGAGTACCTAAGTTCAGCTCCCAGCGCCCAGTGACCTATAACCACAGCTCCAGGGAGTCTGACACCGTCTTCTGTCCTCTGTGGGCACCAATATGAATGTGCACTTACTCTCACAAAGACAGACAGACAAGTCTCATACATACAGACACACACACACAGATACACACACACACAAATTAAAATTTTTTGAACTAATGAAATCCTTTTTAAAACTGCAGGAAATCCAAACTAGTATACATACAAGTATGTGTGTAGTGCCCAAGAAGAATGGGGTACAGTAAAGAAGGGGTGACAGAGAGAGATCACAGGGAAGACTAGTATTCTTGTGGGTGATGCATGTGTCCGTGAGGACACACTGCACATGCTATGAGACCCACCAGGGACAGCCAGACTGGTGGGTCTCTCCACTGAAAGTACCTGGAGATCGTAGCTGTAGTCACTATTTTTGACGTGGTAGTAGTTGCAAGACCTTTCATATATGCTAAATTTACAAAATCAGATACTACATATTTAAAATATACACAGTTTATCTTATGGCAACTTATACCTCTAGTTCTTTTTTTAAACTTCAAACTTAGAAGTTAGTACTGATTGTGGACCGATTAAAACAGTAACTGGAGAACAAAGATGAACTAACGCAATCATGTCCTCCCAGCAGAGGCTGTGGGAAGAGAAATCAGTTTGCTCCTTTTAGACCCTTTCTGTATTCCCCATATTGGCATCCTATCCAACAATACCAATTTTTAACTCTACTACAGAAGATATACATGAAAAGTTTCATTTTTCTGTTGTCTCTGTAGAATCCTAAGGAAAAAATAGATGAAAAGTATCATATAAAAGGAACCAGGCTAAGATGCAGCTACATAACAGCATTAACCTAGCATACAGGAGGAGGCCTGAGTTTGATCTACAGCATAAAACGGGGAGGGGAGGGGAGGGGAGGGGGAGGGGAGGGGGAGGGGAGGGGAGGGGAGGGGAGGGGAGAACAGCCTCTCTGAGATATCTATCTCATGTCAACATTCTCATCTCAGAAAAGCAACTGAACATGAGCTATATGAATAAGCATGATAACACATGACTGTAATCTCATACTGTAGAGGCCGAGGCAGGAAGGATACAAATTTTAAGCCAACCTGGGCTGCACAATGAAACCCAGGCCAGCCTTGGAACAGAGTAGCAAACCAACAAAATCTAAAAAACAATCAACCACAACTCCCCCCCCCCAAGCAAAATGCTGTACATTCAGCTTTAGAAATGGAAATGTGTTTCAAATCAGACAGTCTAAACTACTATATTTATGTGTGTACATTGATTACACACACACACACACATTCTCATAAAGAATTCCCTCGAGTGCTTGTTCCGTGCCAACCACTACTTTTCTAAACAACTTTATATTCTTCCTAACTATCCTACAAGGTGCCTACTGTGACCACCCAAACTACAGACATGGAAACTCACTCAGCAGGATAATGTAGTGCATCAGGTGAAGGGAGAAACCCAACAGGGTCTCCAGAGCACATGAGGGCAGAGTGCATACTCCGCACAAAATTGACACAATCTGTCTTCACATGGTAGAAGATATTAACAGACATCTTCAACATGCGAAAGAATGGATGGAGACTAGAAACCCTGTCTCCTGGGAAGATTGAAGCAACAGACTGGTAAAAAACAAAACAAACAAACAAAAAAAAAAACAAACCTTAATATGCTGTCCTCTGTGTAGTGGGAAGGAACTAGAGTGGCCAGAGCTCCTGAATAAACCCCTTACAAGGTCATTAACGAAGTTCTCCAGCTAAGGGCACTGGAAAGAGAGCACTCTGGCCACCCAGGAGCCACTGGAGCTCGTACAGGAATTAGTGTGTAACCGGGGCTCATAACTGTTTTGCTGTGTGAATCCTGAGAAATAAACCTTTCACTGAGAGTAACTGACACTGTGGTTCTGGAATGAGGTTGATAAGAGGCCCACCATCCAACATGCTACTTGGGGCATTACTGTCTCTCATTTGTGAGATAATGAAATTAGTGCCTATCTTATCCAGTAATTGACATAATTAAGGATTGCATATAAAGGACTTACAAAATTCCTAGTACATAGTAAGTACTCAATAAAAACTGAACTAATGAAAAGGTGGAGTAATATATGATCAGATTTATTTTTAAGCTAGTGAGAGGTGCTGCTATAGTGGAAGGAAAACCCTACCAAAAGAACACTGTATCCCCACAGACGCACCAAGAAGCTTGCTTAGTTTCTATTACACTTAGAATACTTCCTGGTACCAGAGAATAAGGAATGCCTTGTCTAAACCCAGACATTCTAAATGGAGACAAACTGAAATTCCTAACGCCTTGAGTCACATCCCAGTGTTCTCAACATTAGGGTAGAGAGTTATTTCGTCATTTCCGGGGAGATGTTAACAAACAAACAATCAGCAAGTAGCTGGAGAGACGACTCAGAGATTAGCACAAACTGCTCTTGCAGAGACTAGAGCTTGATTCCCAGCACCCACATGAGGCAGCTCACACCTGCCATAACCAGTTTCTGCCGCTTCAGAGCTCTGTAGGCACTATTCTCATATGCATGCGCACACACACACACACAAAATGTAAATTAAAAAAAAAAAACCTCAGTAAAATACCTGAGTACCTATACACACTATGTAAGAAGGGCCAAAGAAACAATCCTATATAAGTCCAGACTGGAAAAGCAAATGTCTGCTAAGATTATTCATGGGTGACACAAAGGCAGTGTCTTAGTTTGGGTTTTACTGTTGTGAAAAGAAACCATGACCAAGGCAACTGTTATAAAGGCAGTATTTCATGGGGGCCGGCTTACGGTTTCAGAAGTTTAGTCCATTATCATCATGGCAGGAAGCACAGGAAGCATGGCAGTGTGCAGGCAGGTATAGGTCTAGGAGCTGAGTGTTCTACATCTTGACCCAAAGGCTGCCAGGAGGAGGATCTCTTTCCCTCACTGGGCAGGAGCCTAGTACTATGAGACCTCAAAGGCTGCCTACACAGTGACACACTTCCTCTAATAAAGCCACACCTCCTAATAGTGCCACTTCCCATGGGCCAAGCATATTCAAACTACACAGGCAGCTACATCACAAGGAAGTCCCCAGAGCAACTTGTAGCTGCTTCACAACTGGAATCCACGAGAAGCATGGACAACCCACAAAAAGCTACACCCTTAACGAATCCCCACACACTCACAGGCAGCTATACTACTCTGGGGTCCCCTGTACCAACAGTTTATCTAACCTCAGGAAAGGAGACACACTGAGGACCTTGTGAGCGCTGTAGTCAGTGTCCCCCACTACAAAGGCTACACAGGCTTCTTGAGGGTCTCCTGAGAATGATCACAGCTACTCCAGAACAGTTGTTAAGTCCAGAACAAGTTAACTAAGGTAAGCAGGAGAATCCTGACTGGACACTATAGCTCAGGGGTTCTCAACTTTCCTGATGCTGTGACTATAATACACTTCTTCCTGTTGTGATAATCCCCCCATGATAAAATTATTTTTGTTATCATTTCACAACTATAATTTTGCTACCATTGTGAATCATAATATAAATATCTGATATGTAGGGTGGTCTTAGGTGACTCCTGTGAAAAGGTCCTTTGGCACACAGGTTGAGAATCCCTGCTGTAGCTGAATTCTGGTCTTATGGTTATAGAATCAAGAACCTACTTAATGATGCTCCACGGGTTATTCAGTGGTCCCCACGGCAAGGCACTTACTATGGGACTGGAGTGGAAAATCCACATTTTAATTTGCATCTGAATGTCAAAACCATTCTGTAAATAATGCCACATTAACTCAGCATTACACCAAGCAATACTTGAGAAGCCTCTCACTAAGACAACACTGTTAGCTGCTCCTGATTTTTCTACTTTGAAGGAGAAGAATAGAGAAGCAACGTGTTTACACTGCAACCTGTCAGGGGCATCATCTTCCTTAATTATAAGCCTCACCAAGCACAGCAGCGTGCTGACCGCTCACACTGAGCACGGTTTATTGTAAAGAGGCATAAAACATCTCTGTGATTCTGGAAAATTAATTTTAAGCTCAGTTCATTCACTGTTTTGCTCAAAAGATATTTATTTAAAAGCCAAGTGTTTCATAAGGTAGTGGTGTGGTGTCGTCTGTCTGAGCTCTACACTCCAGGGCTTACGGCCATTCTGACTTGGATCTAGCCTTATGTCTAAGAGGCAAATGATTAAATGATTATAATGCTTCCTGGCCCAAGACAGCAAATATTAAATAAGATAGCATATACAAAGTACAGTGCCCAACACACTGAGAGCATCTGGCTTACACTAGCCATTAGTGTTATATTGGAGAATGATTTTACATGTGCTGAGGTATCAGTAATGTTCCAATTCCAAACTAACCTCACTGGGAAACAGAATTCCACGTGTAAGTAAAAGACTGGGTCCTCGCAAGTACTCTTAAGGAGAAAGAGAATCAAACCAGGTGGTAGCGCATGTCTATACTCCCAGCATATGGGAGGTGGAGGCGTGGAGGCAGGATTAAAAGGATTAGGTGTTCAAGGCCATCCAGAGCTACAAAGTGAGTTAGAGTTCACCCTTATATACATCTCTCTCCCTCTCTCTCCTCCCACCCCTACACACACACACACACACACACACACACACACACACACACGGGATGGGGGGGAAGGGGGAGGGCAGGAAAGGGCAAGAGGGAGGGTGTGGGGGAGGGGAGAGATATATGACTATGAGTGTCTAATTATGAACTTTTAAATCTGCTATCACTCATTTAATTTTTAGCTCTCCATAGGGTTTTCCTCACCATCTGGGCCATCAATTAAAGCAGGTCTGAAAAGCCTTCATAATTTTCCTATATCACACCTCCTCCTCACCAAGAAAGGCTCTGTGGGTGGAAAGCGGCAAGGAACACTGTATGTTATGTACAAAGCAAACACTTTCCAGAAGATACGGCCTCACAGAAGAGTTAAGAAACTTGTTTGGATAGGAATAAAAATATAGGATCCTTTTTTTTTTTTTTTTTAACAGTACAGATAATAACTACTAACTTTTTTTAAGGGAGAAGGAGAGTGATTAACTTCAAGTATCTTTCTTATCAGAAATATGTCCAGCTCTTCAGAGAACTAAAAGGAAATCCTAAAATTCATACAGAAACACACACACACACACACGCACACGCACACAAAATCACAGGTAGCCAAAGCCATCCTCAGCAGAAAGAACATTATCACAACACCTGACCTCAAAGCATACTACAGAACCACAGAAACAGGTAACATGGTACCACACAAAAACAGAGATGAAGGCCAATGGAACGTGACACCGGCCTATAAATGAATCTGCACAGCTTCAGCCACCTAATATCAAAACTGTCAAAAACATACACTTGGAAGGCTAGAACAGCTACGAGAACCAGCTGATCTTCCAGAGGACCTGGATTCAATTCCTAGAACAGACATGGCTCACAACCATCTGTAACTTCAGTTCCAGGGAATCAGGAGCCCTCTTCTAGCCTTTGAAGGCAGAAGGAACACATGCCCACACTGTTAGCCATCATGTATGTGAACCAGCCTGTCCTCAGGGTCTAGCAACAGCTTAGGCATCACCTGCCACCAACAGGTATGACAGGTGCTACAGGCACAGGTGGACACATAAGAACCCCACCACCACCACAGATACTCGCCTCCGTGTCTCCCTGCTTCCTGTCTTGTTTTGAGTGCTCTTAGCCACAGATCTTGGTGGGCCCACCAAAGATACCCCAGACCTCTGTCGAATTTATTCTGTCACATACAGTGCACAGTCACAGATACAGATAAAATACACATAAAAAAATAAGAACAGATTTAAAAACAAATTAATCACACACTGGCAAAAGAAATCCTATTCAATAAATTGATGGCAAAATTGGATACCTACCCTCAGAAGAATGAAATTCGATGTATTCTTTCACCTGCATGAAAATCAGTTCAAAATAGATCAAATACTTTAATTCAAAACCCAAACCCATATAACTACTATAGGAAAATGTTATCAAATTTGGGATCAACTGCCTATACCCCAAGCAGCAAAATTCAACCACTGTTCTAAAAAAAAAAAAAAAATTTTAAAAACTCAATTAATAGTCCCACCCCCACCCCAGGGCTGGTGCTTTTACTTCTCCCTGAGTGAGATTCCTGAAGAAATTCCCACTTCCTGGGGTCCACTGTTAAGTCTCTATGTAAAATACTGTCATTTCTGGCAGGCTAGTTACAGTCTCACTTGAAGACAGAGGTATGACTAAGAACATTCTGAAAATCCCTGTGACACAGGCAATAACCCAAAGAACTAATAAATAAAACTACAGGACTTGAAAAGGCTTCTACACAGCAAAGAACCCTATCAAAGAAGCAGACCCTACAGAATGAGCTATCCTCACACTGGGTGTTAATATCTGAACTATATGAAGATCTGTAAAACCTAAACATACACACACTGTCAATCAATACACAGGCTAATATTCTTGACAGAGAGTTCTCAAGAGAAAAAATACAAATGGTTAATAAATGTTTTAAAAGGGGAAACAGAGGCCTGGAGAAATGGCCAAGCAGTTACAGGCACTCGCTTCTCTTCTGGAGGACCTGGGTTTGTTTCCCAGAACCAAAAATCACAGCTCAAAAGGTGCGAGCGAGGCAGAAGTAACATACCTTGCAAAGACCACTATGTCAAGCTCCCATACTTTACAAAAACTATTTCTATGTAAGAATGTTTCTGTCTCTTAAATCCAATGTAACCTGCAAACCACATGACCCTGCTTACATCTTTGCCTTCCTCTTTGACTGTATTTTTCTAACAATCTCTCTCAGCCAATTCTCTCACCCCTCTAAACACACTTACAGCTGTTAATACTTTACCTCTCCCCCAGAAAAGAGAGAGACTTCAAATGGCCAAAGCAGATACTCTCCAAAATCCCTACTTACGGTGAGACAGTCAGCTGGCCAGTGCCAGGTGCACCTCTAAAAAAAGTTTGCTTTGAATGGGTAATTATGGAACTGACTTTTCTCCTCTCAGTTATTGTGCTCAACAAAAACATCCATAATTCCGGTTTCAGGGGATCTAATGCCCTCTTCTGGTGCCTACTGTCACCGCACACATGTGACGCACATAAGCACATAGGCAAAACATTCAGACATATAAACAGTTTCTAAAAGAAATACATATTCAAACTAGCTTGAGATTCCATTTCACCCCAGTCAGAGTGATAATCATTGGGAAAACAAATGGCAGTGAGTGTTAACGAGGATGTGGGGAAGGAGGGCCATCCGTGGAAAGAGTAAAAGCTGGAGCAGCCACTCCGTACTGTGAATGTGACTTAAACAACGAAAACCTGAACTACCACATGGCCCAGCTACACTACTGTGCAAAGAGACCCGCAGCAAAGGAGCTTGAGCTGGCACTCAGGGTCAGACTGATACCATGCAGCCCTTCCTTTGACTTGACCCGACTGGGATTTTAACACTGCTGAACATACGGAGAGGCTCCACATCTACCACCAGATGGCCCACAAATTTATCTAAGATGAGGCAGGTGATACAGGGAAAGAATAAGAGCCCCAGAGAATATCTAGAAAGACTTTTTGAAGCCTATAGGACTCCTTTTGACCTAGAAAGCTGAACTAAAGGCTCTAACCCAGGCTTTAAAATTGGCAAAAGGAGGCATAGCTAACATTTACACCGACAGCAGATAGGATTACTGACTGATGAAGGAAAAAGCATCAAAAATAAGGAAGGAATGCTTGCTTTATTGGAGGCATCATGGCTTCCTCTCAAAGGAAGCCAGGGCATCAAAAAAGGACATCAGAAATAGCCCGAGGAAACAGGCTAGCTGATAGAGCTGAAGGGAGACATCCCAGGCTTCCACTGCCAGCATCCTGGTAGCTTTGCCAGCCATCCCTGAATATACTGCTGAAGACAAACAACATCAGGCAAAATGCCAAGTTTACAGAAGAGACTGATGCTTGCTGGCCTCTGGAGGCTGCACCGTCCTACCTAAGGAGTTTGCTAAGCCACGCCTCCATCAGGGTCATCGAGCTTCACCTGGGTCTCGGAAAACTGAAGGAACTGCTGTGCGGGGCAAGGTACAAAGTATTTGACTTAGGATGCTTGGTTGATCACGTAATCTCAGATGGTGCCACCTACCAGGCTGTGAACTCCTCAGGCCCCAATCAAGGAGCCGCTCCAGGAACCAGAATCAGGGGTCGAAGGCCAGGGGCTAGTTGGGAAATAGGTAATACAGAAATAAAACCAGGAACATATGGATACAAGTATTTGCTAGTTTTTATAGATACCTTTTCAGGGTGGGTAGAAGTCTACCCTACAAAGAAGACTGTCAACGTAGTGGCAAAGAAGCTTCTGGAAAACATCATCCCCAGATCTGGTTTGCGTACCCTGCTTGGGTCTGACAATAGACCAGCATCCATCTCTCAGGTAACTCAGTCTCTAGCACAGGTTCTGGGGACCAATTGGAATTACACTGTGCATCAGACCCCAGAGTTCAGGGTAAGTAGAGAGGATGACTCAGATCCTGAAGGAAGCCTTGACCAAATTAACCCTTGAAACTGGTGGTGACTGGGCATCTCTCCTACCTTATGCCTTATATAGGGCGAGGAACACCTCTGTACTTTAGGTCTCCCCCTCCTCTGAGATCCTGTATCGGAGGTCCCCTCCCATGAAAATCCTTGGAAGCCCTCCATAGGGTCCAGAAGCAACTCTGACCTGCCATATGCAGATGTATGAGTCTCCTCCTTCCCTTAAGCCCCACTGCTTTGAACCAGGTGAGGAAGTCTGGATTAAGAGACATAACCACAAGACTCTGGAACTTTGCTGGAAAGAAAGGGCTTCACACCATGATCCTGGCCATGCCTGGATCAGCTATGGCTATTAAGGTGGACAGGATCAGGACGGTGGACACTCTTACATTAAGCCTGGCAGGAGAGAGACATCCAGCAGTTGAAGTCCCAGTGGAAACTTCCAGGTGAACTGCCACCCAAAAAAAAAAAAAAAAAAAAATGATGAAAGGTCACTACCCCTCACCCTGTTGACTCCAGTGCTCCTGATCCTGACTGCTTGCTGCTTACGCTTTGCTGTACCAGCCACTAGCCCCCTTACTATCTGGGTACCCCCAGAGGCGATGCAACAACCTTGTCACCAAGTTCACAGTGGCTGGCAAGAAGGCCAATTGGACAGCAGGTTCTTAACTCCTCTCTTCCCAGGCTTAACCCAGAACTGTTGGTTACCGGACAGGGACTCTGTATTGGAAATAAGGTACCCATAGCTTATTCCCACCTCTACAACAGCACTGTAACCCCTACTGTTGCAGGATACATGCTGCCTCCAGAGAATGCTCGGCAGGCTTGTACCTCGGGGCTTACCCCATGCATTTATGGCCTGGTTGTAAATACAACTGAGGATTTTTGTGTTCTAGTACAGCTTGTACCCAGAGTGACTTATTACTCTGAGGAGAAGGTCTTCAACCAGCTAGCACCTCCAAACAATCAGGTAAAAAAGGTAGCATTTCCACAGTGTTCTCTCCTTGGCATAGGGCTGGCCAGAGCTGCTAGTGTAGGTGCCTCAGCCCTAATGCTTCAAGAAAAAAATTACAAGACCCTACAGGTGGCGACAGATGCAGATATACAGGAGATGTCCATCACAGGCCTGCAGGAGTCCCTACCCTCCCTGGCAGAAGTAGTCTTATAGAACCGAAGAGGCCTAGATTTGCTGTTCTTCCAGCAGGGAGGATTCTGTACAGCCTTAGGTGAGGAACGTTGTTTCTATGTTGACCACTCAGTGGTGGTCAAAAAAAATCCATGGCCTTAGTCAGGAAGAGACTACGAGACAGAAGAATAGAAAGAGAATGGTCTCATGGTTGGTATGATCCTCTTCAACTGGTCCCCTTAGCTGATTACCTTGTCTCTGCCCTGATGGGTCATCTTATCCTACTGATGCTGGCCTTGAATTATGGTCCCTGAATAATCAATGCTTTAGTTAAGTTTGTTAAGGAACGGACTTCTACCGTTCAATTGATGATTCTCAAACAACAATACCAACACATAGAAACATCTCAAGGATTAGAGATGGCCTATTACTGAAGGAAGGAAGGAATGAGATAGGCTGACTTCATGACAGGCTGCAAACTGGCAGTACAGGAGACTAGGCTTCTATCTCTGTTTCCAAGAACTAGGCAAGTTCAAGCAAATCCAGGCCCCAGAAGCTACCCCTGGACCTGGCTAGAGGCAAGGACAATGGGTCAGCAGCAGTTTCCAGACTTCCTCGGCAATAATTTCCAGACTTCCCCCCAAAAGTTTCCAGCCCCCCCACACTCGAGGATTGGTTCTGGAATGTTCCTAGAGATCGAGCCAACAAATTAAAATAGAGGTCACCCCTCTACCCCCAGAATTCCCCTAATGTGCTTTAAATCAGGCCTGAGAGCTTACTTTGGGGCCTGTATCTTGGAAGATATTAGACCCCATTATGTTGGACTTCTGCAAAATAAATTTCTCTTTGCTTTTGTATACTATGTGAGTCCAGAGAATCATTTGTTGGGGAATCATGGACCCTTACAAAAACAGAGAGGGGGTGAGTTATCTGTAGTTTTTGTATAGGGGTGGGGCCCCTTGAGGCATGTCCTAATGGTGCCATTCCCTATGAGCCTATAGAGCCATTTTCTTTCAAACCACCACACACACACACACACACACACACACACACACACACACACACACACAAATAATCAAAGGGGGAAAAAAGCCATGTATTTGAGAGGGAGTTGGGGAATGGAAGGGGAAAGAAGGGAAATAATACAATTTAATTAAAAAATAGAGAGAAGGCCTAGAAAAGTGGCTCAGCAGTTAAGAGCACTGGCTACTCTTGCAGAGGAGCCAAATTTGGTCCCCAGCACACATATGACAGCTCACAAATGTCTGTAACTTCAGTCCCAAGAGACCCAATGCCCCCTTCTGGCCTCTATGAGCTCCTACATGCACACAGCACACAGAAACTAGCAGAAGCACACATACATACGCATGCACATAATGTTTAAATAATATATTTCTGTTAACCATGGTAACACGTGCCTCTAATCCCAGCACTGAAGAGGCTGAGGTAGTTTCAAGTCAGTCTACATAATGAGTTCTAGGCCAGCCAGGGCTACAAAGTGGTCATTACTCATTCTAAAAATACAAAACAAGAACCAAAAGAGAGGCTAGTCAAATACTTCAGTGTGTACCATGCTTTGCCATGCAAGAATGAGGACCTGTGTTCAAACCCCAGCATGTAAACAAGCCAGGCATTTTGGTTCATGTTTATAAGGTCAGCTCTGGAGTGACAGACACAAGAAGATCATCAGGACTCCTGACCCACCAACTTAGTTGAACTGGCATTCCTCTGGGGACCACCAGTAAGAAACTGTCTCAAAAAGAAAAGCAATGTGGAAAGTCAGGCATAGTGGCACATGCCTTTAAATATAGCCCTCCAGTGGCTGAGATAGGAGGTCTCTTATGAGTCTGAGGCCACCCTGGTCTGTATAGTGAATTCAAGCCAGCAAAGACTGTCTCAAAAAGCCAAAAACCCAAATGAAAGGCTCCCATGGAACAACATTTGAGGTTGACTTCTGGCCATCATACACGTGAATGTGCATCGTCACACACATGTGCACCCATACGTGTACATGAAGACAAACAAGAAGACACTTCTATCTTTATAACCACTGACCTACCATCTAATAAAATATTTTGTAACAGGGGATGGAAAGATAGCTCAGAGGTTAAAAGCACTAGCTGCTTTTCCAGAGGCTTATAACCTTCTATAATCTGGTGCCTTCTTCTGGTGCATAGGCATATATGCATACAGAACACTATATACTAAATAAATCTTTAAAAAGCACACACATATATATATATATATGGGAGGGAGGGAGGGAGGGAGGGAGGGAGAGAGAGAGAGAGAGAGAGAGAGAGAGAGAGAGAGAGAAACCTGACAGATAGAAATGAAGGTATTCTAAAGAGACACTTGTCAGGCTATTGATGACCCCAAAGAAATGGAAATTTCCCTCAGGAATCTCATGCTGGGAGAAAGGAAAGGTGCCAGCCAGAGAGGGGGATTCATCTCCCAAAAACAGATTTCACACAGTTCTAGCAACCTGTCAGCCCACCTTATGGAGTAAGACTGAAGTTCAGCTAATGAAGGGCAAGTGGTAGGTGGGATAGATGTGCATATCCCTCACTTACTACTTAAACTGTGAACTCACTTGAGGACCTAAAGACAGAGGTGGAAAGTTCACTGGATCTTTTTATCCCTGTGGTGGTTTAAATGAGGATGGCACCCACAGGCTTATATATTTGAATGCTTGGTGTCTGGTTGGAAGAACTGTTTTAGGGAGGGTTAGGAGGCCTTGGAGGAGGTGTATCATTTGGGGGTGAGCTCTGGGGTTTCAAAAGCACATGGCAGACCCAGTCTTGCTTTGCTCTTTCTGCCACATGCTTATCGATCAGATATGAGCTCTCAGCTACTGCACCAGCACCATGTCTGCCTGTCTGCTGCCAAGCTCACTGCCATGATGCTCAAGGACTCACCTCTGAAACTATAAGCAAGCCCCCAATTAAATGCCTTCTTTTATAAGTTGCCTTGGACATGATGTCTCTTCACAGCAAAAGAAGGGTTACTAAGACAGTTCCTCTTCCGAACTGGCCACACTGGATAAATAGTCTTCTGCTCTTTGCTTTTTATTTGGCTTTTCAAATTAGTAAACTGAGGATGGTGGCCAGACCTTACTTGGGCACAGGTTGTGATCCCCAGTTCAGTAACAACATCACCTTCCCATATAATGGGGTTATGTTTCGACAAAGAGAAACTCTAATCTTACAGACATTGATGCAAATCAATAGCACACTGACTTATAAATATATTTAGGGTAACACTGGAAAATCTCCACTAGGCAAAGGAAAGTAAAAGGGGAGACATCTGGAAATTAACAGATACAAGTAAATGGTAGAAATTTGATTTAAAATACAATATTGTTAACAGAGGCTGATAAATGCTGTCAGCTCCTATGCTATCACCAGAGAAGCTCAGGACACATTGAAAGAAGGATGTAGGTAGAATCCTATGTGTGTACCTCAAGTGCCCTTCTAATTAGAGAGGAGTGGGAAGAACTTCAGAGAGAGTGCAAACAGACTTCGTCATGAACTGCTACCAAGGCACCTGTGTCTGAGCCTGTCATTCTGACTCAGCAGCCACATGCTTCGGAATCACCTCGCTCCTGTGCCACATAACCAACACATTTTTAAATAGGGACCTAGAGATTCTGACAACCCAGAGTTCTACCTCTAATGATGGACTACCTATGTGTATTAGTGGCAAAGAGATCCTAAGAACAGAGTATTTATTGAGTGCCCCTGTCAAGTACCAGCAGGTGGAAAGCTAAACATCCCCAGATGGCTCCAAAAATCACATGGATAGAAAGCTCCATATAATGTTAAATAAGACCCGGGAAAGACAGAGAGAAAACACCACTATCACTTCAATCCACGGGTCAGTGCACGGAGACAATGTCATGGGTACATAGCAGCAAATGGCTTTCCCTACCACCTCAACAATATTGTTGAGGACAAGTCCGACATAAAGACGAGACTGCCTGCCCAGCTTGAAGCATTTACTTGTGGACTTGGGATGGCATTTATATATCAGAGACCACAGTTCTTACTATGCAAACAGAAAAAAAAAATTCCTTGGCAGATAAAAAAAAATTAATTTTCTTCCCCAAAACATTGAAGCTAATTTAACAAATCCCCCACATCTCCCATGAACTCTTTTAAGGTTCACTGGTTTTAGCCAGTGTCTTCTAAGAACCAACTTTTGGTCCTTCCGGTTTGGGCCTGAGCACTGAGCAGATCCCTGGCGGCAGCTCTGCCCCCAATCTCTAAGAACCCAGAGGAAGCAGGCCTCCCAGGTGCTCTAACCCTGGCAGTATCTAAGGTAAGCAGACAGCAACCCCTGCCCCAAACAGGGAGTAACTGGGACCCACTAGGACCCAGGAAGTCACTCTTGGCCCAGAGCACTGAGCAAATTTTGGGCCCCAGCTCTTACCCCAGTAGTAACACCCACCCCACAAAGTTCCGATACAACCAAGATAATAGGAAAGACAGGCTCCAGTCAGGAACAGGGCAGGTAGCACTAAGGAGATCCAGATGGCAAAAGGCAAGCACAAGAACATAAGCATCAGCAACCCAGGATACTTGGCATCATTAGAACCTAGTTCTCCTACACTAGAAAGTCCTCAATTCCTTATATCACTACGAAAGCAAGATTCAGATTTAAAATCACTTCTAATGATGATGATAGAGAACTTTTAGAAGGACATAAATAATACTCTCAAAGAATTTGAGGAGAACACAGGTAGACAGGTAGAAGCCCTTAAAGTGGAAACACAAAAATCCCTTAAAGAATTCCAAGAGAACACAACCAAAAAGATGAAGGAATTGAACAAAACCATCCAAGACATAAAAATGGAAGTAGAAACAATCAAGAAATCACAAAGGGAGACTACCCTGGAAGATAGAAAACCTAGGAAAGAAATCAGGAGTCATAGACACAAGCATCACCAACAGAATACAAGAGATAGAAGAATCTCAGGTGCAGAAGATACCATAGAAAATATCAACACAACTGTCAAAGAAAATGCAAAATGCAAAAAGTTCTTAACACAAAATATCCAGGAAATCCAGGACACAATGAGGAGACCAAACCTAAGGATAATAGGTATAGATGAGAGTGAAGATTCCCAACTTAAAGGGCCAATAAATATCTTCAACAAAATTATAGAAGAAAACTTCCCTAAAGAACAAGATGCCAATAAACATACAAGAAGCCTATAGAACGCCAAATAGACTAGACCAGAAAAGAAATACCCGTCGTCACATAATAACCAAAACACCAAGTGCACAAAACAAAGAAAGAATATTAAATGCAGTAAGAAAAAAGGCCAAGTAACATTTAAAGGCAGACTTATCAGAATCACACCAGACTTCTCACCAGATACTATAAAAGCTAGAAGATGCTGGACAGATGTCATACAGACCCTAAGAGAACACAAATGCCAGCCCAGGCTACTATACCCAGCAAAACTCTCAATTACCATAGATGGAGAAACCAAGATATTCCACGACAAAACCAAATTTACATAATATCTTTCCACAAACCCAGTATTACAAAGGATAACAGCAGGAAAGCTTCAATACAAGGAGGGAAATTATACCCTAGAAAGAGCAAGAAAGTAATCCTTTTCCAACAAATCCAAAAGAAGATAGCCACACAAAAATAATTTCACCTCTAATAAACAAGAAGCAACAATCACTGTTCCTTAACATCTCTTAACATCAATGGACTCAATCCCCCAATTAAAACACATAGGCTAATGGACTGGATACGTAAGCAGGGCCCAGCATTTTGCTGCATACAGAAAACCCGTCTCAGTGACAAAGACAGACTCTACCTTAGAGTAAAAGGCTGGAAAACAATTTTTCAAGCAAATGGCCCTAAGAAACAAGCTAGAGTAGCCATTCTAAAATCTCTAGCCCGAGAACACAAAGGGAGGGACTCATAGCTCCACCTGTATAGGTAGTTGAGGGTGGCCTTGCCAGACATCAGTGGAAGTGGACAGCCTTGATACCTGAAAGTTTGGATTCCCTAGTGTTGGGGAATTTTAAGAGCAGGGAGGTGGGAATGAGAGGATGGTGGGAGCACACCCTCATAGTAAATGGAGGAGGGGGGATGGGGTAAGGGGTTAGGCATCAGTGGAAGTAGAGGGCCTTGGTGCCTGAAAGTTTGGATTCCCTAGTGTTGGGGAATTTGAGAGCAGAAAGGTGAAAATGGGAGAATGGTGGGAGCACACCCTCATAGAAACTCCCAGAATTATATGGATTAGACATGACAGAGGCAGGTCTCCAGAAGACTAGATTCCAGAATTTAAACAAACAATTATCTAGATGCTCAAATTTGTTTTGAGAATTGTATATTGCAGAATACACAGCCTCAGTGTATCTACTCATCAAGTGAGCTGAGCAGACCTGCTCAAACCTCTGAAGTCCTGGAATTGCAGCTGGATGCAGTGAAGACACAGTGTCACAGGCTTATCAATTTACTCTTCCCCCTGCCCCTCTTTTAATATCTCAACACCCATAATCAGCTTGAAGAAGTTAATGAAGAGTCGGCGTCCCTATTCCCTGGACTTGGGGACTGAGGTGGTTAATATTGGGCTGTCTTTCTAGGGAAAAGTAGTGGTTTTGGTGGAACAGGGAGGATTAGCTAGGATTTATTGCATAGCCATAACCTACTGGTAGAAATATGTATAATTGTTATTAAAATGAAGTTATAATTTCTTAAATGGTACAAAATTTACTTTGATTTCAAATTTAAGGTTTTCATTGGTATGAGCTTCTTATTAATATAAAAGTGAGATGAATATTGTTACTATCATAGGCATTGCGCCTGTATAACACATTTAGGAATACAAGGCTTAGACCCAGTCCTTCTTTAACTTTTTAAACTGATTTGAGATGGTTAGCCTGTGAGTTAAGGGCCTATAGCAAATTCATGGCTCTAAGTTTATTGTTAGGGTGTTTTCTATATTTTACTTAGCTGAGAGGAGTTAACAAACAATAGTCCAGATTGCCTTACATGGATAGTTGGTTTTCAAAACGTCAGAAGTCCACAGAATTGACGTTACAAACATTTCTGTATTAATGTCCATTTTGATTAGAGACCTGTCTGCTCCTGACAGCTTCTTGACTTGGATTCTAAGAAGAAATTGAGCATCTTTGGAGTTACTCCAGTTGTGGTGACACAGCCACTAGGCAAGAATTGCCTCTTTTCATCTACAGACAAATCACTGTCCAGAAAAGGACACACTTGTAGAATAGTTGACTGATTATATCTGCCAAGACAGAGTAATCAGCCCTTAATAATTCTGCATCACTTGGTCTGTCAGATGATGCTGGGCCAGAAGGCTGAAGATGGAATGTTCCAACATTTTGTAGTATAGGGACTGTCCAGGTGCTCAGTGGTCTCTATAATTTGGCTAAGTTTTAGAAACTATGCTTTGTGTTTCCCATAATTTCAGTTAACTCAGTCATTCTGGATTTCTGACGGGGTTGAAGACTTATAGTCTCATAGCCAATCCCGGCTATTTACTTTGAGAGAAAAGGTTTGAGAGGATGGTTTTCAGCTGACATTCATTCTAAAGCCAAGAAAAAAAGCCAGGTTCAGAATTAAGTCTTTTAGTTAAAAGGGACGACAGAGGTTCTGTTTAGTCAACAAAATGATGGACTGGGTATTAGGTCTATCTTGCACCTTACTGATACAAATTGGTATAGTTATGCTTTAACTGGATTCTAAGAGAAAAGTTTTATTTTAACAGGAACAGTGATATGTAGGAGGAGCTAAGGTGGGAGGAGTAAGGAAAGGAAGATAAGGAGTAAGGAGAGGAGGTGAGGAGGAGCTAGGTGACAAGGTGGGGGGGGACATGGAGGTGGATATTTGCGTGTCCCCACCAGTCAAAGATAGTTGATATATCTAGGTTGGGTATTGGGTTACACTTCTGATTGATATTGAGCATTACCAAACTTATAAAGCCTTTGATTAACATTTAAAAAAATAGTATAAAAGCAAAAAGGAGAAGTGGGGGTGGGATAGGGGTTTTCTAGGGAGGGGAAATGGGGAAAGGGGGTGGCATCTGAAATGTAAATAAAATATCCAATAAAGATTTTCACATTTAAGAAAAAAAAGAAGAAGAAGAACCAACTTTTGTTTCATTAAGAGAAAGCTTTCCAAACAGATCTCCATTAACTTGTGGGTTTTTTTTTGTTTTGTTTTTGTTTTGTTGTTTGTTTTTTTTTTTTTTTTTTTTTATTTTTTTAGGTTTCTATATAGAAGCAATATGTATATGCTGCAGTAAAAAGTGGACTACCATTCCAGAGGTGGAGGCAGAAGGATCTCTGTGAGTTCCAGGCCAGCCTGGTCTACATTGTGAATTCCAATAAAGTCAGAACTACATAGAGAGATTCTCTGCCTCCCCATCCCCCCCCCCAAAAAAAATGAAAGGAAGAAAAAGATAAGAAGGAAGAGAGAGAGGGCAAAGCAAGGCTACCTATTCCAGAAGGCAGAGCCTGTGTCATTCATATCTGGGTGCAGCAGGCTCGCCCTAAATACTGACTAGTCCAAAGGGCTGGATCTGATCCAGATTTTTAAGGAAACTAAATAGGAAAGGAAATGTTTCCTGTGTGTTGCATAAAGTTTATGTTTTAACAGATTGAAATAATTAGGAAAAAAATGAATGTAGTTCTCACAATTCTATCAGCACTAAATATTTAAGAATTCACGGACAAGCCTGAGAGACGGTTCAGCAGGTAAAAGCACTTGCCTTACAAGCCTGACATGAGTTTGGAACCCCAGAACTACACATGAAAAATAGGGTACAATACAGTATTAGTATTCCTCTGGGGCAATAAAAGGCAGAAACAAGAGAATCTCCCAGAAGCTCATGGGCCAGGTAGCTTACAGTATACAGTGTGAGAGACTTACCTCATCAAACAAGACTTAAGGCAAAGTCATTCGCTCTCATTCCTTCTCCCCTTCTCTCTTCCTCTCAAACTCTCAAGGGCTAGAGTCCTTAACAATGAGAAGAACTTAGAATTGATCTTAAAGTGCAAAAAGCATACACAGGCAAGGTGAAAGAAAGAACAGACTTAGGTTGGGCATGGTGGAGCAATAGGGAGGCAGAAATTGGTGGATCTCTCTGAATTCAAGGCCAGCCTGGTCTACATAGCAAGTCCCAGGACATCCAGAACCATGTAATAATAGAGACCATGTCTCGAAAAAAACAACAAACAAACAAACAACAACAACAACAACAAAAAAAACAGATTCAAAATCTCAAAAATAGAGCCAGGTATGGTGATGCAAAATTGTTACCTCAACACTCAGGAGGCTTAGACAGGAGAAGCACACCTTTGCAGGCAACCTGTACCGAACAGTGGGTTTCTGTCTAGATGGGGAAGGAGCACAAATACATCCCTGAAAGAGACGCCTTAAATCTAGTCTCCATAATTTATGGGATTTATCAAAGAAAGATCAACCTGAAATAAGTGTTATCTAGACAGAAATACAGCTAACATTAGAAAATAGTTCTGACTTGTTTTCGATTCTTCACTGTTTGGACTTTCCACACTTCATTTTTATTCTCTGTTTGTAGAATAAAACAAGAGCTATTGCCACAGCTAGAAATGAACCTGTTCCTTCAAGCTGCAACAGCCATTTAGATTTAAGAAATGCTTCTGCAAAAGGAATTAAATTGTGTCATGTTCCAGGAAGGTTCACCAAATGATTTCACAGGTCTCAAAAATGATGGGAGAGGCACTAGTTCCAAGGTTCCCAGAAACCATATAGTGGCTCATAACCATCACCCCAGTTCCAGGGACTCCAATGCCCTCTTCTGACCTCATCAAGCACCTGGAATACACAGAGTGCACATAGATGCATGCATGCAGGCAATACATTCATATGTAAAATAAATAAATCTAACAAAAAAAAAGTGATGCCAGGAGCTGTCGAGATGGCTCAGCACTTAAAACCATTGGCTGTATATCCAAAGGATTCTTGATTCCCAGAACCTACACAGTGGCTCACAACCACATTAATTCCAGTTCTGGAAGAGTCAATGCCGTCTCTGGCCTCCAGAGGGCACCAGGCATACAAGATGTACACATGCATACATACAACCAAAAACAGTTAATGACATAAAATAAAATAATCTTTAAAATAAAATTTTTTTGATGAAGTGTCACGTGCCCTGTTCCCGACTGCATCGTGCAGCACAGTGAGCAGCCGGGATCGTCCAATTAGCAAAGGTCTTGGAATGCAGAGCACCTACCACAGATATCAACAACTGTGGCCACAACCTGCCAGCTTTTCCTCTTAGAAACTGGTTCTAGTACAAACTTCTGGGGAGGAGGATAGCCAAAGAAAATGGAGGCAGTCACAATTTCCATTCCTATCATAAGGTGCTGACCTCATTCTGAGGTCTCAGTAAAGCTTGAATAAAGGTCAAAGGGGTCCTGAAGTATATCCTACAATGACAGTGACTGGAGCCCTTTTCACAATCTCCAGGACATCACACACTCTTTAGGTAATCAACAAACCATTCTGGAAAGTACCAACATCCATGAGCATCCAACAAATGTTTAATAATATTAAGCCAAATTAAATATGTTAACATTTGGTGGGTTAGTTACTTGTCTCATTAGTAAACCTAGGCGCTGTCTACCAAAGGAGGGGAGAATCAAAATGTTTATTGGTAACCAACTGCACACTCCACTATACGGAAGCTGTCAGTACAGAGGGGCTGGAAACGTCAGAGAACCACTCTCTGTTTAAAGGAAAGCAGACTAGGGTACAATACTGAAATGGATTCTGGACAACAGGAATAAGGAAACTCCAATACAAAATCCTGCAGATGCTCAAAGCCCATTCATCCATTCACTTATTCAGCACATATGCATAGGTGTTTTGCCTGCATGCCTATAGACCTAGAACATAACCCGTGTCTACAAGAGACCAGGAGAGGGCACTGGATCCCCTGAAATGGTTGTGAGCCACCATGTAGGTGCTGGACATCAAGCCTGGGTCCCCCGGGAGAGCAGCTAGTACTGTGATCCACTGAGTCATCTCTCCAGCCCTTCGAATGCCTTATAAAATGGCACAGTGCCCATACATTAGTGACCATATCAGAGAAGCCACTGTGCACCGGACAGTGATTAAACAGAAACTCAGAAGTAGAGTGTAGACAATAAAGGTCAGCCACAAATGGGACACCTATATCACATCTCCTCTCCCCCCAAGACTCACCTATATCACATCTCCTCTCCCCCCAAGACTCGGGGTTAACAGAAGAGGGGTGGAAAGAACGTAAGGGCCACAGGTCTAGAGGACTGGGGCAAAACAGTGTCTTTGGACATGACAGAACCATTGAACTTATGAACTCTCAGCAGTAAATATAGTTACATGTACGAGATCAAGCCTGTGACATACCAGCAGTAATGGGGAAGGACTCACAAACCCCCCCAACACCTTCCTGAGGAGCTACTGACAGTTGATGGCTTCTGGGTGTAGACAGTTGGTTTATTTTAAGGATGTGACCCCTGATAGGCTGACCATGGGACTCAAAGCTCTTTCATGTTCTAAATTCAGTTTTGGAATCACATTATATAACAACCCAATTATAAATCCAGAAATCTCGGTACATTTAAGAAGAAAAGCATCTTCAAAGCAAAGCATTTGAGGTCTTCAACACAGCAAGTAGCTCAGGCAACCCGCAAAGATGAATGGCTTTGTTACATAACCACCAAAGGAAAGGTCCTACTCACGACTGCACCACAGCCGAGATTTCACAGCTAAGAGCTTGAAAGAACTCTGGAATCCCAATGTTCAGATAATGTGATCAGCCCTTAAACAAGTGTTTGCTTAATAGTTCTGGATGTCCCTGTCTGACATTTAGTTTCTTTCTGAGAACCAACTGTACTTAACTTTTTGTTTGATTGATAGAGTCTCATGAAGGACAGTCTGGCTTCAAACTCGATATAGCCAAGGATAGCCTTGAACTCCTGCTCTCCCTTCCCCTATCTCCCAGTGCAGTGATTACAGGCATGCGGCACCATGCTCGTTCACATTTCTCTGGGACCCTCCTTTACGACTTTTCTTGCTTATTTCCAAGTGAATCCAGAATTTCTGTACATTGAAGACTCAGGACATTACGATAAAATGGAACAAAACAACAAAAGTACTAAAAGATTACTATGTAGATTTTTGCCTTTATTAAAAAGCATAAACTGGAAAGCATTAAAAGTACAAATGGAAAATACAGAAGAGTTCAACATAAGCCCTAAAGCAGTTAATATTATTTGGGCAATGGCTACTGGATTCCAGAGATGTACTCCTGCTCGTTTCCCTAGACTGGAATTCAGTGGTTATCGATACTCTACATGTACATCAAACATAGTTACTCTATGGCTCACAGCAGCAAACTGAGTACTGCGCAGCAGATAAACACTGAACATCTGCCAAGTTCATTCATGAAACAGGAGCTTCAGACCCAGTTATATCACTATATAGTCATATGATCTAAAGCTTGTTGCTCAGCTCCGTAGGCCTCAATTGCCTTCTGCTGACCAGACTTACAGCAGTGGTGTGAGCAAGCTGACTTACAGTGATGCTCAGCAGGGATACTGACACCCACACCTGGAAACATCTGGAGTCGTGTTCAGATGTCCTGGCATGCAGTGAGCTTCTCAATGCTCAGTGGCACATGAGTGCACTACCCATTGAAATTGAAAGGTCCTGCCTTACCACATCTCTCCACTCTAAAAGTCAGCACCCTGCATGTCTATGTGAGTAGATGGGTAAGAATTTGTCTATGGGTAGAAAACAACAGGGAAGGGTGAATGAATAGGTTGGATCAACAGTGTGAACCAGGGGCAGAGCCCAGGCCTCCAGATCATCAGCCCAGTTACTAAGTAACAAGATTTTATCAAACAGCTTCATGTGCAGAAGCCGAACACAGGGGAACTGGATAGACAAAGGAAATTTGGTCTTATCTACCGAGGTCTACAACAAGGCAAATTCCAAGATTTGCTGCCCAGTATATGCCTCTAACTTAAACAATTCATACTTCCAGACTCTAAAGACTTCAACTAAAGATCTGAAATGAATATGAATATAATCTAGGAAAGCTCAGGGAGGCCAGAACTTAATTAATTCTACAATGTTCTCTCTACTTTAACACCCTTGCATGTGGCTAGCTGTATCTTTGAGTGGTGAACTTTGCTGAGTTGGGAGTTTTCTTCTCTCTCATTCCTTCCTCCCACCCACCCCCCAAAAATGTCCATCACCCAAAAACTATAACACAATAACCTCAGAATATGAAACTTATGGGAAAAGTTATGGGAAAAGTTATGGGAAAAAAATAAAACAACTAAAACTCTAAGTTTGTTTGTATAAACAAACCTCAGAACACGGAGGCCAGTCTAGTAATGTGCCCTTTGAGCCATGGGGTCCTCTATCGTTTGTTTAAGACAGTCTTGCTAAGCCATCCTAGAACTCATAATCCTCCTGCCTCAGTCTCCTGAGAGCTGGAATTATACATATGCACCAAACAGCTTCAGCCATTAAGAGTATTTATTGAACCACATGTTTGTTCTTAATGTAAACTCTGAGGTACAGTGGCAGCTCCTTTACTTCTAAAGATGCTGGCTGAAATTTCCACTAAACTTCAGTGTTTCCTGGTACAGGCAAGAAAAATGTCTCCCAGGCAAAGAGGTCTAATTTCCTCTATAAATAATCAGGGAACCACTTGTAGGCCTCCGACCCGACTAGGCTAATCAAGATGGCACTGGCTTCTGGTATGATCTACAAGTAAACAAGTGCACTGCGCATGCGATCACCTATGGACCAACTCAGTTTTGGCACCAACCCCTCCCGAGCAGGATATGTTAATGAAGCACTGCAATTCTGACCAATCGAGCACCTCCACGCGCATTCCCCAACTAGGGTTGAGTGTATATAAGCAGCTCGCTCTGGGTGCTTGGGGTTCCCTGGTAAATAATGAAGCGCTTTTACAATAAAGGCTGTTGAGAAGGATCCGGTTGTTCGCATCTTCCTTGCTGGTTGAGTGGGGTGCAACAACCACTTTCTGAGACAAGAATGTCTAAATGTCTGAAAGAACGTTTCTTCTTTACTCACAATTTTCAAAATTTTATTAGTGTTTGATTAGTGTTTTGCAGAAAAATTCTAGAGGACATTTTGAACATAATATTTTTCCAACATAGGAATTTAAATTTTTTTTTTAATTTGCAACCTCCTATGGGGGGTGGCAGCACACACCTTTAATCTCAGCACCTGGGATGCAGAGGCAGGCAGATCTTTGAGTTTGAGGCCAATCTGGTCTACAGAGTGAGTTCTAGGGCAGCCAGGGCTACACAGAGAAACCCTGTCTTCAGTGATAAAAAAAATTACAACCTACCAAATCAAGTCCCCTTACCTGGGAAAAAATGTCTGTGGCTATTCTAACATCACCTATATAACCAGAAGTACAAGAGGGGAAAAGGCAAAGCAGAAGAAAAGAAATCTTAATTGTAGATAAAACATCTTTTGCAAAACCAAGGGCATGTTACTAGATGGGATTCAGGGCCTTGGAAGGGCTTCCTTCATAGGTGAGGGAAGCCAGCTAGGCAACTTCACTTTGTTGATAGATAACTAAGAATCAAAGAAGCTGCAGCTTAATATATGTAGCCGCAGCAACAGGGGTTGGTAACAGTAATTCTTGACCGATTATCACTGAAAAGCAAACCTAAAAAAAGCACTTGTGGTCATGCCAGGAACTCTACTGAGTATTCTCCACATGAACTATGAATTTAATATTTGTTAATTTATTTTCTTTTTTTTTTTTTTTTTTTTTTAAAGACAGGACCTTGCGATGTAGCACAGGCTGGGTGTGAGCCACCATAAACTAAATGATTTCACCTTAACTGTAGTATACTAGTAAGTTATTTTTATTACTGTTAGTACTTTATATAGCCAGTAGTTTGTAAAATAACCCCAGAGGTGTGTAGTACTGCTGGTTTCTAGATAAGGAAAGGGCCGAGAGTGGACACAGCAGGAGTGAGTCAAGCCAGATTTAGCTTATGCTGGCTCTGATAAATAGAACGTGGAAGAGAAGGAGGTTGCCTCAGACTAAAGTTCTACCAAGAGGCTGCACAAAGAATCCATAAAGCTGGATGTCGTGGAGAGAGTTGAAAAGGAACAAGAAGAAAGATGATGTCCTGCAGTGCACAGGTCAGCTGCAGCAATGGAACTGTAGGACACCACCACGGCAGTCACTCAGAGACAGTGCGGCTCCACAGAACCTGGCAGCACACGACCAATCTCAGGGTCCTCCAGCAGAAAATCAACTATTACAGTTTTAGCATCAACTTTAGTATCAACTTATTATTACATAGCCATGTGCAAGAAGCAAGAGGGGAAGGGGGCCGTGCTTTAGCACCCAGCTTCATCTCCCAGCTCCTCTTTGAAAGGCGGGACATAGACATGAAAAGAGGGAAAGGCTACATCCAGAAAGCTACACCCAGTCATTTTCCCTTGAAAGAAAGAGTATTTGCATGGGTCATCAAGGCTTTACAACAAAGCAGGGCACATGATTCTTCCATTACAAATAACAGAGAAAAGGGGATAAGTCATAAGACCAAAACCCAAACCTGGGTCTTAATCACTCACGTTGGCTACAGGACACCGAGAAAGCAATTGAACCTACCAGGAATCTCTCCTGCCTAGCTTCCTAGCTTCCATCAGAAGGCACTATACAAACAACCAGAGAGAAAATACTTCAGTGGTCTTTCTTACCTAGCACTGGGCCTTGCACACTACAATACTAACCTAGGCAAGATATATGGCAATGTGTACATTAGAGGCATGACTATTATTATGGAGTAACTAATGGTGTTCTGACTGGATCTGAGGCCTGCTCCACAGAAGGGAATTTCATGCCTTGGTACGTAATCTTGGGCTAACTCCCATGGGAAGGAAGAACCTAAGATAGAAGTCCAAAGGGTTGATTTGTTCAATTGTAACATCCTCAAATTGTATTTAATATGTATGGTTAAATTCAGGCCAGGGCTGTTCTTCCGCACTGGGCAGCAGCTGCTAGAGAGATGCATGGCTGTCAACATGCTGAGAATAAGAAACGGAGGGCTCGGTTCTCAATAAGCACCTTTATCACACGCCATCCCACCACTGCCATGGCTGCCCCCACCACCAAGTCTAAGGCAACATCAGGGGAAAGGAAGTAGAAAGTGAAATGTGTGACGTGGTGTCACGACCATCAGCTAACGTCGTCCTGTACAGGAGCAGTGCAGCCCAAACCGCAGCAGGAATGAGGAGCTCCTCAGGTCCCATCCTTACCGAGGCATTATTGGCAGGGGAGCTTCTGGTGAGTTCTTTTCTAAATACATGGCCATGGTAGATTTCCCGTGCTCCAATGTATGGCCCCACCTAACACACAAACGGGCAGCACCAAGGAAAACACAGAAACAGAAAAAAAAAAAAAAAAAAAAAAAAAAAGACACACACACACAAATTCTGAGGAGGCTTTATTGCAGGGGCTTAAGGAGAAGTTGGAGGATTGGAATGATCATGTCTCACTGTATATGTGTATGATACTCTGATAAAGATTGTTTTTTTAACTGGCATCTTCAAACCTGAGCTAATGTTCTTCCTCGAAGTCTCTTAAAAGGCTTTCAAAATGTGTGAGGTAAAAGGTGCTGTTCACAGGTAAGAACAGAAGCGACCAGGCTTCAGTAAACCTTAATTTACTTCACACGGAGCAAATGTACTTGACAAGAGAAGCACAGAGAGTAAATTCTGTGAGCTCAAGAACAAAACACAAAATATACACCTCAACAGTCACCTAGCCTGAACTCACCCTGAGGAATGGCTTCCTGCAGCTTTTGCAAACAGCAAGTGAGGCTTTAGCCATGGCCTAAGAGCTTCGACCTCAGTGGGGTCCATACCCCCCTCCCCTCCAAAGCTGTGAACAGTAGTGCCTGGGGGATGATCAGTGGACATCAGAGGTAGATGATGGATGAGAAACTCCAGTCACAAACTCATCCCTGTATATTCTTGTCCCCTGTGTGGTGGTTTACCTCTGCTATCTCCTGAGACAAAGATTATCCTCCCTCAAGTAACATGCATGCTTTTTCAATTTAATTTTCAAAGACTTACTTTTTATTTATGTGTCAGTGTGTGTCCAAGTGCAGGCGCTCACCCCCAGCAGTCAGGGGAAGGTGTTAGATCCCCTGGAGCTGAGGTTACATGTCCTTAAGAGCCAGCTATGGAGGTCCTGGGAACCATGTGAGTCCCAAGGACTGAACTTAAGGTACCAGGCAACAGGCCCCTTTACCTGCTGCTACTCCCACTTTCCCACTGAAATTAACAGGTATGGACATAAAAATATTTTTTCGGAAAAGGTTTTAATCTTCATCTTTTACTATGACGTTTCCAAAACACAAGTTTGTGTCCCCTTAGGTCTAAAACACTGCATTCAAATAAAAGATATGGAAAAGACATGGTTGTTCTAATTGAGTGATGGCTTTATAGACTCACAGCTAAGGTTCCAAACTCATCCTGTAAAGTCGGACAACTGAGCCTGGAGATGTGACTCAAAGGCTAAGATCACTTGTTGCTCTGGCAGAAGAACAGGGTTCAGTTCTCAGCACCCACCTGGCAGCTCACAAGCATCTGGAACTCCAGTTCCAGAGGCTCGGACACCCTCTTCTGGCCTCAGTAAGTACCAATCGAACACATAGTACACATACATAAATGTAGGCAAAAACACACATATACACCAAATTTTAAAAATGAATAAATACAGCCAAACAGCTTATAGCCAAACCAAATACAGCAGCAGAGAAAATGCCCTATCTGATGATAGGCGTTAATGCTTAAGCCCTGGAGACTGGTAAGCACACCTGTAGGGCTGTCTCTCAGTCCATTTGTCTCTCCCACTCCTTCCCTGCCTCCTTCTCTTCCTTTTTCCACCTGGATATGCTTCCCAGCCTCCATGATGTTAGCCCTGCCATACTTCTCCAAGATGTGATGCACAGCAAGTTCTGAATCAGTGAGTTGCGCAAACCCTTCCTCCCTTAACAGTTTTAAGCACTGTCAAGGTGACCAACAGTAGGCATTAAAGAATTCGGTCTAATTAATAATGCAACCCCGGGGCAGTGGTGGTGTACGCCTTTAATCCCAGCACTTGGGAGGCAGAGGCAGGCGGATCTCTGAGTTCGAGGACAGCCTGGTCTACAGAGTGAGGTCCACAACAACCAGGGTACACAGAGAAACCCTGTCTCAAAAAAAACTTAAAAAAAAAAAAAAAGATTCTAGAGTTGGATTATGGCTAGAACTTAGGGAGCTGTATACTTCAAATAATGCAACCCAACCAATTACCTATGTCTCTTTGATTCTTGGTAAATAAAAGCAGGAGCTCTTGAACTACTAGATCTAGTAGGATATTTAAGGAGGAGGGTAACAGACAAACGCCTGTGGCTCTGAGAACGAGTTTTTCCAACCTCCCATGGTAGGCTTCAAATGACGCTTACCTGGCTCCAGACCATATCTAAATGCTGGCCAGAAGAATTTGCTGTTCAAGTTTTAAAAGTCTCGAATACAATTATAAAGAATGAATACATACATACATTAGTTCAGCTAATCACTTAACAACTTTGCCAGATGCCTGGAAAATCACGTCTTTGGATCTAACACTCAAAACTAAAACCCATTATCTAACAACAAAAGGAAACAATCATGAATATTTTGGTGATAGTGTAAGAGAAGAGGTGCGGTTTTAATTATCTGGATTAAAACCAGTATTAGTTCCCTGAGATCTAAATACAAATCACATAATATCTGGAAAAAATCTAGACCATTCGACCCACAATGCAGAGCTCCTTCCATCGCCCGGAAAGTGCGTAGAGATGAACAGGGTGCAGTGGGTGGCATCTGTCCTTTTAAGCTAACACTCATCCTGAACAAGGAAGAATCTCCTATTTCAGCTGGAAGCCCCAGGTCACCTTTGTCCCTGGCCTCAGGATGTCTCACTTACAGCTGTCACTGCTGTGACTTCCACTTTGGGTGACTGTAAGTCTCCTATCTATGTGGCTATGTCCTGAATGGCAGATAAAGGTCAGAGATTACAACTGTAGGACTAGGCATAGGACTAAAGCTACAGAGCCCCAGCCTGGAGCAGTGTCATATGCACTCTTTCCCCAGGGGACTGCACAGCATCCCGGAAGTGTGTAAACTACAGCAAATTATATTTGGATGACAACAGCATTCCTGTCATGGCAAACATTATTTGTATAGCTCTTCTGTTAATCAAAACAGGAAACAAGTAAAATAGAGGTTTCTGGAAATGCAATTCACCCCAACAGCAAGATCTTCACAGGTTAGACACTGCACTTCTGGACTCATAGGCAGTGAGGAGATAGTAAAAGGACAAACAGAAATAGCTTGGGCTAAACCAAAAGGCAGGGAGGGAGCACTGAGAGCACACGCTCATAGTTTAGCATTTCAGGGTTCTCTGTGTCCTTCAGTCAAAGGGAATAAAATGATGCAGAGCCTAACATTTTCAAATTACTCCAGGGATCCTGCAAAGGACAACAGTCACCCTAGAGGTGGGAACTGGTAGCTGGCACTGGGTAGAAGCCTGGTCTCAAAATAAGCATCCTTGAGTTAGGCCTAGTTGTCACAGATGAATCTTGTTCCTTATAAGCAAGGAAGCAAAACCCTACATGTAAAAGTCACGAGAAACAAGGAACACTAGATTTAGATGCCTAAGACTTTAGATATTGGAATATCGAATACAGAAACTAAGATAGCTATGAATAAATGCTAAAATTTGTTTGCATGTTGAATGAGCCAGGATTTCAACTTATTGTAGTGACAATTTTGGAATTTTTTTTTTAAAAACATGGAAATTTATTTAAGAATATGTTTTCATTTAATCCCAGGTATAGAATATGAGGCTACTTCAAACTATCCACTGCAGCTGGCTATGATTTGTCTCATGCTCTAGCAGAGGTGTGATTTTTGCCAGTTGCAGGTAGTTTCTGAGGTTTTGCCACATTTGGAATACTGGGGATTTTTCAGAGGATATAAGAATGCTAGGGCCCAGAGTTGGTGGTGGATTTTTGGTTGGTTTGTTGTTGGTCCCAGTTTATTAAGTAGTTGTGAGCAAAGAAAAAAAAAGGAGAAAAAATTAGATATTCTGATAGCAAGGAATATCAAACTTGCCCCAAGAAACCTGAAGGCCCTAATCAGCAGGAAGTGGTCTAATAATGTTCCCTTTCCCTCTCTATCCATTTTTTCTCATATCTAGTGTTAGGAAGTTGAAAAAGTGGAAAAGGGTGCAAAAAGGTGGAAGAAAGAAGAACCCACAAAGTAGCCAAAGAACCTGTATCCCAAACTGGGCTCACACTCCAGTCCCTCCTGGGTGAGTGTCCTGATTACCAGGGCTGATTATAGACACATAGCCTCAAGTTTTTCAAAGAAACCTTAAGCAAAAAGTTCCAAAAAGAACCAAGTAAAAATTCAGAAATGAACATAATAATCAGTAGGGGAAAAGTCCTCCAGGCATTGGTTCAATAACAGATAAGGCTAGAAGCAGAAATATCTAGTTGCAGAATTCAGAATAGCTTACACAGGCAAGAATATAACAGTATGAGAGGAAAAAACAACAGTCTTGGAGGACACAGTATCTGAATGCATTTAGTCAGAGCCCCAAGTTGAAAGATAAGAAAATAAAAGATGACTATTTGAACAAATACTGAATACACAGGAAAAAAAACATATAGATATATAAACTATAAAATCTAAGTAGAAAACCAAAAGGAAACTTACCTTAGTGACATAAAGCAGAAACATTTCAAAATGCCCCTCCCCCAAAAAAGAAGGGGAAAGGAGAAAACCAACTCTGAATGTAGCTAGGAAAAAGATTAGCAATCTAGAGGAAGAAATGGATACAACTCTAAACTGCTCAACCAGAGGGCTGAGCATACACACTGTCCCTTCTTCATCCTCTCTCTAAGTTCTAAGACAAAAGGACTGACAACCTAAAATAGCATGTCCAGTAGATATGCACTTGAAGAACAACATTAACCCTAGGTACAGTTTTTCAGACACAAGTACCACCTCCCCCATCAGCAGTTTTAGTTACCTGAGGTCAGCTATATCCTGGAATAGCAAATGAAAATTCCAAAAGCTGCAGTTCCTAAGTTAGAAACTGTAGGCCACTCTGCTGAGATAAAAACTGATGCTGTCCTGCTTGTCCTACCTAGGATATGGATCACCCCCTTATCCATGATGTCTACACCATATACATGACAGCTCACTGTTCACTTCAGAAGGCATCTGGCTAGTAGGTCAACCATCAGGATACAGACCGTATCCATGTAACCCTGACTTTACTCAGCGGCCCCAACACTGGCAATTCAGACGTGGCACAGAAGCCATACAGTGCTACTCTTCAGTAAAAAGCTGAAAATTCTTCACTTGATAACCAAAGAAAAAGAAGCCATCGAAGTATCTTCTAACTTTGAAAGTGTGAAGGGAAAAAGACATTAATTGTATTTTATTGTTTAAAAACTGCGTAAATCTCAGCCACAGTACACGGCACGGTAAGTGCTTAATTAAGAGGGAAAAGGCATGATGTTTGCATGTTGTGTAGAGGAACTATCACAGGACACACAGAGTTCTGCTCTATCTAGGTTTAGGAATCTACTGGGTGTCTTGGAACAGACTGTCCACAGCTAAAAGGGAGGGTCCAGAATATAAACAAAACCCAGTCTAGAACCAGGATACCCATGCTCCAGACCATTACTAAGACTGTTAATAATACTTTCTAGGTGATCTTTCCACTGCAATCTTCTTGACTTCTTTTGTTCATACATATTCCTGCTTCCGACTGACAAACAAATCTCCACACTTGCAATGGTGACAAATCCAATCTCGCATAGGTAATCCAGCTGTTGAGAGCTCAAGGGTACAAGCTATGTTATGTCCAAAAGACAGTGTCACACACTTCAGGCTCTTTCATGCTGTATTCCTGCCTTTTCTTGTGCACTGGCCCCTGAGCTTTGGAGAGAGCACTGCAGACGCCCCACGTTGGGTATGGCTCTTTTATTTATTGTGACCTTGGGCCAGGCTTCAGATTCCACATCTACAAATTCAGTACCTGTAAATAAAAATAAGTGCTGAGACCAGTTAAGGCAGCTCAAGTTCGTGTTCTCCTAAAGCTCATGGTGAAGCCTCAGTCCCTAATAAGATGGTATTAGGTGCTGGCTTTAAAAAGTAACTGGGCTTAGGTCATGAGAGTAGTACCCCATCATGTGATAGTGGCTGCTATAAGAGACATCAAGCTCTCTCTCCTTCTCCAGCCTGTGAAAAGACAACAGTCATCCACAAGCCAGGAAGAAGGCCTCACTAGGAACTGGACCTGCTAGCAACCTTGATCTCAGACATCTGAGACTCCAAAACAGTGAGACACAAATGGCTACGGTTTAAGGCACTCAGTTTATGATATTATGCTATAGTAGCCTGAACTCTCTACATTGTCTGGTACAATCCATACAATGCCCAGCACACCACATTCAACAGCTGTTATGTATCATAATAACCCAGAGTCTCAACAAACACTACACACTCCCAAGCACATCCCTGTCCACACTATTTCCTCCACTTTCTTCTCTTCTCACATTTCTACTCACCTAAACTTGCAGTTATGTGGTCAGTGGGAAGGCAAGTGTGGTGTTACATACCTGTAAGCCCTGTGTACCAACAGCTGAGGTGGAACAATCACTCAGTAAGGCCATGCAAGCATGAGGACCTGAAAGGATACCTCAGAACCCAAGTAAAGGCCAGGCGACACAGCACAAGCTGTAAATCCCAGCACTGGACAGGTAGTGACAGGAAGCCCTGGGGCTGGCTGTCCACTCTGCCAAGTGGACTCTGACCAGTCCCCAGTTCAGTGAGAGACCATGTCTCAAAAAATAAGATAGAAAGCAATTATAGAAGTCACTTGACATCAACCTCTGACACTGGATGGGGGGGGGGGGGGTAGACAGAGATAGAGAGAGAGACACTGAGAGAGAGGCAAGTCTGAGCTATACAAGCCCAGACTGTTTGTTAGCAAAGGAAAGAACAAAACACAGAAGTGCTTTAATGTAAACCGTGGCCAAAGAAAGAGAAGCAGCTGTCTTGAGGGTCTGCTACATCCTCCATAAGCTTCCAGACAGCTGCGAAGCTGCAACTCATTCTAGTGACAGGGCTGTCCGTCCACATTGGACAGAAACAGGGGTGGATAACTTTCTGCTTCCCGTGAAAGCAACCTGCCCTCCTTATTCTCATCACCTTAGAGAACCATTCCCTCCCCCTACTCCCAGCCCCATCTCCCCCCCCTTCCCCCTCTCCTCCCCCATCCCGCACTCCCCCTCCCCCCCACCCCGGGAGCTCAGTGGCTGGCACAGGGCAGTGCTCAATCAAAGTGCAGCAGCAAGCCAGGCAATCACTCGGGTTCTTTTGTTTGTTCCTAATGATGGGGGGCAGGGCAGGTACTGCGAGAGACTTCAGTCCCCCTTAACCATTTGTTGACGCCACAGCTGTTCTCCTACCCAAAGCCAGTGGCAATTAATCGCTGAAATGTGTCACAAAGAATACAGGAACAAACAAGTGAACTCCGAGGACATTCCTCCTTTATCCAATTCGGCTTCAGTGAAGAAACTAGATAAAGGCAGAGGCTACAGGTAGTTAAACAAATCACGTTTTCTCTATACTAATGTCTTATCTAAAATCTTAGTACCGTAGCTATGAGAAATCAAAACAAAGTGCAACTTTTTAAAAATTATATATATATTTTTTAATCCTTATTAAAGACTTCAAAAACAAAGCAAAAGAATCAGGAAGGGAAAGCACAGGAGTCAAGGAAAGCAGCCCTGAGCTCCGCTGCTTAGAAACAACCCAGCAATGATCGCCACATTCTCCCCTGGTGTTTTACATGACTGTAATCACAAACTGTAGTAGTGGCAGCAGCCCGTGTCCTTTAAAGCGCCTGATAAACATTTCTCCACGTTTTTCCTCTTAACTTTGCAGCTACGCAGAGTAGATGACAGAAAATACCATTTCCTTCCACAACAACTATGACAGTAACAACTGAGACTACCCTGACGTTCCTGCAGCCGCTGAACTAAAATAAGAACTACTAAAAATGCCTAGACACACAGAGTGGTTAAAAATGTTAACTGGCTTTTAAGTGACAAAGACAGACAAGCAAGACTTACTAGAGCCATCTCTGTCCTGGGTCAGTTTCCTTTTTAACATCACTGTTAATTGTACCCACACCAATGGCCAAAGCCCAGTGTGAGTGGTCATAGACATATTATGGCTGGCTCTTCAAGGGCTGGCCTTCTTACTCACTGTGTGTCCCTACTGTGATGAACACTACCTGACATAATGTAGACATGTTAACTTGGTTGGAATGAAATGAACTACAGACCATGAAATGTGATTATTCAGACAGGAAAGATGAGGGTGAGTTGAAGCTACCGGAGACAACAGAAGACAAGGCTGGTAGAACTTGAATTGTAGAAACAAAGTAAACCAACGAGGTACTGAGATGCTCTACAGATCAAATACATAAAGAGCTGGAAAGAGCTCAGCATTTAAGGCCATTTGCTGCCTTTGCCGAGGACCCAGTTCTGGTCCCAGCACCTACACAGAGTTAACTCCAAACCACCTGCTAATTCCAGTTCTGGGGGACCTGACACCCTCTTCTGGCCTCTCTGGACATGTGCATCCATACACATACAGACAAACAGGTACACATTCATACAAATAAAGTTATGGGGACTGGAGAGTTGGCTCAGTGGTTAAGAGTATTGGTTTTCTTCCAAAAGACCTGAGTTTGACTCCCAGTACTCAACTGGCAGCTCACAACTGAGAAGGATGGGGAAGTGTGGCCTTGTTGGAGGAGGTGTGTCACTGGGGGTGGGCTTTGAGGTCTCAAAAGCCCATGTCATCCCCAATTAGCTCTTTCCTTCTTCTCTTCTCTTCCTCCCTCCTTCTTACCTATTAAGATATAAGCTCCTAGTTAGGGCAGGCAGTGCCACGCACGCACGCACGCACGCACGCACGCACGCACGCCTGCCCGCTGCCATGCTCCCCACCATGATGGTCATGGACTTTAATCCTCCAGAACCGTGAGCCCCAAATTAAGTGCTTTCTTTTATAAGTTGACTTGGTCAGGGTGCTTGGTCATGGCAACCGAAAAGTAACTAAAACAACATAAAACATTTATTTGAAAAAAAAAAAAAAAAAAAAACTTTTAAAAGAAGAGGCAAAAGGTCGTAAGTGAAGAATCTTCCTTATAGATCGAAGAGCAAAGCAGCACCACAAATCCTGCTGCGCACGGTGCTGAGGGGTGGGGGAAAGGGCAATGCACGGCACACAATCAATACCACAGAGACGCAAGAAAACTGAAACACCACCACGGAAAAAACACTGTTTCCTGGGATATTGGAAACAGGTAGACTTCTGTGCATCACAGCAAGCAGCAAAGAGGCACGAAATTAATGTGTTAGGCTCCCGCTCAGTGGATAGTGTCCTTGCTAGCCTGAGTGTAAAAGAATGTGCTTACCCAACTTAGCTTCCGGATCTCTTCATGTGCCAGTGAAGATATATGTTTACAGTGTTAGAATTCAGAGGCGTGTGCAAAGATTTCAGATGTGCATTCAACCCTAATGCCATCACATGCCTGATTGGAAACACCTTGAGAATCTAGAATCAACCTCCCATCACTAGGCTGTCCTCGGCCAACTGCATGCTCTAACTCACTCACTCACTCACACACACACATATTTTCTTTTCTTTTAACCCACTTGTGCTTTGAAAGAATTTAAAGGATTTATGAAGAAGGAATTTGTTAATACGGCATCTCTGACAGCTGCAAGTTGGGTGCACTATGTCCGTGGCGTCTTCTATTACAATATACAATCAGAAAGCATGTATGATTGTGACAATCAAGTAATCAAAAGGAATTAAAATACCACAAAAGGGCAGGGGCTATATTATGTTCAAGGCTCTGAGTTCAATCAAGCAATCAGTCAATGTAGGCCATTCTAAAACATGTTTCAGGAGTCCAAGTAAACAGAAGAATTAGAGTATCTGGTCCAAAATTTCTCTACATTTCATCTCGCAAACTGTCTTCAAGACTACAAACTGTTATTCTAGTTCTAAATAAAGTCTTCTCTCTGGTAAAAAGTTCTGGAAAGTTATTGAATTGCTACATAACCACTCAAAAAGAGGATGAGGCACAAGATCTGTAAAGCTGAATCACACCAGTGATCGATCTCACAAAGGAATATTATTCATATACAAACAGTATGTCTTTGAACACATGATAATTTCACTAAACTGATCCATAGTAAGAATTTCCACAGTCAAATACAATAAACAAGTAGCCAAAGACTGAATTGCCACAGACTAGAGACTTCTAAGTTTAAGATGCTTGAGGTATCAACTCAAACACCTTACCTCTCTGCATGCATGTTTCTTCATATACAAAAAAAGGAAAAACAGTAACACAGTCTTAAGTGATCAAAATTAAATACAATAATTCACACTAAGTTGTCATAATATCGCCCAGCAAAGGGGGCAATTACATGGAATGTTTACTATGTTAGAAATTACCTTTTTTTTTTTTTCTTTTTCTTTTTTGAAATATGGTCTCTGTGTAGCCCTGGCATGCCTTGAATTTGCCATGTAGCCTAGGCTGGACTTGAAGAACTGGCAGTGATCCTCCTGCCTCTCTCTGCCCCTCAAGTCCTGAGATTACAGGTATGTGCCACCACATCCAATGGGAAACTCGTACTTTTTGTTGTCTCACTCTACCCCAGGGTAACCTGAAACTCACTGTGTATTCGAGAATGCCTTAAAGCTCACAGTGATCCTCCTGCCTCAGCCTCCACAGCCTTGGCATTATAAGCATGAGTCACAGCAGGCAGGAACCAGCATTTTTTAAATGAAAATGCTATGTAGAAATACCAAGTGAAAAGCATAATCCTAAAAATTAAAAAGGCACAGCTGTCCCCTAGGAAGATGACACGTTTTTAAAGGTTTATTTTACTTTTACTTAATGTGTGAAGGGGCCATCTGCATGTATAAATGTGAGTGCTTACAGAGCTCAGAAAAGTGTGTCAGACCGTCTGAGGCTAGAGCCGCATGCTCTTTGAGTCATCAACTTGGGTGCTGTGAACAGAACTTGGGTCCTCTGCCAGGATATCCCTTCATAATCACTGAGCTATCCCTCTAGCCCCCAGAGTACAGCTTTAAGGTATACATAAACTAAGAGCTATAGACTAGGAAACTACTTCCTTTAAAAAGAAAGCTACAGCTTTCTAAGTGGACTTATATATACATCCTGGCACCTCCATCTTTGCCTTCAGTCCTAGCCTAAAATCTCTCTATGGAATGCAAGTAAATCCCATTCCTCAATAGCAAGAAACCCACCAAATTAGCCCCACCTGAGGGGCAACATCTGACACAAGAGTCTATCAAGCCCTTAGCAGTTTCTACTTTTACTCACAAACCAGCATGAAGAAATTCATCCCTGGAGTCAACTGCAAAATGTTTCCCTAATAAAAACTGCAGATTTTTTACATGAGCAAATCTCTTCAACAATAGCGTGTTGTTCTAGTCCGTGAATAGGACGTGTCAGTGTGACCAACACAGTGGGAGCTGGACATTCCTGACACTCCTGTCTCCTGGCTAGCCTCTGGTCAGTTCTATCTCCCAACTGCATTTGGTTTGAAAATTTTAAATCAGGCAAAATCTATGGTCAAAACGACATGCTAAGGGTCACCCTTACTACAGAAGCCTGTTTGCAATACTTCTGCACCAGAGCCCTGGTTTCTACCACCGCTCTGAGCACCCCACAAGAATAAAATAATCGTCAAAACACAAAAACGCTTTGTTTTCTTGCCTGACCCTCCCCCCCCCAACAGTGCTTTGGTGTATTGTGTATTCTGGAGAACATCGTGGGCGGCAACAAATCCAAGGAACAAACCAAGGGTTGAGGAGTGGTCCGGGTTGGGCTACCTTGTGAGTAAGGAGTGGTGCCTTATGCAACCTTAAGTTTGGCACTGCTTGTTTTGTCCGTCAGTCTTGAAATAATTTTTTTTTTTTTTAAGAATGCTAATATTAGCTTCAGAAAATGGGTTCACAAACCCACTTCACTGAGCTGTTTTAAGGACTGAGATAATAGCTCAAAGTGCCCTGTGGTGTTTATGGAAAGTAACTGCAAAGTAAACGGAACAGTGTTTTTGCCCAACCGACCGGGGAAATACTGTCTCCCAGGAATTCCACTGAAAAGAAATGAGCAAAACTTTCAAGTTCAGCAGTGTGCAGAGATCAAAATGACCCAGATGCTATCTGGGAGTCAGGGTCTCCTCTACCACGCTGCAACAAAGGTGTTTATCGCTGTGCAGTCCCCGTCTCCGCACAAGGATGGCTGGCCTCGATCAGTTGAGCTTCTTTGTTGACCCTAGCAGCTCCGGGAGGACAGGCCTCTGGAGCTCCCCAAGCCGCTCGTCGTCCACGACTTCTGGGTACCACACTGCTGATGGGGTGTTTTCTCTAGCAAGTTTTAGAGCCCGTGAGGCAGCTGCCACGGTCCTTCTAAAGGGCCGTGTCCCTGTGCGGGACCAGCCGCATCCACGCGGGTCAGCACGAGACCCGACCCGACGGCCCGCTGAGCCGCGCCCGCCACTCTCCCGCAGAGGCCACCCCTCAGCTCCTCGGCCGGACCTGGAGTCCTGGGCACCGAAACCGTTATTCCACTGCGGCCCGGGCCGCTCTATCCCCATCGTCACAGACCACACACTTCCTAGCGTCACTGAAGCGTCAACTCACCCCTGAAGAGCAGCAGCAGGAAGAAGTCGGGCAGCCGCGCGCACAGCCGAAGTCGCAGCCGCCGGCTCAGCGCCATGTCGAGGGGAATGTGAGGGGCTCAGGCTTGGAGCAGAGAACCGGCCTCGTGCGCATGCGCCCAGTCTGCTTGGACCCTGCGACCCGCCTCCAGTTTCCATAGCGACCACGCGGCCGGGCAGAGCCGGCACCATAGTGACCGAAAAAGCTCAAGTCTGGTTGCTATGGATGCAAAGATGCTCAGTGCTTCCAGGTGCTACCTCTGTCGATAAACTTAGCGGGAAGAGAATTAAAAAACGTGTCTGGGAGGGAGGCGGGGTAGATTTGTGAAATTGTAGATTATCGCTACAGATCTAAGAAGGATTACTCCATTAAAATTTAGGAAATGTTGGGGCTGGTGAGATGGCTCAGCAATGAAGAGCACCTGTTGCTCTTGCAAGGACCCGGATTCCATTCCCAGTATCCATATTGTGGTTCACAATCATCTGTAACTCCAGTTCCAGGCGATCTGACGCTCTCTTCTGACCTCTGACGACACTAAATATGCCTGTGGTGTGCATACATAGATGTAGGCAAAACACTCATACACATAAAATAAAATAAATCATATTTTTTGAAGAAAATGTGTGTTATTTTACAAATAAAGATATTACCGAGTGATTTTTGAAACAGTAGTGTTTTCACACCTGTAGGGGTCCTGATTCCATAGGTAATGAAAGGAGAAAACGCTGAAACCTGTGTAAACCTTAACAAAACATACCCAGTACATAAATTCAATAAGATGCTGTCGAAGTATAATTTATTTCTCTGGTAAAGCTAAAGCATAATGGTATCTCCAATAGTTTATCCTACAAAATACAAGAGTAATTCTTGTCACCAAGTTTTTTACTTTTTTTTTTTTTAACAAAGTCTTATTTATGTAGCCCTGGCCACCCTTGAACTTGAAAGTTAAATAGACCAGGCTAGCCTCAAATTCACATAAGCCCAACTGCCTCTGTCTCCGAGTGTTAGTACTAAAGATAACCACCACCATATCTGGATTTTTAAAATTTTTTTATAATTTTAATTATATGTATGTGTGTATATCTGCATGTGGGTATGTGAAAATAAGAATGGATGTCCAGAGAGATCAGACGTGCAGTTAACAAAGGGTAAGCCTGCTGTGAGTGCTGAGAACTGAACTTAAGTCCTCTGGAAAGGCAGCAGGTGTTCTTAACTGCAGAACCATCTCTCCAGCCTTCCTTTTTTTTTTTTTTTTTTTTTTTTTCATTTTAAAACTGGTTGGTCATTTTATCATTACCGCCATCACCATCATCATTTGTATGTGAGTACAGAAGTACCTGGCAGGACGTATATACCACAACGTGCATGTGGAGGTCAGAGTACAACTTCATGAGGTTGACTTTCTTCCACCTTTACATGGATTCCAGAGATCAAATTCAGGTACCCACTGAGCCATTTTACTAGCCTAATTCTGAATTCTGAATAGTGGGAACTGGGAAGGATAGGGAAGGAAAAGCAGCAAGATCTTATAAGCAGATGACAAGAAGGATAAAAATGAACTGGAGCTGGGCTGTGGTGGTGCCTGCCTGTTAATCCCAGCACTCAGCAGGTAGAGGCAGGTAGATCTCTGTGAGTTCGAGGCCTGCCTAGTCTGTAGGATGAGATCTAGGATAGCCAGGGCTACATAAAGAAACTCTGTCTCAAAACAACAACAAAGAACTGGACCTTAGACCTAAGGAAATCAGGCAGCCTGGTGTCATTGAATACAATGGAAAACTCTTGAGAAAGGTTTACACTGCGTTTAATATTACAAAGAGCATCTCTGAGGCTCCAGAAACAACACAGTTAAAACAGAATTCTGAGCCTGTGAGAACGGGTGCCAGAGTTCCCAACAACCAGTACTATTATTCAGTGGGTAACAAAATAATATTTCAAGAAATTTGAAAGAGAAAGGTCACTGCCAAGCGTGTTTCGATTTTCATTTCTACATGACCTTCAGTCTACATTTTATAAATGTTCAAAGCTTTACAAATGTGAATTGATTACTCCACCACAAACCCAGAAGGAAAAAAAAAAAAAAACAAAAAAACAAAAACAAAACTAATCCCAAACGTCCAGATAAAATAACCTACTATAATGCTACTTGTCTTTTCATTCCTTCCATTTCTGATCATCATGTGTTTAAGTCATAGGCAAATGTGTGTAAATAGTATTTTTCATGCTGGCCTCTCTCTCTGCATTAAACACAAAACAAAGTAGAATTTCCTGGGAGTTTCTGTAAGCCTAATTGTTTGGGGGGAGGGGTATTTTTGTTTTGTTTTGTTTTGTTTTGTTTTTCTGCGCTCTTTTTTCCTCTGGCCATGTGCTCAGTCATACTTACCTAACTGAAGAAACTGGTCTGATTCCTTGGGGACCGTGAGATGGCATCTGACTGTAGACAGAGCACCGTTATTTAGAAGCCAACACTTCCTTTCTTCTGCTAAATTCCCGTGTTTGCATTATGAAAATGGCTCTTTCTGTTAAATGCCCCTCTGTTTTAGAGTCTGTTTTGAAATTCAGGCAGAGATTGCAAGAAAAGGCTTCATGAATATTCTATAAAGGGCAGAGGTCCCTGGGAGAAAGGGTGGCAGGTGCTTCACTGTAAAGAACTGACTTCCCTCCACAACAGAGTTCCCATGTCATTAGGAGTGTCTAAAGCGTGTCCTTGTAATGGAAATGCAAGTGAAGATGATGCTGCAAGGCTGGTAACACATTTGTGTGTGATGTGGTCTGTTCTTCCTGGAGAAATCGAACTCTGCTCAGCATGAATAAGCTCAATGAGGTCAGAAGCAATGTTCTGGAAGCATTTGGTAAGTAGAGTTGGGAGTCTGCGCCTTTAACTGCAGCACAATTCATCTGAATGTGTTTATTGTAGTGTGGGGCATATTAGAAAGAGATGCTTTCTTCTTGATTTTTCAAAACAGAGTTTCTCTATGCAGCCCTGGATGTCCTGAAACTGACTCCATGCCTCAAACTCAAGAGATCTGCCTGCCTCTGCCTCCTGACTGCTGAGATCAAAGGCGTGCACCACCACTGCCCAGCTGAGAGATGCATTTCTTAAAAGAATTAAAATTAAATCTGCATAAGGTGAACTTAAGAGTTTTGCAATACTTTTTAATATAGACACAAAAAGCACATCAAGAGGCAAAGAGTGGGTTTCCTGCTTGATTTGCCTCTGAGCAGCGCAAATGTGTCTGCTTATTTACACTTACCTAAGGCTTGGATTCCTTACCTATAAAACAGGGACGCTACTACACATCCCAGTGAAATGATTGCCAGAGATTAAACAACTTAATCATAGATGTAGCTCAATACAGGTTTGCTGCTCAAAGTTCTTCTCTCTCTCACTACCATCCTTCTGATAAACATGATAAAAAAATGGGTCAAAATGGCTTCAATATTCTGCCTGAGCTTTGATAAATAAAACACTCCCAAACCTTCAGAGATGTCAGAGGGAATGAAAAGCAAAGAAGAGCCTTTCGTGGATGTTTGCTTTTCCTTGTGTTCTTTCTGTGATAAGCACAAAGAGAAAAAGACTCAAGGCCCCAAACTTACTGTGTCGACCAGGCTGGCCCAAATTCACAAAGATCTGCCTGCATCTGCCTCCCAAGTGCTGGCATTAATTCCACTACAACACCAGCTGATATTATTTTTTTTTTAAATTACACAATCATAACTGTTTCCTTCCCTATGTCATTAAGCCCCAAAATAATCACCTGAAGTCAGCTTTCCCAATATGAGAGAAGGAAGAGAATCCTTCTCTTTATGGGAGACTTGACCCTCTCCTCCCCAAAAAATTTCTCTACACAGCTTTTCTGGGAGTTTGGTCATATACTTGTTATTTTTTTTCTCATTTCTTTCAACCCTTTCTTTCTTTTTTTTTCTTTTTTTTTTTTTTGCAATACTTTCTACTACACTTACCTACATTTTACCCAAACTGTCATCCTCTTATTTTCGTCTCCAAAGTAGTTGTTTAATTTTACTTAAGACTTACCCCTCTCCTGTTGATCTAATCAAATAGTTGCAGGTAGATCCTTCTCCTCCAATGTGTTGTAGTTCACTTGATTTCCATAATCCTTTTTGTGATTCAGTTGAAAAAAGGTCACACTGGTGTCAAATTTTTCTCAGTGACTTCCTATGGTGAGGCCTTCAGCAGCAGCTACTTAATAAAACTGTCACTGGGAGCACAGTAGGCAGCTCAGTTGACAGAGCACTTGCCTGACATGCTTGAGGCTCTGGGTTTAATCCCAAGCACCACATAAAGGGGCTTGGTATCACATACCTGTAATCCCAGCACTCAGGAACTAGAGGCAGTTAGGATCAGAAATTCTAGATCATTCTCAACTATCGAGCCAGCCTAGGCTACATGAAACTCCATCTAAAAATGTGAAACCAAAATCACCACCCCACCCCCTGCCCATCTGTCAGACACAGTGGATCTCTCCTTTTTATCTCAGCACTCAGAAGGCAGAGGCAGAAGGATCTCTGTGAGTTCAAGGCCAGTCTGGTATGCAAATCGAGTTCCAGGACAACCAGAACTTACACAGAGAAACCCTGTCTCACAAAACCAACATAAATAAAATTAATTAATTAACCAACATGAACTCTCAGGATCCCAAGTGTAGGCGTTTTTTTGTGTGTGTCTTCATATATGTGTTGAGGGTTGTGCTAGTGCATGGGTTAAAGTATCTGGGGTGCTTTACTCCCCAATACATATTAAAACACATTAACACTGGAGATGCTGAGGAGCCTCAAGGACAGCCTGAGCTACCTTGGAACAAAACTAGGAGCAAGTCTTGCTTCTGAAGTGCAGGGTAGACCACCTCCTGTTGCAGTGTGCCTAACCTGTGGCACTTTAAGCTATAGTTGTATGCCTCCAGCGGATGCAATTGCTTTGTTTACAGATTGGAGATATTTTTATCCCAGCCCTCCAATTAGAGGTAATTTTCATTTCACACAAATTGCACCACAGACTGTTTGCTTCCTCGGGGCACCAGGGAGAAACCAGAAGCCTGCACTGTGACTCCCCCTTTGTTCCTCCTTTGCTGTGGGGATTGTCTGACCTCAGTAGAGACCCTGCTAGGTCCAATTTGGTGTTTCAGGCCTCTACAATAAGCAAATTCTTCTAAAGAGTACTAGCCTGTACTGCTCAGACCTTTTCAGCAATAGGTAGGAAAACTTCTCTATACTACACAGATTCTAGATATCATGCTCCAGAAACGGATAAGTGAGGATTTGATTCTATTTCCTGGGTCACCTGCATGGGGATGACACAGCCATGTTAAGCCCCACTATTGAGAACTGACCCAGTCATAATAAGGAATAAGGAAAAGGCCATTTAATAAGAACATCCAGTTCTGACCAAGGCCCAGAGAGAAACCAGCCTTAAAATTTTAGCAGCTTATGTAGGTCTCAAGCTTTCACCTTCCACATACACTGTCATCTTTAAACCTCTTTCAGGTCCCCACCCCAAGTTACACTTTGAGCAATTAGAGAGAGACAGGAGATTGTACATCTAGTTGTTTGGGCAAGTAAGAGACTTACCCAGCAAAGATATTATCACAATTATTTTTTAAGTAAACCAGTGTTGTTCTTTCCCAGCAGTTGTTACTCTGGGTCACCCTGCCTACCTCACAGAATTATGTGTCTCCTGATAGTTGAGTGGGTCTTAATGGCAGCTGTGATCCTGGGACTACCCATAGGGCTGTGTTCTTCAATATGGAAATGGGCCCCAATGGCCAGTTGTAAGCCAGGATTCTCTCCTTTTGTTATGGGGAAGAGGGTCTAATTCGTGGCAATCTTGTTGTTTTGTGTTTGTTTTGTTTTGTTTTGTTTTGTTTTGTTTTGTTTTGTTTCAAGACAGAATTTCTCTGTGTAGCTCTGGTTTTACTGGAACTCTGTAGAAAAAGCTGGCCTCAAACTCACAGAGATTTGCCTGCTTGTCTCCGGGGTGCTGATATTAAAGATGAACCGCACCACCACCCTGCTAATTGGTGACAATCTTAGTGAAGAAATCTTAATAGAAATGTTCGTTCAGCAAGCCTAAACTTCAATTATGTTAACGGTACAGAATTTCCTCCTAACAAGCCTGGTTAAGCCGTTGATTACCTTTAAGTCATACTGGAGGCAGAGCTCTTCTCTAAGAAAGTTCTACTTTATGTAACTTAGTATTTCCTTAGCAAGTTAAATCCATTACAGCATCCATCAATTACCCCAGTTTCTCCTGCAGCAGGGATAGGAAGCAGCTGAAAACCTTGTAATACTAATATTACAGGGGAAAAAAAGCAACCTTGAACCTCTTGTCACTGCCTAGTTAAAAAAATGAATCAAAAGTCTGGAGAAATTGCTCAGCTATTAAAAGCTAGGCTCACAACCAAGAAGACAAAAATTAATGAGAAAAACAGCTTAAGACCCTCAAGTGGCCACAAAACTAAAGGACAGACAAATGACAGTAGTTATAACTAGTTATACCTTTATAAAAGGTAAACTCATGAGGATATAAATTTGGCCAGCAATCTACTATTTCAAACACTCATCCTGAGTTTTGGTCCCACAAACCAACCTTTAACTGACTGCAGCATTAAACTAACATTAATAGATTCTTCGATGGTTAGCCTTGGGAAATAGAGCACAATTTGGGAGCCAGGGCAGGTGGATAAAGTCAGATCTGACAGCACTGATGACATTCAGCAGAGTCTTCCTCCCCTGGTGATGCCATTCAACCCTGGACAAGAGAAACAGCTAGAATCACTCATCCCTAAGGGCTCCTCTGTTTCACTGCCTTTGATAGTCTGGTGTTATTTGAGCCCATTCCCTCTTTCCAGGCAACATGTTCTCTTCCAGGCTGGCCCTGTTCCCTAGAATTCAGGAAAGAACTAGGCAGTTTTGCTAAGCTTTGCGATGCAGAGTTCCCATCTGTCCTCCTGACAGGGTAGCAGTGCACCTGGAACTGATCTAATGTGACTTCAACATGGCGTATATGTCTTGTTGTACTGATCTTCAGGCAGCTCTTTCCATATGTAGACATCAAAATTGTGGCCTAGACAATAATAGATGGTTAATAGTCTTAATTAATTAATAATTAATACCTTTAGAATGAAGGAAACACTCCTGTGTCCTGTAGAACTAACAACTAAGGTGTTCGGATTGAAATTTTTTTTCTTCCTCCTCCTCTTTCTTCTCTTCCTCCTTCTCTTCTGGTTCCTCCTCCTCTTCCGTACTCTTCCTCTTCATTCTTTTTGAGATAGGGTCCCTCTGTGTAGCCTTGACTGGTCTGGAACCTGCAAAACAGGCTGGCCTGAAACTCACAGAGATCTGCCTCTGCCTCCCTTGTGTTTGGAATACCCAGCTTTTCGTCCTGAAATGCATAATTTGTTCCTTGTGCTCTTTAGATTCCTGAGTTATGACCAAAGAAGTCACAGCTAGGAAACAAGTTGTTATATTCATGAGTGTCACAACTTCAGTCTCTTGCATTACCTTTTCCTTTCTTCCTTAGAGTCAGCTTACACTGAGAACCTAACACTTCTTAAAACTCCTCTGGCTGTCACAAAACAGTGCCTGTGTGGGATGTCCTTCTGAATTTCCGTTCCTTTCCTTTCCCATGTTCATTTCCAAACTCATTATGTCCTGAGGATCCACTTCAGATATTATGTCTTTACATACCCGACCACTAGGATTCCCAAGTTCCATCGTGCCCCCCAATGCAATTTAAATGGTCTTTTTTTGTATTTCTAAATATAACATATACACCTCTAATTTATACTATATTAGATTGTAATACATATTTTCTCCATAGACTTTATAGACATTGAGTCTAATTGCTTTTAGCTTTTCTTTCTTTTTTTTTAAGATGATGATTTCTCCTCCCCTCACCCCCTTCCCTCCCCTCACCCCCTTCCCTCCCCTCACCCCCTTCCTTCCCCTCACCCCCTTCCTTCCCCTCACCCCCTTCTCCCTCTCACTCCCGCCCCTCTCACTCTGGCTCCATGGTTTATTTATTTATTATATGTAAGTACACTGTAGCTGTCTTCAGACATCCCATAGAGGGCATCAGATCTCATTACATATGGTCGTGAGCCACCATGTGGTTGCTGGGATTTGAACTCAGGACCTCTGAAAGAGCAGTCAGTGCTCTTAACTGCTGAGTGATCTCTCCAGTCCACTTTTAGCTTTTCTTTTGTGTTAATGTAGATGTTTGAGACCATCATCCTTTTAAAAAACAGCTTTAGCTGCATCTATAGCCACAGTATACTGCCTTTTTGATACGTGGTCTCAAGTACTTTATGATCTCATTTGTGACTGCTAAATTTTTTTAAGACTTAATTATGTGTATGGGTGTCTTGCCTGCATGTATGTCTGTGCCTCAAATATGTAAAGTCCACATGGAGGTCAGAAGATGGCATCGAATTTCTGGGATTTGGAGTTAGAGAAGGCTGTGAGCCACCACATGGAGACTGGAAAGTGAACCTGGGTTCTTCTCAAGGACAGCGAGTGCATTTTACGGCTGAGTTGTCTCCCAAGCCACTATGATGATCAGTTTATACTTACTACTCACTCATTGTTTAGAAGTCTGCTTTCCTGAAGTCTTGTCTTCTCCCATTACCCCCATGAAGTCTAGGGCCTTCAGCATGCTGGCTACTGATTCTACCATGTAGTTCCATCCTGAGCCCTGCTGGAGTTACAGCCACTGTTTTGGTCAGAAAATGAGATATAATTAAAATTAACACTCTGTATTTGTTGAGAGTGACTTTATGTCTTGCTAATATTTAACTTTAAATGTGCCTTTTGTAATTAGAAAATGAGGTATATTCTTGATAGTTGGGTATAGGGGTATAAATAAGTTAAATTTATGTATTATACTCCCCCAAGCCCCAATATCTTCATGGAGTTATTTCCTCTCTTTCTGAAAAAGTTCAGTTCTGTCAAAATTCCTTTTATTTTTAATTACGTGGTATACATAGTATACGCCAGAGAACTGAGCCATTATGGTGATGCCTGAAAATGTGAGGCCTCCTCTCTAACAGCCTCCTTCTCCCATCTCCTTCTAGCTTAAGAACCTTTCATTCCCATCATCAAGCTCCCTACAGTCTGAGCTGCTCTCCCAAATACCTATGTTAAAGTATTTTCTTCCCAACACATACAATCCTCTCAAAGAACAAAATTATGACAAATGGAATGTGCCCTGTGGTATGTGCCCACGGTAGACTTATGGTTTCCACATTACCTCTTCTGACAAGAGAAAAAGTTCAGTGTAAGCACTACTTCCTGTACCACAGGCCACATCTACAGCATGTTGCTCCTTAAGCACTTTTGAACCCTAAATAAAGTAAAGCGTACTCCCACACGGGAGCCATAAATGACCAAGGAGTTTGAAGAATAAAGGAATATCTCTCCAGGAGCAGTGACACATGTCCTTAACCTCAGCACACCAAGGACAAGAAACAGGGAGATCTCTATAAATTTGAGGTCAGCCTGGTCTACATAACATCGAAAGTCCCAGGCCAGGCAAAACTGCGTAGGGATATCCTATCTCAGGAAATGATAAGTAAGAGAATATCTTCATGCTGAGGATGCTGGATTTTTTTTCCCTGAAGATGGAAAAATACCTAGAGGTTTGCCCTTGAAAAGCCCTGTTGTGAGTATACTATGTCAGAAACGTGGACAGACAGTGTTAGACTTTGTTGACAATAGATTCATAGGCTAGAGTGGTTTCATTGGCCACAATTTGCCACATCCGTCTGATTTTCCTTGATAGCTACTCAAGATAAATATGTTTAAAAAAATTGAATCCTTACTTATATTAATTCTTAGGTCATATTACATAATAATCTTACCACATCAGTGCATATTGTATAGGTTATAGAATGGCATACGTTTATTAACTTCGGATTCTTACTTATATTAAATCTTGCATTGTGTAGGTTATGGAATGGCTACAAAGGGCTAAAGAAAAAAGTTTTAGAGAGGAATAACTAGAAATAAGCAGAAAACCCACAGGGATACAAAGAAAGTCTTCTGCATGAGACAAGTTTGTTGGCTCAAGACTTTGCTACAGGGTTAAGCCACAGGGTCAAGTGCAAGCAAGGTACAAGACTAGAGAGGCCACAGAGGTAAAGGATGAGGCAAAGTTTAAGTGGGCAAAGGGGAAGATGAATGAGCTGCAGGCTCAGACAGACAAATAGGTGAATGGATAGATGTGTGGTCATTTAGGTCAACAGTGATGACAGAACCAAGCAGAAGCAGCCAGGACAGTAGAGAACTCTCCACTTATTGATGAATTGATGCATACATGAGGTGATGAGGTGACAGGTCATTGTAGGCTGTCGCCAACAGTGTCAGATGTCATTGTCTTTTTAGGGTACAGGTGAAGGTGTTGTGACTCAGTCTGATGTATTTGAAAAGTGTGTGGGCCTGGTTTTTATGCACCCATGGGTTATGTAACAGTTTCCTCCAAGACTGAAACATTCTATCCTGCAGGGAAGCTACCTGAAGAGGAAAGCAAACAACTCAAAAGAGCTTCAGGAAGTCCCTGAAACTGACCAGACCCAAGGCCCCCTCCTTGCCAAACTAAGCAAAGCAAAGCAAAACAAAACAAAATAAAAACAAACAAACAAAACAACATGAGCGTCCCTCTCAGACAGAACAAAGCTGAGCCACAAAGAAGACTCTCACACAAGCCAAACTGCAAAAACTCTGAGACTAGACCAAACACCTAGAAGCAGAAACTAACTGAGCTGCCTGGAAGAGGTTTAGATCAACTGAGGCACTTGGAAAGGATACTCCCAACCTGTTGGGCTGCCTCCAGGCTGTAGAGTGTGCTTCAGGTTCCAGCTTTGTGAGCTACCACCTGTGCTAAGGTGAGTCTAAGTGACCCAGCAGCTGTCTTTGAGTCATTTCTATTCCTGTTACTAACCCCTCACCCATATTCCTGTAAGTGATTCCAGTAAAATTCTTTGATTCACCAAGTTGGGTGCTTTACTCTGCTGAGTACTCCCTATCTGGGGCAAATAGACATATATGTTGTGTCTTCCCATGAAAGGTTTTTACCCTATAACACAATGTCTCCATGCAGTCCCAGATTGCCTTGATAACTTTATCGGCTGGAACCCTTTTTTACTGTTAGGGCTAAGCTTTCAGCTAGTTTTTACATGGCTAGCACTGGACAGATGTTGGTTACAAGTCCACCCAGGTACAGAGTCGTCATATCATCTCTTTGTATTGCACTCAAAATGGAGTCGAATGCTGCCTGTCAAATAGAGCTTTTTCGTGGCAGTGCACAGTCTGAAAATCACTGTTTTACACGTCATAGAGAGGGACAGCCTGATCCTAACAGGTTCTTCCTGTTGTTTAACAGGCAATATGTTGTGCATGCGCTCAGTTTTGAGGTAGGAACTAAGGAGCTCAGATAAAAGTTCCTGCCTGGAGGAGTTTGTGTTCCGCAAAAACGAAAGAGGGAGACAAATGGCAATTAAGGCCGAAGAAACCTTCAGAGTGACCCAGCATTGATTTCTACTTCTCTGCTGTGTTATACAGAGTAATCCTGTGTAAAAGAAAAGAAGAAAGTTAAATACACAGAGCTGGAGAGGAAGAAATATGTTTCCAAGTGAGAGAAAGTAAAAGGGACTTGAAGATAAAATAATATTTGAAAGAGAGATGATAATGGAAAGATGGGGAGGGGAGGCAGAAGAAAGAGAAGGCGGAAGGTGAACGGGGAATCAGGCAGAGCAGAGCAGGCCTGGACCTACGGGGTGAAGAGGCAGCCCAGAGGGACAGTTACTAACAGCAGTTTTGTAATTGAAAGCTTGCTTCGTAGGAGGAGGGTGTGTGGGGAGGAAAAGCATCCATTTCTGCCCCTAAACTCAAAGGAAAAGCTATTTCCTCTGACAAATCCCAGCCTCTAGGACTTTGTCAAATGCCTGTGTGGGGCGTGAACTTGCTTGACCCTCTCCGACCTACACAGCGGAGAACTCAAAAAAGCAAATGGAAAAAATCTGTTCAAATCTCGAGATGAATAAAATGATCCAAAAGGGGTAATAACAGGGAGGCCTCAGTGGAAGGATTAGGTTGGAGAACAAACGAACGAGGAACATGGAAGGGATGTATAAGGCACAGCCTCCTCTGAGTGTGTGGTGGGATAAGAAGACAAGCAGACTAAGAACTGTAGGATGATGCACATGAACAAGGATGAAGACAGTGAAGAGAAGGCTCAGGATACCCAGAATTCACGCGAAGACGTGGGTCATTGGCTTAAAGAAGCTAATAGGATTCTCAAGGTGTGATAGTTAATGTTAGATCTCAACCTGCCTGCATTAAGAACTACCAAGTAACCTGGGAAACCTGGTTATGTCTCTGTCGAGTGCCCCAGAGAAGATTTCTGTGTGAATCTTAATGGCGTAGATGGGAGAGATCCAGAGTTTTTAGGGTCTAAGCCGCCCTCTCCTCTGGCAGTCCCAAGGGTAGGTAGGATTGAACATCCATCCCCTGCATATTAAGTGAATAAATAATCATGTTAAGTAGAGAAATCTTTAATGAGGCCACATTGGGAGGAGGAGAAAAAAATAAAGGGGTCTAATACCCCTAAGTCAGTCTTCAGGGTTCTTACATGATGTTTAGGTTAAAATAGAGCACATGAGATATGCTTAAGTAAATAGTCCTGATCAAGATGTTGTCCTGCTTGTCCTTGACCTGCCATTGTCTTGGCTCTGTTCTGTCCCGTAAATTGTAGAGCTCTGTGCAATCTCTTCCTTAAGTTCCTCTCTGCCTGATGCCAGGCCTCCAGCCTTTCTCTTACCCCAGCATGAGACTCCTGGGAGATTTTTCTTTTGCATCCTTTGTTTCAATAGCCCGATAAACACAGGAAGGAGATTAAGGCTCTCTGTGTGGAATATCTTCTCTCTTGCCAGGATGGTTACAGACCTGCCTTCACTGTGAGTCACCCTCTTCCCATTGACCTTGTCAAAAGAGAACAGAAATGGACATGAATTGGTCTCTTCTCCAAAAGCTAGGATCTGCCTTCTGTTTGCTGTATCAGACAAGAATTCCAGGCTTACTGGTCCTTGGTATCTAGGACTTAATCCAAAGCTTTCCACCCAACCTTTGGGTTCTCATGTTCTTAGGCTCAGACTTACAGTTATACCTCTAGCTCCCACTGTTTTGCAGGCTTTGGTCTTGGACAGAGCCATGATCCCAACATCCCAGTCTTCCAGCTTTGCAGGCAACCAGTGGTAGAGACTTCTCAGCCACTGTAATCATGTGAACCAATTATCCAAGCAGATTACTTTCCTATATCTATAAGCATACCCTGTTAGCCTCCCTAGAAAATCCAGATTAATACATAAAGATAAAGACATCTCTCATTTTGTTTATCATACCTAGCCACGTGGGACATTCATTCCTAAACATGGCACAGCAAAATAAATAGAGAGAGAAAAAAAACTAAGAAAAAACATTTCTGCTACACTGAAAAGCCCCAGGATGCTGTGATCAACCAATCTGGATTAAAGAGTGTGATGGTTAATCTTCATTGTCTACTTAACTGGATTTAGAATTACCATGGAAATATACCTCTAGGTACATCTGTGAGTGTTCTGAGAGAAATTTAACTGAGAAGGGATGGTTCATTTTGAACATAGACAGAATTATTCCATGGGCTAGAGTCCTGGACTAAATGAAGGGTGCACACCTTTAATCCTAGCACTTGGGAGGCAGAGGCACATGGATCTCTGAGTTTGAGGCCAGCCTGCTCTACAGAGTGAGTTCCAGGACAGCCAGAGCTACACAGAGAAACCCTACTTTGAGCAACAACAACAATGTTAAATCTCATAGTTCATATATTGAAAGGTAGTCCTTTAAAAGATGGAAATTGAATATATAAGGGCTACAGCAAGAGGGTACGTATTTTTCATGGGGCCTGGAATGTTAGATGGTTACATGTCATTGATTGTGTAGGAGATGAAAAATAAGGACTTTGTTATAGGGGAGATTGTAGATCATAGCTAAGATGAACAAAGACCTAGGTTTGATCTCTAGACCCCAGGTAAAAAATCCAGGTGTAGTGGTATGTGCTTGTAGTCTCAGTGTATGCTTGTAGTCTCAGTGTGTGCTTGTAGTCTCAGTGGTAGGAAGGTGGGGACAGATGGGCATTTTAGCCAGTCTGATGAGCCAGTGATGGATCCTAAACAAACTACCACTGACAACAAAAAACAAAACAATAAAAAAAGCTAGATTCAGTTAAGCATCAGCACCCCAGGTTAACTTTAGGTCTCAACTTCATATGTACATGAATGAAGACACACACGCACATGCACACACGCACAAAAGGTAACCTTGCCTAATCATTCTGTATTCCAAAGTGCTTTGGGGGCTATCTCCTTATGCTTTGTATTCTTTATGCTTGTGTGAGTTTAGCATACAATTATCTTTCTGCTGAACTGTGAATTCCTAAGGGAAGGAGCAAAACCACGTTTAAGGTGAGGGCCTCTCAGAACAGTGTTTTCTGTCTATTGAGAGATACTCTGACTGTGTTAATAAATTCTTTCTCACAATAATAAAATACCTGTGGCGATTAGCTTATACAGAGACAAGGCTTATTTTGGCTCACAGTTGTGGAAATTCGGGTTCAAGATCCTGTGGCCTCATTGCTTTGGGGCTTTGGAGAGGGCAGAACATAATGAAAGGAGAACATGGTGGAGCAGACTGCTCATATCATGGCCGGGGAGAGAGAGAGGAGGCCTGAGGTTGCTCGGTCTCCTTTACGGGCTATCCCCAATGACTTGACCTCCTTCAGGTTTCATTACTTCCCAATAGAGTTGTGCTGGAGACTAGGCCTTTAGCACATGGGCATGTGGGGTACGTCCTACATCCAAACCACAGTGGTGGCCATGGGTCCCTTTGTTCCAATGGCCAGGAAACCCAGAGTGCCTGTCAGCTCACTTCCTTCCAGTCAGGCCAAACTCTGAGAGGCCATGTTCAATTCCAAACTTTCCCAAGGATGGGCTGAGGCAGAGGCTGTGGCTCTTACCATTGTTGACTTTGTCTTCCCCTCCCCCAACCCTTCCCACACCCACTCACACGGAAGCACTTTGTCTCGTTTTAACAGCAAGGTGAAGATCAGCAAATGTCGGTCCCTGCCCTGTTTCTTTGTGTTCTCTCCTAATCCATAGCCTAAGTTGGCCACCATTCTTAAGTCCTAGGCTAGGAGCAGTCACTCAAAGTCTACTCTGAAGCTCTTAGATGCTCCTCTTGGGTTTGTTTTTTTCCAGTTTATTTTTATTGTTCTTGTTTGTTTGGTTTTTTTTTGTTTTGTTTTGTTTTGCTTTTTGAGACAGAGTTTTTCTGTGTAGCCTCAGCTGTTCTGGAACTTGCTCTGTATACCAAGCTGGCCTTGAACTCACAGAGATCTGCTTTCCTCTGCTTCACAAGTGCTGGGAGTAAAGCACCACCACCACCTGCCCTTCTCTCTGTCTCTCTGTCTCTTTATCTCTTTGTCTCTCTGTCTCTCTGTCTCTCTGTCTCTCTGTCTCTCTGTCCCTCTCTCTCTGAGGAAGGGTTTCTCTCTGTCTCTCTCTCTGTCTCTCTCTCTCTGTCTCTCTGTCTCTCTCTCTCTCTCTCTCTGGCAGGATTTCTCTGTGTAGGCCTCGCTCTGTAGGCCAACCTCTGTCCCATGCCTGGATGCTGCTGTGTGCCACCCCTGCCCAGCATATTTCCCCCACCTTTTTAATGGGAAAGGCATCTATTTCTCCAGAACTCCTAGGTTTTCTGTGACTATTTAAATGAAACAGCTGACACAAATGTATTTTGCAAGGAAGTACCCACACTTGTGGAGGATTAGGAGGCCTTTAAGGATTAGAGAAAGCTCTCCAGCCATGTCTCCCTCCCTCCTGGGGGAGCCCCTCTTGCAGCAGGTGTGGGTGGCCAGAGCCTGCCATAGCAATGCCAGGCTCTGAGAAGCCTCTGGGCTGGCTGCATGAGAGGCTGCCTGATTCCTCTGCACTGTCTGGGAAGTATTAATAACTGAGGCAGGGAGGATTAGCCATATGCCACTTAATTCCTGTTAATCAGGATTGAGGGGGAGCTTGTGCTTGTAAGTAACAGATGAGCTGGGTGGCTTCCCCACAGGCCTGGCCTGGCTCACAGGCATTGTGATGAGCCAGTGCATTGGCTCAGCCCCCAGGCTGCCTGCTTAGCTGTTTGCACTCACTGTTTGCCCTACCACTCTGTTCTCTCCCTGCTCAGGTGGCATTTCCTCTCCTGTCCTTATATCATCCTATAGGCCCCTCCCTCTGGTGCCTCAGTTCAGTCTTTTTCACCTTACTCTGGCATCAACCTCTTGGTTAACCCCATTTCCACCTCTCTGAGCTTTCCTCTTCCTCCCTGTTTCTTGATTGCTTGTTATTTTTTTTTAAAGATTTATTTATTTTATGCATATATGAGTACACTGTTGCTGTTTTCAGACACACCAGAAGAGGGCATCAGATTCCATTAGAGATGGTTGTGAACCACCATGTGTGGTTGCTGAGAATTGAACACAGGACCTCTGGAACAATAATCAGTGCTCTTGACCGCTGAGCCATCTCTTCAGCCCTGGTTGGTTGGTTTTTGAGAAAGAGTTTTGCAATGTGGTCTAGCCTGATCTAGAATTCATTATGTAGCCTAAGATGGCCTACAACTCACAACAGCGCCCCTTCCCCCCTCAGCCCCTCAGCCCCTGTGCTGGGATTACAGGTATAATTCCATGACTGCCTTGTACTGAACTAGTTTTTACATTCGTGTCCTCAAACATGTGGACTCCTCCAACATATTTTTTTCTGTCTTTCATGAACAAAAACAATGACGACCTCCCCCAGTTGCTTCATAAAGCAGCCCCTTCCAAACTCTACTGAGACCAGCTTCCTCAAGGTGTCTTCCTCACACTCCTGACTTCACATAAAATTCAAATCAAAGCCTTCCTCTTAGAAATTCTTTTGGCTATCTATCTATCTAAGACAGGATACAGTTCAACCCTTTAGATTTTTTTTTCTCTCCATTTCTCTGTCCTTCACTTTCCATTGCCAAGCTCAAAATCAGCATGCGTAAGAGGAAGACAAGAGTCCTACTCCAAGATCAAATGGTGTTCTGCCCCAAAGCTGCAGGCATGGAATTGTTACCCTCACCTCCGCATTTGCAGTGCCTGTGCGTTCTCTCTCTCTCTCTCTCTCTCTCTCTCTCTCTCTCTCTCTCTCTCTCTCTCCTCAAGTGTGCAAGCATCTGCTTTCTATCTGAGACAAATGTTCACATAATTCTGTGGGATCTGTTCCTGAGGAGACTGAAGAGGGTACAAGTGACTGTGGAATGCGGGCTGCAGACAGGAGAGGATGGGTGTGTATGCATCTGTTCGTAGACATGCTTCTGACTTGCAATTCGGAGAAAGCCTCTGGAGAGCTGCTGAGAAATGTCTAGAGAAGGACATGTGTAGGACACATGAATTGAAGTGAGAGGAATCTTTTATGTGTGTGGTACTTGCGTAGGATGGATTTTGGATGGAAACCAGAGTGGAAGCTCTTGTACTTCCTAGAAGCCTGCAAACCCTCTCTCCGGAGAGTCCTTAAATAACCAGTTTGGACCAGTTATGGTGTGTTAGACCTGTAATCTCAGCAATTGGGAGACCAAGGCAGGAGTGTTGTGAAGTTGAGACCAGCCTGGGACACATACTGAGTTCCAGACTGTGCATGCATGTGTGTGTACATGCATGCTTTCGAGAGTGTGTGTACGTGTGAACAGCTACTATTCAGAGTGTAGCGTCTCTCAGGAACAGGCCTAATGTCCAAGAAACTCATTAAACAACGAAGATAAAACACCTTTGACCCTGCTTATCAGTTTCTCCAGCCTCAAGGTCACAGAGACAGCAATACTGTAGCTAGCAGATTCTTTCAGCTTTTGGCATATGGGGGCTGCTCCCTCTTCCTGATTTCTTGGGGGATGTGGCTCTGAGTGTCCCTGGTCCCTATCCGGGTCACAGATAATGCACACAAAAAAGGGAAGGAAAGTGAAGAGGGAAAACCTGTTTCTGCAAGCCTTTCCCTGTGTTCTAGAATCCAAGCTTGGAGCTCCCGCCTTGGAGCCTGGACTCTAGCCTTTAGCTGGCATGAACTACTCACTGTTGCTGCTGGTGGGAATGGAAATCCCCCTTCTGCTCTGGCCTCCAGTTATTCCAGCCTCATTGCTCCACCTTGTGGTCAATTCTAACTATTACAATTCATTTTTCCTGTCCAGTTTCTTTGTCAACCTTTAACGCCAAGCGTTCCCTGAAAATGCTTTGTCATTTTGGCGTTCTATATAAAGCGTCCTAGCATTATAAGAGCTTGAAGTTGTAAACAGAGATTCCACATGGATATGAGCCCAGATCTGAGCCATTATGAGAAACAATGATGCTGAAAGCTGTGGGTTAATACATTTCTGTGAAGAAGAAAGCCATATTCCAGACATTTCAAAGTGGACCAGGGAAGACCAAGGAGAAACTCTGTTAGTCTTTTAGGGTGAGTTTTCTACCTTCTAAGAGGATTTATACAGAAAAGAGTGGAGCAGTCCTGATCGTGCTGGAATCAACTTGCTTTACATCTAGGGATCCTGTAAGGATGTGGCAGCACCAAAGGACTCCATCAGCAGAGAGGGGAATGTGAACATCCCAGAGAAGGAGCCTGTGTTGCTTGCCCAAAGAGGGCTGAAGGTGAATTCAAAGGATCTGCTTTAACTCTCTTAATTGTATGACTTTGAGACTTCATGCTTTCACGTAAGAGCTGCCCCAAGCTAGGTGGGATAGGTGCTGAAGTAGGAGAAGTATGAATACAAGGCTAGCCTGGGCTATTCATACATAACAAGAACCCCCAAAGTAGGTAATCTATCAGCCTTGACCACCACTTCGTCCATATTAGCTATTACTTTTCTCTTGTGTGTTAGTCAAACTGGTGCCTGTGGCTTATGGGTTCTAACTTTGCTACTATAATTGGGGGGTGGGGGGGGGGGGGGCTAGGATGCCTTCCCTGTCTGAGTTGTGCTTCTAAATCTTCCCTGTCTTCAAGGAAAACTCAAACTCCTCTTCCTCCACAAAGCCATTTCTGGTTTTTCTGCCTGGAAATGACCTTTCATCTTTTCTTTAATATCCTCCCTGGTGCTGCAATCCTGCTTCTCACGGGAGTGCTATGGGTGCCTTACAGTGTGCCCATGAAGCTCTGCTTCAGGTGTAAAGCTGGAGGGACTATGTCAGGGCACCAAACATCAGTCTGCTATGGTGACTGCTGAGTAGCCCATTTACTGATTGAAAGCAATGCCTCTCCTTTTCATAGTTCAACTGTCTTAGTTAGGGTTTTACTGCTGTGAACAGACACCATGACCAAGGCAAGTCTTATAAGAACAACATGTAATTGGGGCTGGCTTACAGGTTCAGAGGTTCAGTCCATTATCAAGGTGGGAACATGGCAGCATCCAGGCAGGCATGGTGCAGGAGGAGCTGAGAGTTCTACATCTTCATCTGAAGGCTGCTAGGAAAATACTAACTTCCAGGCAGCTCGGACTAGGGTATTAAAGCTCATGCCCACAGTGACACACCTACTCCAACAAGGCCACACCTCCTAATAGGACTGAAGATAGAAGGTTTGGTAGCGATTCATGAATCAACAGATGCGTAAATGAATAGATGGGTAGATGTGTGGAGATAGGAAAGGAGAGAATAGCTAAAGGCGGGAGCCTTTCAGCTCTGTGGTGGTTTGAATACTCTTGGCCCATGGCAAGTGGCACTATCAGGAGGTGTGGCCTTGGAATAAGTACATCACTGTAGGGTGGGCTTTGAGGTCTTATGCTAAAGCTCCACTTAGTGTAGAAGAGACCCTCCTCCTGGCTGCCTTCAGAAGACAGTATCCTTCTGGGTGCCTTCAGATCAAGATGTAGAACTCTAGGCTTGCTCCTGCACTGTCTGCCTGAATGCTACCATGCTTCCCTCCATGATGATAATGGACTGAACCTCTGAACTGTAAGCCAGCCCCAATGAAATGTTTTTCTTTGTAAGAGTTGTCTTGGTCATGGTGTCTTTTGTTTGAGCCGGGGTCTCTCACTCATGCCACATCTGACTGACTTGAAACTCACTGTGCAGCCTAAGCTGATGTCAAATTCTTAGAGATCCTCCTGCCTCAGCCTCCCAAGTGTCAGGAGGACCACTCCTCCTATTTTAATCATTTTGGAAACTATCTGGGAAACAATGTCCGTAGGGTCAAGTGGTGATTTTCCTTTGACTGACGTCATGGATGTGCCTTGCTTCTGTGGGAGGTTTGCTCCTTGCCTGTTCTCTGGGCTAAGCCTGGCCCAGAATTTGGCAAGATCTCAGGGGCGTTTGTTTTTGTCACCCAGCCCTGGTAGGAGGGTAGGTGGGTGGGAGGGGAACTGTTTTGGGAAAGAGTGTTGGGGAGTGTTTATGTGCGTGATGAGTCAGGGCCCCTGGGAGCTGGGAGCCTTCCTCCTTACTTGCCTTTCTGTGGGGGTAGTTCTCACCAGTTGACGGGCAGAGGGTGGAGGATCACCAACTGTCTTGGAAAGTTTGGGAAGTTTTCTTAGTCACAACTTATACCAAGTCAGCTGGAGCTTTATGTAACTGGGACTTCACTGTGCAGACGAACAGAGGTGTGATGGCGTCAGAATGGCTCCCAGACATTGTATAACAGCACTTACCTTTTCAGCCCCTTCTAACAGCCTGTGTTGGGAGTCTTGCCTTGTCCTTAGAGTATCGCATTTGGGGGTGGGTGGCGCTAAGAACAACAGCTGTTTTATTATGACTAGAAAACATCTTCTATTATCTTGGTGAACCCTACTGGAGTAGCCCAAGCCAGTTCCCCCAGAGCAGTGGGTTTGCATAGAGCCAAGCTGCCTATGTACTTTTCCCTGCCACAGCTCTCTGCAGTGCTGTTGGCAAATCCAGGGTCTCTCTGTCCTCTTGTCTTCTAACTCTCTGGTCAGAGATGCATCAATGAGTTTCCTTTCTCTGATACTGAGTCAGTTTTCCTATCATAGTCTAAGTCTTCAGTGAAAGCTCCGCATAGGGCCTCCTACATGTGTGCTTGTAGGTAGAAATGGACAGAGATGCTCATACAGGGAAAGAAGCATGGGAAAGGAGACGGGCCAACTTATCCAGATGGATGCTGATGACTTACTGAGGCTGAGGAGACCTACTCTTAATTGGCCGGAAGAAACAACGAAGGCCAGAAATCAGTGGAGCGTCTCAGGACCTCCTGTAGAATCTCTTCAGGGAAGCCAAGCATCTTAGAGGTCCCTGAGTTTGTCTTCATGTGTCACAAACTGGAACGAAGAGGTTCCTTGTTGTGCTTCAAGTCCAAGCAATTAAGATCATATTTGGGGTGAGGTGGGGAAGATAAAATAGAACATTGATTTTGGGGGAAAGGCACCGACATATACAGTCATTGATTTGATGTGCCTAGCTTTTTTTTTTTTTTTTTTTTTTTTTTTTTTTTCTACTGGAACAAGAAGGAATGGATGCATTTGAGAATCTAAGCTGGAAAATGCAATTAGATTTCTTGGCAGGGATTTTGGCCACCCATACCCAGTGGCCTAGAAAGAAGAAAGTCCTCCTGGACAGATCTGGAGTCGGATGTGTGTCCATGAATAGATACCAAACAGGAACAGGAGGAGCTAAGCAGTGGCTACCGCAGAGGAGGCGGAGATCCAAGTTTCTGGCTCTTTCAGCCCAGTATTCAGTCCAGCCCCTTTCTCAGTACCAGGAGGTCTACAGGATAAGATAGAGAAGCCATAAGTGAGGACCCCCCCCTCCAGGTGCTCTTGAGCTTGGTTGGGACCATCCAAGAATGAGGCAGGCCCCAGAAAAACAGTGATGGAGGATGTGGGTGAGGCTGGGGCATTACCAGGCAGGTTTTATTTTCATCTGTGGGATTCTGAGCCATGCTGGCACATCTTACAAAACTGCTGGGAAATGGGGACACGGATAGTGGGGGAGTGAGCAGAACAAGAAAAGACACAATGTCTTCCATAGCTTATGGTCCTGCTGTGCGACATTCAACAGGACCTTGTCTGTTGTACAGAGAGACAAAGGACAGAAGTTCCTCAGCACACCACCAGGTGCCAGGCAGGGACAACACTGAGCTGGCCACAGGCTGCAGCCCTAGGTAAAAAAAGCTTTGTCTGCAGTGAGGTCTTTATTCAGGGCCCTGCTTGCTTCTCTTGTGTGAAGACCATGATAGGCTCTGTTTCTTCCTACCCTCACAGGCTGAGCTCTAAGCCTCTGGAGGTTCTATCCTTCCCACATCCTCCTGCCTTATCCTACGGTGCTGGGGCATCTCCTATTGCTTCTTTATTTAGGGGTTGGGAAAAGTCTCAATCATGAGGCAACACCCAAAGTCCTCAGCACTCACCTGTGATCTGTGTCTACCATGACCTAGTCTTGGCTTGGATCTGATCTTAGAATTGCTTGTCTAAGGCAGAGACTTCCTCTCTCAGACTATAGGTGTCTCCCTCTGCTCCTCCTCCGCCCACACTTCAGAATCCACAGATTGGGCCATGATGTCTCAGCTGCATTACTGAAACTGAGAATTACATTTAGGAGTGGAGGAGAGCGTAAAGCAGAGAGATTGTGTCTGCAACTGTCAGAACCACAATATGGAACTGAACACTGGGCTCCACTGGCTCCTCTGACCCTGGGCAAAAGACAAAGAGGCTCCAAGGATGAGTGTGTCCCTGAATGGTGGTTTTCACTTTTTTTTTTTTTTTTTCAAGTAAGGATGGTAGAGGTCTTAACTTTGGAAGGAGTCATGAGTCTTCCAAGACATGTTATATGGAGCACCATTTTTGTTTTGTGGCGTACCACATGGTGAGTAGTCTATAAAGGTGAGCTCTGGTTTTCGTCCATACTCAGCCTTCCATGGCTAATATCAACCACACCAGGCCTAGGCATGCACCCAGCTGTGCTGGCCTCCTCTGTTCTGTGCCAAGAGCAGCCCATGCTCAGCCCCATTTTTATGCACATAAATGTCCTCCTACCTCTGGCCCAGCCTCTCACACTCCCCCATCTCAGGGCCTCACTGAAGTGCAGCCTCTTTCCTCAATAATTCCAACCCACACAGATGTCTGCCTCATTGTACTTCCAGACAGTGCCTGAAAATTTTAAGTTAGGTAGTAGAATTACAGAATTTGAGACGTGGAAGAGTCCTTAGAAGTAACTCCAGTCTGTTGCTCTTAATCAACAACAGTTAACAAACAGCAAGATGTTGTCAGGACATCCCTATGGCGTGCACAATAGGCATCACCAGTCACCACAGCACTCCTGATAAAGCCACATCCTCCTCAACTCAATGCTCTAAGTAGACAGTACTAATGAATCAGGAATGGAACTGCTGTCTACTATCTAGACTGTAGAGAAGTTATCTATTATTGAGTTGGAGGTAACTGGAGCTTTTGGAGGTATGGGGACTTGCACTGGGCCCTAGGCACTGAAATAGTAGTCTGATTTCTATCCAGTGAGTCTTACTATCCCCAGAGCCTCTTTGTCTTTCGTCTTTAATTGTCTTGTGATTGTTCTCTACTTGTTAGGCATGCTTTCACAATTAAAGTTGTGAAGGTATAAAGTACTAGTTGTGAAGGTTGGAACCAGTGTCTCATATTGCTCTGGTATCTTCTTCAGCACAAAGCACACATCAGGGTAGTTACTGGTTCACCCGTTGACATACTCATGACTTGAGGTTTCTCCAAGTCCTTCTAACCTGCCTTCCAAGCTTAGTTCACAAGGGCAGTTGACCCTGGAAGGGGCTCAGTTTCTTTGCTGACTCCCTGAGTCCCTTCTCTCTACCTCCATACCATGATTCCTTGAAAGATGTAACACATCCTGGCCACCAGAAGCCCAAAGATGTCAGTTTGATTTGAGTGCTGTCTCTCTGGGATCTTCTGGTGGCCATACCTCCTGCAAAGTCTCATTGTCATCATTAATTCAGTCAGAGTTGTATGGGAAGATCCATGAGAAGTGAATGTAAGTGGGTGCCTACCTCTTCTGGGAATGCTGTGGGCATGGCGGTGCATTTCTTGAAGGAGGTTTCTTGGTAAAACAGATTATAGCAGGAAAGAAGTAGTGTCCTTGTCTTTCCATGTGGGGTAAAAGGAGAGGCAGCTTATTCAAAACATCTTGAGACAAGAGTCACAAAACTAGAGACTAGTCAACAAAGAACTGGAGTCCAGATGTGTCCACTGATAAGATCAAACTTATCCTCCTGACTTCTGTCTATATCTCCTAACACCACACTTGTAGACAGTCTACAGTGACTTGTAGACACACTTGTGGTCCCTTACTGGAGAGGTTCTCCCTGGACCTGGTAAATCCATTCATAATCCGTAGCCCAGGCAAAATGTCTGCCTTGGTTCTGATAAAGGCCTCTAGTCCCTATAAAAAGAGGTAATTCTTCCTCCTGAAGGCATGTTCACACAGCCCAGGTACACATTAGGTCATGGCTACTCAAGCAGGGGTCTTTTTTACTGAGCAAGGAATAAGGAATCTGGTTTACCTTCCTTTGTAGCAACTACTCTATATACCCCACACAAACAACTCTCTCAATGGCGGTGGCTTCTCCTTCTCTTCTTCCTCCTCCTCCTCTTCCTCCTCCTTTTTTTATTTTGTGTATGTGTGTGATGTGCATGTGTGTATACATGTTTAAGGGTATGTGGGCATATCTGCATGTGTACATATGTATGGAGGACAGAAGTCGATAAGGAGACTCTTAATCCGTCTCCATTTTATTTACAGAGGCCAGGTCTTGCTGAACTCAGACATTATCAACTGGGCTAAGCAAGCTGGCCAGTTTGGGTCAGGAATCCCCTGTCTCTGCCTTTAGAGCACCGTGATTATGGGTAGTCTGCTATCCCCACTTAGACTTTAGTGGAATATAGAGATATGAACTCTAGTCCTCATACTCAGGTGGCAAAACATTTATATACTGAGCCATCTCCCTTTGTCTGAGTTTTGAGTGTAACAAAATGCTTGGGTGTATGTATGTATGTATGTACGTACAGATAGATGGCTTCCTCAAGTAACTGATGCCTAGCACCCAGTAGACATCAGGAGTCTCTGGCAGATAGTGAGACACCAAGGCCCTTCCTCTGCCATAGTATGGCCTTCTACCATACTAGGATACAGGTTAAGAAGCAGCATACTTCTAGTGTTAGTCCCTTGGCTGGGACTTTCAAGTTATGCATAAACTCTTCTCTCAGTGATAGCTTTGGTGCCCACAGTAAGCAGCCGGCCTCCTGACCCAATTTCTCATCCAGTCTTCCCAGAATGTGCGTATGCAGGTGTGTATGACCTTGGTGGCCACTATACAACATGCAGGCCTCCAAGGAGAAGTGGTGTGAGCCCTCTGCAGCTGTGGTGTCCTGAACTTGTTGGTCATAGGCTGGATACATTTCTGGGCTGTGGCACAAAGATGCATATATTGTCACATAAACGCATGGTCAAGGCATGCAGGCATTCCAGAACCCTGAAGAATGCAATCAACCCACCACTGGCTCCCAGATTATAACACTGTCATTTGGGATCACACTGACCATCAGAGCCTGTTTTCCTTCCATTCTTCCTCTTCCAGGTCTAGGAGAATGACGCCGACAGGGAGTGAGCAGCATCTCCCTGTCTACACAGCTGGATGACTTCTGGTTTGGTAGAAGTGTGTAAGTCATGGGACAAGTTCATCAAAGCCACCGGCATTTCTTACGCTCTTGGCTGCCATCACAGAAAAACTCAGCTGGCAAACTGGCACAAGTTCTGGACAAGGAAGAAGCTGGCGGGCAGAGAAGGGAGCGAGTAAATATTAGGGCAGCGATCTTTCCTAAAACTGATGCCTAGGATTGTACTTGTAGCTGTGTTTATGAGTATGGGGCATGTTTGTGTGGGTACTTGGGTAGGTATACAGCAAGTAGGGAATATACCCATGAATGCATAGGAGCAGTGGCATACATGGAACAAGGTGTGATGGTTTGTATATGCTTGGCCTAAGGAGAGGCATTATTCAGAGGTGTGGCCTTGTTGAAGTAGGTGTGTCACTGTGGGTGTGGGCTTAAAATCCTCACCCTAGCTGCCTGGAAGACAGTATTCTGTTAGCAGCCTTCAGATGAAGATGTAGAACTCTCAGCTCCTCCTGAACCATGCCTGCCTGGATGCTGCCTTGCTCCCACCTTGATAATAGGCTAAACCTCTGAACCTGTAAGCCAGCCCCAATTAAATGTTGTTCTTATAAGACTTGCCTCGGTCATGGTGTCTGTTCAGAGCAGTAAAACCCTAACTACGACAGAGGGTATATAATAACTCACAAGAGAGAGCATAGCTGTTTTAGCTGTTTCTGTATGTTCCCATTCTGGCCTCACCATTCTTACTTGGGTGCTTGGTATGACACATACATACAAAATGCAATCATGTGTCTCATGTCTATATCACTGCATTCCTGCTATTGAGTACCCACGTCTAGACCCAACGTTGAAATTAGCATGTTTATTCAGCATTTGTGCCTCCCAAATACTTTTTACATTAGGCAAAATGAGGGGGTAAAGGGGCAAGAGATATGAGGATGTAAAAACAGCTGATTGTAAGCGCTGCAGATCAGAAAGCTCTCTGTACCCACGACTTACCTGTTTTCCAGACTGACTACATGCACACATGCAAACATACACACATGCAAATGCAAACACCATCTAGCTACCAAGTCATGCTTACACTGCCTGCCATTCCGGGTATCCTCCATCTCCCACACCCAATCATACTCTGTCTTCCCGAGGTAAAAATATGCTCTAAAAGGTGAGCCTGTGGCTCTCTGCAGAATGCTGTCTTTGAGCTCAGAAGGCAAGAAGCTCTGGTCAGCTTCCTGCAAGCACAGGTTTACTTCCCCTCCCCAACATCTTCTGGTTTCTCTTTCTTCTTTCCCCTCTTCCCATGCAATAGGGCTCAGCAAGAAGCTGTCCCACTAAGGTCACACTGTCTTCTCCAGGAGGCTAGGATGCCGGGAGACATCAGCTAGCTCTCTATATAGTAGCCCCAGAGCTGGTTCCTGTGCTCGAGGAGAGGAGACAGCTCTGGACACCATGCAAGATTTATGACTGTGTTTTGTTAATTGCATTAGAGGCTCTGTAAATGGCATGTGCTCTGGCCTTAAACAAAGCAGGCCCAGCAGAGGCTAGAGGGGGCAAGTCTACAGCAGTATGTATGAGCAGCCTGCAAGGCCCTGTAACCCTGGGGGAAGGTACCCCTTTTCTCCTCCTGCTTGCTGAAACAGGGCTCTGCCTCTGTGTGGTTTGTTTCCATTTTAGCTCTGCGGGACTAGCCTTTCCCTGCAAGACTCTAGTTGGCACTAGTTGAGGAGAACAGGGTGGCAGATCTCTCTGAGAATGCTGTTTTGCCCCGTTCTCTCTCCTTTTTGAATCTTCCCCCATTCATCTTCTTCCCTCCCCTGCCTCCTTCATCCTGCCCTTATGGTATCCAAATCCAAATCTGCTTTGGACAACGTAGGCTCCAAAGGCTTTGCTGCACTTACTGCCTTGTTCCTGGATCTCATGGTTTCTTGATAGCTTGGGTCCTCTACAGTGCTGGAGTTGGCTGGTCATCATGTCCCTGCTCCTTGGCAGAAGGCAGACATGCAAAATCAAAACAGGACACTGGAGAAAATTTACGTTGCAACTGTGAGTGGCTAGGACGTGCATGTGTCCAACACTACAGGCTCAGCCATTAAGTGAGCCCTCATTTTTTTTTTTTTTTTTTTCAGTGTTACCCACAGCATAATGACTCTGGGACCTTGTTTCTTTTTCTCGGTTCCTTTGTGTCTCTCTGAGCTATGGCTGGTGATGTGGCTTTGCTCCAGGCTTAATCCAGACCCCAGTTCTGGCTCTGTGAGTTTGGTAGGTCAATGTCTCAGTCTTGGGCCTTCTTTTCTTCACCTGTCAGGGGGACTAATAATGATCACAATGCCTATGACTCGGGGTCCTTGTCACACTTTGAAACAGCAGCTGGTGTGCTAAGTGCACATCAGCATTGGATATCAGGGCTTGCTCCACACCACCCACAACTGTCCTATGCTTTTTCTTTATCTCTGAAATGTACCCATGAGGAACTCCATATCTTACCCAATAAAGTTTTTGAAAAGCCCAGCTGAGATTTGGCTATAAGAAAGTGCAGTCTTTGCCCTAGTCTTATCTGGATTTTGCCTGTTGGGGAGGGCATGTGTCCGTGGCCCCACCTTCTGTCCCTCCTGTCTGAGTCTTCTCCAGAGCTCTGGTCCAGCCAGAGCTAGCTATGGAAGAGGAGGTTATTTTTAGCTCTAGACAGAAGCAGCAGCTGTCCACCACCGCCTCTCTGAGCTCATCTAGCTAGAGGTTCCAGCTACTGTGGGCGAGGCCTAGGAAGGGGAGGAGGGCTGGCCAGTCAGGTCTTGAGAACCCACATGGCTCTCTTCTGTCCTGGAAGGGGGCACTTTCTGTCCCAGGATAAGCTTCTCTCTGGTTTGCCTCCTGTCCCCACTTATTAAGCCCGAGTGGCTTAGCAGCTGAGCTGCAGAGGATGCAAAGTGGGGCAGGCAGGGAGAGGCAAGCAGAATTTATCCAGAGGGCTAACAGCCTGCACGGGGGGTCTAGTGTGGTCCTAGCCTTTGCCAAGGTGAGGGCTCCAAGATGCTGAGCTTTTCAGTCCTGTTCTGTTTGGGGGGGGGACTGGGTTCCAACACAAGCTGAGCACATCTGTGTCATCTCCTAGGGGTCCTTCCTCTGCCTCTGCAGCAATAGCATAGATGCTAGATCTGGTTATGGGTGCAGTGCCTTGAGATTTTCTGTAGTGGTAAATAAGTCTTTGACAGTAGGTGAACAATCCTGAGACACAATATTCAATTACAGAATAATAGCTGCAAATTTCTGCCATAAGTCCCCAAATGACGGTAGTTCTAGTGACTCTTGCACTCTAAGCAGTGGACAAGGGAAGGGAAACACTATGCAGATTAATCAATCCATCAAGTTTCTATTTGCACACTTTATGGGCTAGCTATTGGTCCAGGCTTCAGCTATCTCTGTAGGCAAGCCAACAGACAAGAACCCTATTCTTGAAGAACTTACATTCTAGAGTGAATGTATGCAAAGAAAAAAAAATTCCCATAAATCAAGAAAACAACAGTTTTAGGTCCCTGAATGTTGCTAGACGCCTAGTGATCGATTGCTAAGATCAGGTTTCTCCGGAGCCTAGCTTTCTGATGCTGTAAGATACCAGTTCTCAGCCTTGTTTAGGCACAGCATTGCTTTATAAATCAGTTAAAACTGTGAACCCCTTTTCCAAAACACATGGAGAGCCCACACACTCCAAGACCTGCTGACACTTGGAGGGGCTTCGAGTTTCCTTGCTGCAGAGTGGGAGGCTCTCCTTGGCCAGCACCGGTGCGTAATATATACTGCAGTTCCCAGCAAGAGCTGTGCAGCTGAATTTTAATCACAGCCGTCTCCCAATGCAGATCAGGGGAATCTGGCTACTGTTGGACCATTGGAAACGTTTCTAAATGCTACCAAATGGCAGACAAGAGCTACAAGACTCCTGCACAGTTATACTCATATGACCCCAAGTGACCTCTGGGAAGTCTCAGCACTCTTACATTCTTATTGGGAAAGGGGTGCCGGGGTCTCTTCCAGCTCTTCTGTACCCTTAGGCTCTGCCATATGATCGTACAGGTTTGTCCTCATGGAACGTGAAGGGGAGAAACTGAACACAATCACAGATGATCCAGTCCTTCTGCATGGGAAGAACACCCCTTGCCCAGTCCTGGAAAGGAGAAGTCCCAGAGGCCCTAGGTGACCACACTGTCTGTTCTTTGTGCACTCCCACCTTCCACTCTCTTTGTCATGACTCCTCTTCCTGTGCCTCAGCCCAGGCAGAGACTGCAGAGGCTGCTACTGGACTGGTGGAGAGTGAGCCACCCATTTTGTGATTAAAGCCGACCTTGTCTTGGCTTTGGCACAGGTTGTCGACTTATAAATTTCACTCCACAGGGAAAGGCTCAGCACAGCTCAAACTGCTGAAGATGGATGACAGGTAAGACTGTCCTGTGGTTGACAAAGGACAGCATAACCTGGCAGCTGGCCAGATATGTGGGAATGCAGGGGTATCTACTCTCCTGAGACTTATGGCCCTGTGTGTGGAGTGAGCCACGAGGCTCTGATGAGACCCGAGCTACCATCTCCCTCATTGAGACACCACCTGAGAAGCAGAGAAAGGTTAAGGTAGCCTGTCTGTTCCATAGTAACTGGATGCTTTTTCAGGGCTTTCACATATATGGATAGGGACATTTTCTCCCATCATCCTTCAAGTACCAGACTGGGGGCTCAGCTATGGGTTTAATACACAAGTGAGGCCATAGGTGTTGTAAGTCTAAGTCCAGTATGGGGTTTCTGGCACCAAGGGGTTAAGCCAGACGATTCAGGTGCCAAACAAGACCTGCTAAGGCTCCATCTCTCTTAGACACTTTCCTTTGTCCTGAACATCCTCCCTGCCTCCAGGCTAGAATTTAAGTGTTACTGTCCACAATCAACTGTCTAGGACCAGGGCTTCTCCTATGCTCTGCAGAACTGGGAGGGGAGGGGAGTGAAGTAAAGAAAGGACCACTGAGGAGCAGGTGCTCTACCAGATCTCTGGAGCCTGAGTACTCTTAAAGGTGCAACCATAGGTTAAAAAAACATAATGAAGAATTCTCTGAGAACTTCAGTGTAAGGAGAGACGCACAGGTGAATCTTAGGGGGAGCCCTAGGAAATAAACCCCTATGGCTGATGCTTACGAGGTAATTCTAAACACAAGCCTGTGTTCATATACATATTCTTGAACCTGTCTATAAAAAGGCTCCTTATGGTACGTAAGCAAGACAAATATGCATGGGCCCTGCTCACATCTCCACACAACATGTCCTTCCCTTCCCTTCTCTTTCGATCTTATATGCACTTGCCAATGATACAAGTCTGATAAAGTACAGTTTTACCAAACTTATGTATAACACCTTCCAGAGTATCTCTATAAACACACCCAATACATATGTGTGCATGTAACACACATGCATACCCCAGTCAGCAGAAGCAACACCTTCAGACAGTCTGAGAGCACAGTGGACCACGCCCTCTTTAGACCACACCTCTGCCACGTCCACTAGGAAGGCCACACCCCCAATCTTTCTAAGCCTTGCTGCTTCTATCAGGGCCCGCTTGTCAGGTGTTAGCCCACTTTACCACACAATTGTCCCACTTTCTTTTCTCATTTCTTCTTCAAGCAACGGTCTGTGGGTGGAAGCGTCTGTTCCAAGTCATCTTGTCATGTCTCTTCATTTTGAGCTAAGAATACGAAGCAGAGAAATGATTATATATTAGGTGTCCAGGCACCTGGGCTCTCAGCTGATTCATAATAAGCTATTTTGCTCACTTATCTTTGTATAATTTCACAAACTTTGAGAAGATTTTCAAGTCTGCTCAAATCCTTCCTCAGTTTACCTACTCATAAGAATAGATTAAATTACTATTTTACTCAGGTCAAATTATTTTGTCTTCAAAACGGCAGTGTTATGAGACTCGAATCTGATGTAAAAGAGAGCAACTTTGATATGTATGTATGTATATATGCATGTATATACATATATACCAATGTATATACACACATATAGATATATATACATACATATGAATATATACACATATTGTATATATACATAATATATAACTATATATATAACTATATAACTATATAACTATATATATATATATATATATATATTATGTGTGTGTGTGTGTATGTGTGTGTGTGTGTGTATGTGTGTGTGTGTGTACTAGGAGGACAATTTGTTGGTCTATAAAGCTTAGGAACATTTTCCTAGTAGGCTAGAGGCTTGGGGTCCAGGGCTCAGTGAATTAAAGTAGAAAATCCATTTCCAGATCCTTTATTTTTTTATGCTAGAAGCTACCTCACCCTCACTACTGCTGCTCTCCTACGTAGTATGGCTTCAGATCCAGTATTTAGTGAAGGCCAAGTAAGAATGTCCTGGTGTTGATCTGAGAATCTGCACTGGGCATGTAGGTGCATGTAGGCTTGGCTCTAGGCTGCCTAGGGCTTACACCTGGGAACGTTCCTTTCTGCTCCTGGGCATTGGGACTATGCCAAGCAGCTGAGTGCCTGTGAACAAGAGCCCCTGCAGTGTGGTGTTTCCCGGGACAGGCTGGATGAGCATCTGTGCTACCTACCCTAGGCAGGTATAGTGTTGCTAAAGACAATCCCCCTCGCATCTTGCCAAGTCAGGCTTAGGAAGACATAGTTTTACCCACCCCAGAGCTCTAAGCAGAGTGGCTAGTTTGGGTGAGGGGATGAGGCAGGGAAGCAGAAAGCTGGAGCCAATGCCAGCTTTGGAAAGAAGCCATCAGCTGGCACAGGGCTGGCTTGTGTTTGGCCCGACCTTGTAAGAGGTTAAGGCACCACTCTCAAGAGTGCTGATTGGCTTTAGGACTTAGATCAGGCTTAGATTCAGCTCAGAGCCTTTATTCCTTTAGCTCAGCACTGTCAGCTCCACGGTGCTGTTTGTCTTGTTCAGTCACTCCTCCCATGGGACAGTACTTAAAGAAATGCCAGTACTTGGGACACGCCGTACTTGGTAGCACACTGGAGCACATGCAGTGGGAGGAGAGTAAGGCTGGCCTCAAAAGAAACCTCAGGGCTTCCCCAAATGAATATGGAAACAGTGAAGAACGGGTGAACGAGACTCAGGTAAAGAAAGCCCTTTTCTGTAGAGGTCTGGCTTTCTACAAGGGTGACTCTAGGTGGCCCTCCCTCCCAGGAACGCTGCGGCAGCATTGGGTTTCTGGCAAGGATGGTCAGGAAACCTGGCCAAGAGGGTGGGGGGTTGCGAGAAGCTGACTGGGTTGGAGGTGGAGCTTGCAAACTCTGCAAGGCAGCAGCCTGGCTCCACCCCTCTCCTGCCTGGAGCTCAAAGGAATGACATCACCCAGACTGAGGGCTCTAGCCTAGAAGGGCTTCATCAGCTTCAGCGGGAAGCTGGCACCTGCAGGGCTGAAGGACTTCCTGAGCAGGCACACCACAATTCTCTGCTTTTCTCGTGGATCATTTCAGACTTCATGGGTCTCTACTTTGAGGTCTTGGAGATGGCACCTGGCTATCCCAGCCTGGGGCAGTTTCCTCCGCCCAGATTGATCCATGGCAACAGGCCTAAGCACTCCTCCCCACCGTGCCAAGTGCAGCTTTCTTCTGCCAGCAGGCTGCTGTTCCATTTTTCTGAGATTCCACGGACAGGGATTAGATCACTAATTCTGACCAGGCAGCATTTAGCCACAGCAAAAGCTGGTGTCCCTCTCCCTGCGGGCCCATGTCCCCTCCCCCACCCCAAACCCTACTGGGTGCTTGTGTTGCCTGCTTGCAAAGCATATGCTTGGCTGGTTGCTTGGTGTCTGCTGTTTATCCGTCTCTTCCTACTTAACTTCTGTTTCTTCTTGGCCCATCTGGCTCCCTGGTACCTGTCTTTCACTCATACTGTGGCTGCACTAGATACTACATCCTAAGCCCTATCTGTCCCCTACCACCTTCCCTCCCCGAGCCTGGAGACTCTTGTCTCATTTAGGGTCACAGTGTGAGAACCTCTGACCTTAGGTTTAGGACCAAAGAGAGACTGACACAAACACAACAGAGATGCCTGGTGCGTGTGTCACTGCAGTATTATCTCAAAGATCTTCTCTGCGAGGGGGGGGGATGAGGTGTGTCAGGGAGGAAGCATCATGAGTGTTACTTTGAACTGGAAAGACAGCTAGATCTTGAAGCATCTCTTCCTCCCTAACTATTCTGAGCTCCCTTCCTATTAGAGGAAATTCTTGTGGGGAGGGGGCTGTCCTCCACACCAAAACCCACTGATGCTGCTCTCCACCCATTACAGGGGGCTTGCACACAGCAGCCACCTGTGCAGAATGAAGCCAGGAAAATCCAAACTTTCTTTGACCTAGGTTCCATTTTTTTTTTTCTCTCAGAAGAGGTTGTGGCAGTCTCTGGGCTTCATGGCAGGGTATCTCTGGGAGATGGGACTTCCAGGAAGAGAGCTTAATAGCCCTGACTCCTATCCTCTCCAGCAGTTCTGCAGGATGATCTCCTTGCAGCTTTCTTGGCACCAGCTCTTAGCTGTGGGCTCACAGAGTCATTGCTCCCCTCCGCAGTCCTCTCACCAGAGTACATACCTTTGTGGTAGCTCACACTCACCCCTCCAACACAGCCCACTTCCTTCCTGGTGTGTCACAGGGTTGCTGTTCATGACTTCCTTGGGGATGAAGATGGAATGGGTGGGCGGGGCCTAAGAGAGGATGGCGGAGGAGAAATGGAGCCCCCGGTAGTGGCAAGGCTGTCTTGCATCTGCCTCTCTGGACCCAGACTGTGCCTCCAGGCTAAGGCTGGCTGCCCAGGAGGCTGTACTGGGCCTAGAGTCAACAAGGATACACATGCTCAGGGACCACCAGCTGCTGCTCCCATGGAAGCATCTGCTTCTCTCGGAAATCCACAGGGCTTGGCTGCCAGGCCTCACTGCGTGCCCACTCTGTGGCTCTGTTCTCTGTCTCTCTTGTTCCATCTGCCTGCTCTACCGGCTGCCTGGCTCAGCTCCTCTTAGCCTCCTTATTGCTCTACCAGAATGCTTCCCCTCCATCCTTCTCCAAGTCTCTGTCCCACCGCATCTATGCTCTGAATATAAGATCTTGGGTTTTGTCTTTGTCTTTATCCATCACTTGTTTCTTTCCAGTTTTCCCCATATTCATATTCATCCATATTCTCACCCTCCCTCTCTTTCTCTCTTCCCCCCCTCATGCATATGCAGTGCTTCTTTGAAACGTCACTTCAATTATTCCACATGTGAGAAGCCTTGATCTGCTTCATCGATCAAACGTCTTGGCCTCTAACTCTAGGAGCCTGTGTTAGACCACAGTCTAGACTGACGAAATATTTGGAAGCCTACATATGCTCTTTGAGAGCCACCAAAGCCCAGACTGTTCTGCAGAACTCCCTCCTCTGATGTGGACAGAGCAGCCTGTCCGTTGTGTTGGGTGATATGTGGTGAGGACCACAGACAAGCCTGACCACCTTGAACAGGTGATGCAATGCAGATTACCTGCTTTTAATGGACCCTGAGGAGCTAAGGCCTGTGAAGGAATCCAGGAGTAAGACTTCATCCTTTGGTATTTTGACTGTCCATTTGTGTGTGCTCCTCCATCCCTGACAGCTCCTTGCAGGAGGTTCATAACATAAGAAAAGGTGGTTTCCGATGGCAAGTCCCTGGCCAGTGTTTCCAGCACTGGAGGAGCTGTTTTGGAATCAGAGTTTTGGTTTCAGGATTCTCTGACTATGAGAAGCAATTGAATAGAGTTTAGAAAGACTCAGAAGGTGGCAGTTCAAGATTGAGAGGGATAATAACCCAAGAAGAAGCAGGTGTAGCCTGCAGGAAAAGAGGCAACAATGGAGAAAGGGAGAGGGAGGAAGAGAGGGGAAGATAAATGGGGTGAGAAGGAAGGAGTAGGAGGGGAGTTATAAATGGCAGGCTCCTCACCTCCTGCTTGTGTACACGAGCTATGAAGCGCTATGAACGTGTCAGTAGCTGAGATGGGGCCGTTAACCCTTCTTTTCCTCACGCACTATCTGATGTCACTCCTCCCTGTAGCTTCTTAGTTTCTTTTCTTAGTGTCCTGGACCCTTCTTTTTTGCCTTATGTTTCCTCTTCTGACCCTCAGTCTCATCCTGTGTTTGCTTAATGTATTTGGTGTCCAGCTCCCTCTAATCTTCCCATCCCTGTACTTTCTTGCTCCCAGTTTGCTTCCCCCATTAGCCAAATTCCCGAGCATTGCTTTCTCCAGAGGAGCCAGGGTTGGTCCAAGGTGGCTGTGTTAGGCCCCCACGTGGGGAGGACCTCACCCAAGCCTCAGAAATTCGAGGCCACCCATTAACTCACAAGACACCGAACTTGATGTAATCAGCAAGAGGTATATTTTGATCGACATGTTGAGGTCAAGGCCTGTAGTCCATGCAGAGGCAATGGGGTCTGACCCCGGGGCTTTGGAGACAGAGAGAATTTAAAGCCAAAAACCACAACTCAGGGGGGAAATCACAACCCAGAGGGAGTGAAGGAGGGTTATTGGAAAGCACCTGTGGAAAGTACCAGCCCATTATTCAGTTTGTGACAGGGTCTAAGGAACAGTCATGGGGAACATTTTGTATAGGCTATTCTCTAAGAGCCTATTCGTAATCAACTATCTATCTTGTGGTCAGCCAAGTTCCTGAAACACAGAGCTCATGACCAAGTTGACCTGTACTCTTGGTTCTGCTTGCCTGTTAGAAGTTTTTGAAAAATTTTAACCCTTTCAGCTGGAAGGTGGCCAGGAGTAAATGACATGGCTTGCATCAGGGATGTTTCTTGCTTTCTTTCACCTCCCAATGACTCAAAGCCTCTAACAGTTCCATGTGCCTCTTCAGAAACACAATCGATTGTAGGCTCACATCCATGACAGGACTGCCTTCCAGTGGCATAGACTCACTTGATTCCTTTCTGAGATCCCTTGACAGCAGTGAGCTGATGGGTCTCCTCCTGGAAGACCCCTAACACCTCCCCCATGCATACCAGCTTCCCCTAACCTAAGGCAGTCACTCCTGAGATGCCTTCTGTTACTTAACTTGGCTTTCTTCTGTAACTTCTCTGTTGAGTTTTCACATGAACATCTTAGGCCAACATCCTAATTTTCTAAAATTTTATTTTTTTTCTGTCCAGAAATTAAAAATAAGATTCAATCAAATTATTCTTCTCCCTCTCCCTCTCCCTCTCCCTCTCCCTCTCCCTCTCCCTCTCCCTCTCCCTCTCCCTCTCCCTCTCCCTCTCCCTCTCCCTCTCCCTCTCCCTCTCCCTCTCCCTCTCCCTCTCCCTCTCCCTCTCCCTCTCCCTCTCCCTCTCCTTCTTCCGCTCCCTCTCCTTCTTCTTCTTCCTCTCCTTCAAGAAGGTTAATTTAAACCAGGCAGTGGTGGTACATGTCTTTAATTCCAGCACTCAGGAGACAGAGATGGGCAGATCTCTGAGTTCCAGACCAGCTTGGTCTACAGAGTGAGTTCCAGGACTACACAGTGAAACCCACCCCCCTCTTAAGTATAGAATAGAGTTTATTCAGGGCATGGGGAGGGGAGTTAAGAGGGTAATAGAGGTGGAGAAAGGCACAGAGAGAGAGAAAGAGGGAGAGAGAGAAAGAGAGAGAGAAAGAGAGAGAAAAGAGAGAGAGAGAGAGAGAGAGAGAAAGAGGAGGAGTAGAGAAGGAGAGGCCTCCATGAGTGTTTAGGTGGGGGAGGGGGAGGGACAAGAGGACAGAGTGGGATCAGGGAGGCAAGAGCAAGAGCAAAACCCTGTCTCTTAAAACAAACAAACAAACAAGCAAACAACAACAAAAATAGATTAATTAAAAACATTCTCTCTCTCTCTCTCTCTCTCTCTCTCTCTCTCTCTCTCTCTCTCTCTGTGTGTGTGTGTGTGTGTGATATGTGTGTGTATGTATGTACTCGTGAGTGTGGATGTCCATGGGGGTCAAAGACATCATTGGTTCCCCTATAGCTGCACTCACAAACTGTTGTGAGCCACGTGGAAAGGGTTCCTGGAATGGGCCTCCAGTCTCCTGTAAGAAGAGCAAGTGTTCTTAACCACTGAGCCATCTCCCCAATAATCTCTTTAAAAATGCATTGTGATTGAACTCTCCAAAGGTCCCCAACATCTGGGTCACTTTGCCTCTTTGCCTAGACTTGGGGTGAGATGGGACAACAGGGAATTTTGTAGCCTCTCTATTTTAAGAAAAATATTATTTTTATTAATTATTTGAGAATGTATTTGGGAGGAACTGGAGAGATGGCTCAGAGGCTAAGAGCTCTGACTGCTCTTCTGGAGGTCCTGAGTTCAATTCCCAGCACCCACATAGTAGCTCGCAACCATCTGTAATGGGTTCTGATGCCCTCTTCTGGTGTGTCTGAAGACAGTCACAGTATACTCATATACATAAAATAAATAAATAATATTTTTTTAAAAAGTCATTTTTATAGTATGTCCATGTATCAGAATAATGTCCTAGGTTCTCCCCTAGGGCCTATGACATGTCTAACCCCAGGTTCTTGGCCCCAGTCATAGTGCCAGGCATGGGTTCCATCTCATGGAGTAGTCCTTAAATTGAATCATGAAAAGTTTAGTTACTCCTGTTAACATTCCTGCCACTGTTGCAGGCAGTCTTGCCAGGGTAGTTCTTGCTGTAGCTTACAGGGTTCGAGGCTGAGTGAAACTGAGGATGACTGCCTGATCACCTCAGGTACCATGCACAGCACATTCCAGCATTGTGGAAGCCAGCCAGCGAGGATGAAGTTTCCAGTTTAGTGCCAGCTTTGGTTCTCCACATTTTTGATGTATGTATATATGTGGTATCTTCAGCAATAGAGTCTTACCATCAAGTTCTGGAGGGTAACCAAGAGCAATAGAGCAGTGACAATAGCTTGTAATGTTTGGGGGCTTTTGACACCCCACTGGCTAACAACTCAAAAAGAGGTAACCTATTTCTAGTATTGAAGTTTTAATTTGCTAGCATGGAGTGTCTAGTAAGGCTATTTTCTCTTGCTCATTTAAACTCTTTATATATGCATATTTAATATAATGTCTATGGTAGTAGATTTCCATACAACTGTTTGAAAAGGCATTTAGTATTAGTTATCTCTCTCCATATTCCCTCTTCTATCCTGTCTTCTCATCCCCCATGCCCGTTAACCCTTTCTGTTTTATTAGTCTCTTTTCTACCTTTACATCACTGTCTTCCATCTTCCCTCTCTTGAAGGATTCCCTTCCATGGCTTCTTAGTAGTTTCCTGACCTTTATGGATATTCCAAGTGAAATAGGCACATCCTAAGATTCAAAGCTAACATTCACACCTGAGCAAAACCACGTGGTATTTGTCTCGCTGTGTCTTGGTTCTGTCATGCAAGATGATAGTGTCCAGTTCCACCCATTTATCTGCAGATTTCATCATTTGATTTTTCTTAACAATTGGATAATACCTCACTGTGCGAGTGCACTGTATTTAAACTGTCATCAGAATACTATTGTGTTCTTGTCTGAGCTCTGTGAACTTTATTTGCTATTTGTTTTTATTTAGTTTTCCAGTTTCTTGAACAACTCACAACTTTTTCCTCTTAAAGATTTGTTTAAGAGACAGTTCAGTGGTGGAGAGCACCGGATGCTTTTCCAGAGGCCTTGGGTTTGATTCCTAGCATTCCTATAGTTGATGGCTAACAACCATTTGCAACTCCAATTCCAGGGACTCCAATGCCTTATTCTGGCCTCTGTGGTACTGCACACACATGGTACATAGACCGATATACAGACAAAAATCTTGGGGTTTCTTTTTATTTTATGTGTACTTGTCTACTTATTGTTATAGTTTATTCTTTATTTAAATTAAAATAGAGCTTGGAACTTTGTCCTTTTTTGAGATTTACTTTATTCGTGTGAGTGCTTTGTCTGTGTACATGCATATATGAATATATGTTTGTTTACCACATACCTGTAGAGGCCATAGATGGTGTTAGGCCCCTGGAATTTGTATTACAGATGGTTGTGAATAGCCATGTGGGTGCTGGAAACTGAACCCCTCTGTAAGAACAGCAAGTGTTCTTAACCACAGCGTCATCTCACTGGCGCTTTTTTCAGTTCTTTTGGGACAAAGTCTCAAGTGTAGCCAGGGCTAGGTTTGAATTTGCTGTGTAGCCAGAACTCCCTCCATATTTCCGATCCTCCTGGGGCCACCACCCTCTTCAGTACTGTGATTGCTGCATGGGCTGCCCTGCTTAGCTATGTTGTGAGTTGTATAAGAGACAGGTGAGAGCATGGGATGAAAACTCCTAGATGTTTAGAGAGCCCAAGTGACCGGGTGTCGTGACTTTTTTGGGGGAGCGATGAATATGCTGGGAGAAGAGAAACTTCACTTTAATTTCATATTGAAGACTGTGCAGAAGTGGGAAAAACATGGGGCTTGGAAGCAAAAGAGCCCCCGTGAAGTCACCCTTCAGCTTAGCTGGCCTCCTGTGAGGTCTTGGTCCATTCATGAAATCTCTGTAAGCCCCTTGTTCTTAGCTGTCAAGAAAGAGCATAATAATCCCATCTCACAGCTTTGCTGAGAAGATTAGATGAGAAACTGAAAGTGTAAGGCCTCTCACGTTGTGAAGAGCTCTAGAGAAGTTATTATGGATGGAGCAGATATGAGTGTTCAGATGTCAGAACCAAAAGAGGCAGTGAGCCGAACTCACTCTCTATGAGGCTTAATGAAGGATTCTGAGAAGAATTAAGGAACAGAAGACACTGCAAAGCCTCTGGGCTTTGGGAGCAGAGGAAGGCAGGTTTCCAGTTTTGCAACTCCATCCGCTGAGAGAACCATCATCCACGTCACAGCCTTCAGACCCTTATATGATTGGCATATCAGGGTATGAAGGTGAGGCACTGGCTGGATGGGGCATGGATGGCTGTCTGCAGGAAGGATCCAGAGTCTTAGAACAGCTTGGCTTGTTCCATGGATAAAAAGGCAGAAAACAGAAATCCCAAACAGGAAGGCACTGTAACATTAACAACCAATGTGGGTAAAAGAAATGTTAAAACATTAAAGACATTAGAAGAATCCTTCATCCTTCCCTGCTGTACGAGGGCAGCAGGCTGCCTTTAATGCCCCATCTGTGTTACATCCTCATGGGATTTTTAAGTTCCTTTTGGACAAGAACCTTGTCATTTTGGATTACATTTGTGCACGGTGTCATGCAGACAGATCCACTTAATACATATTGCTTGACTGAGTGATTGGGAGAGAGCAGGAACAAAGAGAAAGGGAAATAAGAGGTGAGCTGTTTTTACATCCATTGTGAGGGGGACCAGAGCATCTGTGCTTTGGTACTGATTGGGGCACAGTTTAAATTTGACTTTCTGTCTGCAAAGAAAAGAAGTCCTAACACTAACAAAACCATGGCCTTGCACTCCTTCCATCTTGACAGTGTCTGGAGGGGATAGGAACATCAGATTGAGGAGTGGAAGGCATAGTTGGCTGAAGGCAAGGAGGTTTGGAACAGGCTTTAAGGCATTGCAGAGATGGTGTCTGCATCTTAGAATATTACATTGAGTTAGTTGGTCGGTCCAATTACTACAAAGATGAAACTGCATCCCAAGGTCACACTGTTTGTCAGTGACAGATCTAAGACCAGAATGAAGATCTTGATTTCTAACACCAAGCCCCTTCCAATGACTACAAATTAGGTCTTAGAACGGATCCCAAAGAGAAACCTGGGCTCCTGAATCAGGCTGAGTTTGCAAGTCTACTTCCTGCCTGGAGACAAAAGACTATCCTGAGCTGAGTAAGCCTGCCCTAGAGAACAAAAATGTCATACTTAAGGTTTCCCTCAGGGGCTGGAGGGATGGCTCAGAGGTTAAGAACACTGACTGCTCTATCAGAGGTCCTGAGTTCAATTCCCAGCAACCACATGGTGGCTCACAACCATCTGTAATGGATTCTGATGTCCTCTTCTGGTCTGTCTGAAGACAATGACAGTGTACTCACATACATAAAATAAATAAAATCTTAAAAAAAAAAAGTTTCCCTCATTTTCCCTTTCCTGTGGTCCAGACAGTGGCTGCAGGTGTGAATATGTTCCCTGTGCTGATTAGTTTATGTCAACTTGACACAGGTTAGAATCACTTGAGAGGAGGGAGCCTCAATTGAGAAATTGCCCCCATAGGCTCAGGGTTTGTCTTAGTCAGGGTTTCATTGCTCTGAAGGGAGAACATGGCCAAGGCAACTCTTGTAAAGGAAAACATCTCGTTAGGGCTGGCTCAGTTTCAGATGTTCAGTTCATTATCATCATGATGGGAAGCATGGCGGTGTGCAGGCGGACATGGTGCTGGAGGAGCCGAGAGTTCTATATCTTGAAGGCAGTTAGGAGACTCTGGGTCACACTGGCCAGACCTGAGCATATATATGAGAACTCAAAGCTCTGCCTTTACAGTGACAGACTTCCTCTAAGAAGGCTACACCTCCTCCAATAAGACCACACTTCCTAACAGTGCCACTTCCCATGGGCCAAGCATATTCAAAACTGCCACATGCCTAGACAGTATTTTCTTAATCAGTGATTAATGGGGGACGGTCCAGCCCATTGTTGGTGGTGCCACGACTGGGCTGGTGATCCCATGTTCTATAAGAAAGCAGGCTAAGTAAGCCATGGGAGTAAGCCAGTAAGCAGCACTCCTCCATGGCCTCTTCATCAGTTCCTGTCTCTAGGTTCTTGTCCTGTTTGAGTTCCTGTCCTGAATTTCTTTGATGATGAACTGTGATGTGGAAACATAAGCTAAATAAACTTTTTGTCCCCAAGTTGCTTTAGTTGTGGTAGTCCATGACAGCAATAATAACTCTGACTCAGACATTGAAGTATACAAATCAGAGAAGAAAGTTTGTGGCCCCAGTTTGCATCCAGAACAAGCTGGAGACAGAGGCTCTATAATCATTCCCCACGATGACCACCTCCTTCAGTACTCAAGACTGTGAAGAATCCCCCTCCTCTTTTTTTTTTTTTTCTGTGCATATGAGAGGAGAGGGAGATAGACTGAGAGTCCTATTCTAGCTTCTGGTTCTGTCTCCTGCTCTTCTGCTTGGACTGAGCCAGAAGGGTAAGAAGAATGGGGAAAAAAAGAAATAAAAGTAGCCAGAGGATGAAAGCCTCCATCTGTTGTGTGGGCGAGGGGCCCCTGAGGAAGAAGGTGTACCGCTTAGAGTCCAAGCTCCGAAGCTGAAGTGGGAGATTTCTGACTTTTAACAGGCCACAAGGAGCAGTCAAGGTCAGGGAGGACGGAGGATGGAGCAGAAAAGGTGCAGCCTCTGGAGCTAGTTACGTTTGGGTATAAATCCTTTGTAGCTCAAATTATGTGACATCCCACTGTAAAGGATGTTAATGCCATCAACCTTGTGGCGTTATTGTGAAGGTTAAACAAACATGTCAGGATTCCTTAAACTACGAAAGGCCAGCTCTGTTCTTTTCCATGATCCCAGCCAGGTCCAGTTCTCTTGTATGCCATCGCTAGGATATATGATTGAACAGGCAACTGCCTGTAACTCTCCTTCTGAAGAATTCAGTGTGTTATACTGAGGGATTTCTCCCTTGTGGGAGTTTCCTGAAATCACTATCAGGCCACTAGAACACAGGAGCCACATATGAGCACCTGAAAGAACGTCCCAACTAGAAGATGTTGGACTACTGTTCTCAGTGCTGTGTTTCAGCTAGAGAAGCACTGAGTCCCTGGACCTAAGCCCTTTTGCCTGATGCTTGCTTTATTCAGGAGACAAAGAAGATCACATCCATGTGGCCTCAGGAGCCCCTGATGTCTGTTGGAACATCAGTGAGGGGGGATTTGTGAGCAGACAGATGCAAGCTTAGATGTGAGCTTTACTTCCTTGTGATGGTAGGATCCTTGGCAAGGGGTTCACCTCTCCAGGTCTCAGTTCCCTCCTCTATAAAAAGAGAATGCTACTTCACTTAAAAGTTTACTTTGGGCCTGGGGTGTAATTGAGAAGTAAAGTACATGCTTAGCATGTGCAAAGTCCTGGGTTTAATCCACATGCACACACACACATGCACTCACACAGACACCCCCACACACACACAGCTTTGAGGATTAAATTGAGATAGGCACAATGTTTAATCACTACTCAGTAAAGCCAACAAAGGCAGTGCTTTTGAAAGAAATCAATGCTAAATCACACAGACAGACCAGTGAAGTCTTGGTCTTAGGACCCCAGTAAGGCCTTAACCTGCTTCAGGAGCCTCTAACTTCTTCTCTCCCCCGTCCCTTAGTGTAATATGGATTTTAGCCAGTGATTCACCCACCAGGCCCCACCTCTCACCCTGACACCCTTCTCCTACATCTGAACAAAAATCCCGAAACACCGTGTTTTTTTAATAGCTATGCTAGAAGTAACTTGGTGTCACCTTGGCTGCATGCTTACCTGGACATAGGGCTGAAAACAAGAAGGTCTTTTTAAGATGGCTCTTGGGTAAGAAGATGGAGATTCCAGGCAGTGGTCTCTGGCAGAAAAATGGGCATCTCTATGTCTGGGGCTGTTTCCCCAGCAGCTGGAGTCTTCTGCTGGGGAGGTGGTTCAAGTCCCACCCCTGGCCTTTGAGCTCCCTGGGAGATCTGATCAGTGTCAACCCTTTGCCCTTAGTGCCCCATTACCAATTCACAACAGACCCTTTCACACCTCAATTAGCCACTTAGGGAAAAGAAAGCACAAGTGCAGGCTGGGGAACCTGTCCAGCCTGAGATGAATAGCTTCCCAAGCCTGCTGTTGCCATGGCAGCCAGCTGGGAACACCGTTTCCAGGGCCTAAGGCTCTCAGACATGCATGGAGGGGGGGGGGGTGCTATGCTGCCCTGCTGGGCTGCCCACTCTTTTCTCCCACCCTGGCCTCCTGGCTGTCTTAGCAACAGCCATCCCCATTGCCATCGCAACCAGTGCTACAGCTTCTGCACTGGCTAGGGGCAGTATCTAGAGAAGCAGAGTGGGGGTATGGTGTGTGTTTGTGTGTGTGTGTGTGTGTGTGTGTGTGTGTGTGTGTGTGTTGTCTCATGTGACCAGGACAAAGCTGGAGAGGAAAAGGAAAGAGATTTGGCAGTCTTAGCCACACTACAATTTTAAGGGTGCTTCCTGATTATATGGAGAGGAGGCTCATCAGTTTGGGCTCAGAGGGACCCTTTGTGAGCTGATTATTACCCTGAATTTCTAAGAGCGTCCTTGTATATCTGGCTATGTGTGAATTTTTTTTTTTGATCAAAAAATGATTTGCAATTTTTTTTTTCAGACTCTCACGCATGACAAAGGTCCCTAGTAGGTAAGAACCTTAATTGCAAAGACATGCTTTGCAGAATGATTTTTGGGCTTGGCTGACAGCAGGCTTGGGGTAATGCTTAGGAAAGAAGCTAACATATGAAGGATAGAGCATGTGACACACTATCCTGGAGGCTGTTCCCGTCCACAGGGTCCCTACCATCCAGTGCTTTTCCCTGATGTGAATCTCTGGGAGGGGAGAATGGAGTGTCTTCCTTGCAACAGCCCCATCCAGTGTCTTGCTGGGGAAACAACTGGATGCCAGGTAATGTGCACCTGGCAATATAACCTGAGCTCTCTGACTTACAAGCACTGTCCAAAGTCCAGGGGTGGTGGCAACAAGTTTGCTCAGAGGGTAATTTTATGTTAATCACTGTTGTGTTTACAAAAATCAAACAAGCCATTCGGGGAAGTCTTTGGTGAACAGTGACATACTACAGAAATCTACTCACTATCTGGCCACTGGGATCCCTGTTCATGCCATATCCTCAGCTGGTGGCTGAAGGCAGAGATCCCAGTGTGGTACCCCTGAGGCAGACAGATGGCATGGCGCCTTTGGGTACCCATGTGCTTGGGCTAGAAGCCAAAACGAGGATGCTTAGGAATTCCACAGAGGCAGCTGGACCCCAGACTTCATTGCCAGCAGTGGAAGGGAGGCAGGTGTAAATAGAAGGCCAGAGGAAAGGGCAGGAGGGTGGGTGAAGCCTTGGCACCCCCTCCAAGAGGTATCATAGACCACACTGAGGAGGCGTGGCAGCCTTCTCTAGGAGGCTGAGTAATTAGTGAATCGAGAACAAGCTTTATTAGTCACTGCTGAGGAGAAACACAACAGGTATTATCCAATCAGCTAATGGAGGGCTTCATGGTCTTCTAGAGGCTGCTATAAGGAGAGAATTTTGTTCCCTTCTCTTTTTGCCCCCAGAAGACTCATGGTGCTGAGAGCAGATGGTGAGGGGGAAGAAGATGGGCCCTTATTCTTGAGTCACTTAGCTGCCAGGGTACGTTTTGGGGGAATCTGGGAAGCACAGCATAGTCAGCCTCCTTTCGGTAGGAGGTGAGGGTCAGATTAGGGAGGTGATACTGCAAATGACTGAGGGCCTAGTCAGAAGTCATAATTGAAAATAATTAAGTGACGGAGGAGAGTCCTGGGGGCTATCGCTGACTCAGGACTGACGCTGGCTGGTGGTTCTGCTCTCCCACCTGCCGCACCTGCTTCTGGAAGAGGAAGGCTGCCTGAAGGAGGAGGTGAGTAATCCAGAGGCTGTTAAAGAAGCCATGTTTCTTATGCTGGGAAGCTTTGGAGGTTCAGAATGAAAGACCCATTTGGGTTGGAGATGTAGCTCAATGGTGGAATACTTGTCTAGGATGTCCAAGGCCCTGGGTTTGATCCCCAGCATTGAAGAACTCCCCTGTTCCTGTCCCCCAGTCCCCAAACCCATAAGAAACAAAGGAAAAAAAATTCCACACAGGACACTTTCTTTAGTAGTAATTTTCTAATAATAATGTGAGAGGTTGAGGTCTTCCTTGAGATGTACGGTCAGGAGATGGGACGAGGATGGGTCATGGGCATGTGCAACAGTGATGTATCCCTAAGGACTGGAGATGTTAGTTAAGGGTACCTAGGTGTTGAGGTTTGGTCTTTCTGTCTATTGTAAGCTAAGTATGAGCTCCCAAGACCTGAAGTCTGCATGTAGACCCAAATGAACCTGCCCCCAAATTATTTCTGATTGGTAAATAAAAATGCCAATTGCCAATAGCTGGGCATAAGAGACATAGGTGTGGGGTTTAGGTTTCCTGGGCTTGGAATTGGAGGAGAACCACAAGGAGAAGATGGAGGAGGGAGGAGAAGCCTCTATAGGTTAGGTGAGTTCAAGAGAATGTGGCTCTGAAGGCTGGCCAATTGGAGTTAAGAGCAGCCCAGATGAAACATAGTAAGTTATAACTTGAGGCTATTGATAGGAAACTAGATTCTAATAGCAGAGAGGGTCGGTATCTGCCCAGCTCTTGTGCTGTTTAAGGCTTATTGTAAATATAAAGGTTATGTGTGTGTTTTTTTCCAGGAACTAAATGGTCAAAGGCAGGGTAGAAGAAACCCAGGTTGGGATTAAATAATTTCTACAACACCCAGGTTTCAGGAACAGATACAAAGTCACCATAACTCCGTTAGTCTGTAAAAATGAGGATCAAATGCCTAGTGTATAGGGAGTATTGTCGGGAGGGAGGGACTCTGTGCTGATATTAATGTAGCCACCAGCAGATCTGGGAGGAGATGTGGGGTGTGTGTGTGGGGGGGCTTTAGTCACTTCCACCCTTGAAAAGACCATGCTGAGCATGTGCCTTCAAAGAAACACCTTAATTTTCATCAGTTGATCTCTTCTCTGTTCCGAACAGAAGGGAGAAAATCAGACCAGTAAAATGGACCAGGCTAGGATGATGTGTGCTTGTCACAATTGAACAGTAAATCAGAAAATATGCAGATTAACTCTAAATAACTAGTTGACAATAGAGTGAGTTTATTTATTTATTTATTTATTTATTTATGACAACAGAGTTTATAATCTTTGCCTCTACCTTGTGTTGGTACTAAAACTGCATGTCACTTGAAAAATGCCCAGTGGGTTTTTGAGGAGACTCAAATGGGACTACTTTGTGTTTGGGGCACAGTCATAGAAAGGAGAATTCAGGAGGATGTGGGCTTCAGGAGCATGATGTGGAATACTGAAGATGCTCTTCTCTGACCACTTCTCTGTGGTCCCTATGACAGGGCTGGGGCTAGATCTTACATCTCATGTGCCATCTCAAGCCAGGGCAGTACCATCTCATATCCTAAGGGAAGCTCTCACTGTTTCCAGTTTCTTTATTTTAAGGGATAAACCTGACCACCGAGAAGAAGGAAGATTAGCTCTTTCATATTTGTAAGAATGCAAAATATTATAATGGACATGACACACAGACAGACAAAATTAGGGATGTCACTTTTTCAGGAACACATAGTGACAACTCCATATTCCTAGGGCACAGCTACAGATGCCCAGAACTCCAATGAAGATTACTATTAAAGGTGACACTGCCCAAGGAGTCACGGTGCACCCTGAGCTGTTCCTTCTCCAGCCCCTGCTCTTTGCTGTCGCTGGCGTTCATGCCCCGCCCCTGGCCACCAGATTAGTCTAGCTTCTGCTGATTAGCTGTGAACTGGACTCTTATTCTTCAGGTCCAAAATGTTCATGCAGAGCCTCCTTTTCATTTTCTATTGTGTGTTATGAAACTGGGAAAACCCAGTGTACATCTGGAGCATACTAGCCACGAGGACTTTGACAGTTGAGTAGACAGCCGTCAGAGTGAGTAGCCAACGAACCATAACCTTTACTACAGAGATCATTAGAAACAAGGCCTTGGTTCTTACCTCTACTTAGAGCATGCCATTCCCCAGCAGGAGAGGACTGATGGTCCTTTCAGCATCTTTTTCAGCTCCAAGCAGTTCAGTGCTTCTTCTTCCTAAGGTTGTTTCCTTGTGTACTCTTTGGTTCCTATTAGCTGCAGAGCAGTAAACATCTCTATCACGGACTACTTCCTCTTCACTTAACATTTGGGAGTTGCAGCCCCTTGCTGTTCATTGCATGGACAACAGCAATCAGCATATAGATTGAGCTGCTATTATAAAAGTGCATTATAGAGCTGAGTTAGCCTCTTCTGGGGACAAAGTTAGCTTCTCAAAGGAGGGACTGATTGGCTGTCTCTGGAAAAGGAAATGGAGAAGGGATTTTATAAGGAGGAAACCTCCTAGCCTCCTTTACATACAGGAGCAGAAAGGAAAGGGGAAAAAGGGGTTAAAGTGGGATGAGGGATCCATCAGTCTTCACGTGCTGGGGCCTGGTCCTGTCTTCCATGATAAAAACATTTCATATTACATCCTCTGTTGGTGACTGTGGATGATTTTTGAATCCACATGCTTTGCATTTCCGCAACCACCTAATTGTTACTGAGTCATGTGTATCTAAGGCAGATAATGTGTAGTGTTAGCTCCTGGGCATTGGAACCCAGGACAGCAAATTCAGATAAGGATCATATTTGAGCAAAGGGTGTAAGAGGTAGGTAACTATGGAACATTTCCAATAGACATTTAGGGCTCTGAAAAAGTGAACTGTGACCTCATAGGGTGAAATGGCTTGTCAAAGATGTATTTGCTGGTAGAAAATCGGGGATAAAATTTTGGCCATCAAAATCTTATCTTTCCTGTTGATGACAGAGTCTTCCCAAAGAGGAAGCTGTCTGGAAGAGATGGTGGTATGGTTTTGGTAAATGACAAAAATGTTGCATAACAACCAGTGTTTAAAAACCTTTGCTGGGCATCTTGTGTTTGGCTCTACCAGTTATGAACATTCTAGCGTTAGCCCTGAGCTGACAATATGGCTGGGCCTCAGGGTTGTTGTGGCCATAGAGTGTTAAACTTGGAGACAAGCTACCTTACTTTTTGGGTCAGACCAGCCATTACAGAAGTCAAAGCTCTAAATAAGGGCCAGAGAGAAGGTTCAGCCAGTAAAGGTGCTTAGCATGAGGCCTGATGACCCGTGTTTAAGAAGGAAAGACCTGATTATCACGAGTTATCCTCCAACTTCCCCATATGTGTCATGGAGTATGTGCATGCACACACACATGCACACAAAATAAATAAAATACAATTTTAAAAAGTCCTTTTAAAGCTCTAAAAGAAGTAAAGAGGTCAAACCAGTCATTTCCTGTTCATTTCCCTAATTCTTCCTGCACCCAGCCTGGCTCATGATTTTCCTGGGGATTGAGTGGTCCCTTGTGTTTGGACTTATCATCATGACTCCTACAGCTGATCTCGAGCATGCTTCACCCTCCTTCCCATCACTGCCTCCACTGAGAACGCCTCCACTCCACCTGGTACTGCTTTCTGGGCACTGTACAGCTGGTCTTGTCCCATCAGAGGTGTTGATCTGCCCCCATGTTAAAGGATAGTACCAAGAAGGCTCAGTGATACTGGAAACCTTGCTGTTGCCCAGAAGTGGGATTGACTTCCCCAGCAGACCAGACACTGTCTAGCAGTGTGTATCTATCCAACGAAGTTCACTGCCTACGTATTTTGTGCCAGGCGCTGTGACACTACATGTTGGATGTACCTTGTCACCTAAAGCAGAGTCTATACCCCCACTGGAACACCCTGTTTGAATAAGGAAACAGGCAGGCAAACAAACAGGTTCCCTGCAGTGTGCTAGACCTACATATGATCATAATACACAGAAGTTTTAAGAACCAAATGGAAGGACAGCTTCCATTTTTTTTCAGAGGAGGTAATGGTATTGGAAAGGGAACATCAATGAAGCTGGTGAGTAGAGCTGGCGGAAGGGCTCAAAAGAAGGCCACTTCTGCTGGCAAACACCAGGGAAAGAGACAGATGAGTACCTACAGATCAGAGCAGATGGTAGAAAAATCCATCTCTCCTGTGGGGGTAGATTGAGCTGCAGAGGAACTGAGACACTGATTGGGTTAGGACTCCCTCTGCTTACAAGCAAGAAGACATTCAGGCTACAAAGCCCTCCAAAGCAAAGCAAAAGAAACTAGAGTGTGGGGCCAATGGGAGTTTCCTGTCACAATGTCTTATTCCAGTGCTCTTCTACACATTAGGGAACGACCTCTGGTAGCCATTCTTCATACCCTTGGATTTAAATGAGTGAGTTTAATAAGTAAGTAGCAAGTGAAAATTAAAGAATAAATATCAAGAGATAGATAGACAGTGTATGTACATATTATATATAATCTATCTCTTGATATTTATTCTTTAATATACTTCTTTATATATTAAATAACAAATATTATTTAATATATAAAATATATTATGTAATATGTGTATATATGTATATGGAGAGAAGAGAGAAACTCAGAGAGAGAGAGAGAGAGAGAGAGAGAGAGAGAGAGAAGAGAGAGAGAGAGAGTCCAGTGCTCAAAATATCTAACAGAAATGGACTAGGGAAGCCCCAGTGTTGTCAGTTAGCTGGAGTTCCCAACAGAAAAAATCATAGTTAACATCATCAAATCGGAGGTGTCCCAGTTTCCTTTCTGTCACTGTGGTGAAAAACTCTGACAAACAGCAACTGGAGAAGATTGGAGTCTATTTTAGCTCACAATTCCAGGTTATAGTTCAATGTAGTGAGGAAGTGAGGAAGGAACTTGTGGCAATTAGTGACATCCACAGTCAACAGCAAACGGAGGATGAATGCAGCATGTGTCCTTGTGCAGAGCCTCCGTCTCTACTTTTCTATGGCTTAGGACTTAGCCCAGGATATGCAGGGTGGGGCTTCCCATTTCAATAATCCAACTAAGAAAATCTCTCACAGGCATGCTCACAGGACAGTCCAATCTAGACCATCACTGAGCCCCTCTTCCCAAATGATTCTGGATTGTGTCAAGTTGACAGTTAAAACAATCACAAGAAATTTATAATCTCCTGTAATAACTGACTAAGGAAGCCCATTAAGGAGTTCCCAACAGAAAGAGTCCCAGGCTAGGCAGAGTGCAGTGTCCCTTTGGGTGAAGCTGTCAGGTAAAAGAACAAATAGCTACAGATAGAGATATAACACTGTCAAATTATGTGCTCACAACATCCAGGAGAAGTCAACCAGAGAAGTTGAGGCAGTCGGCGGCTTGAGTTCCCAGAGAAAATGAAGCAGTCAGCTGATGCTCCCAATTGAGCTCGGTCTCTATGGTTGAGTGCCCCATGGCTGAACTTCTGGGGAAATTCTGGCTTTTCTTTCTCACTGAAGGCACTTTTATATCATGGGATAAACAAGAGTAGCATCTGTTGGAAATGGTTTACCTTCTAGCTATTTTTAACGAGAGAATGTTTTTCCTCTGGGGCTGTTTTCCTGTTCCCTTCCCTCCCTGCCACAGAGTTGGGTAGAAGACCACCCCCATACAAGGGGCCTTGTAGGAGAGTTTACTTAGGTCTGAAATGGAAAGTTGGGAGTAATTTTGCCTCTGGATCCAGCTTCTCAGTGAGCTCAAGAACGTATCTGTGTAATGCACATTACAAGTACATACAACGTTATCATTATACCAAGTGATTTATTCCCCAAACACAAACCCAGCAGCAAGAGAAACTTTCCCGGGGGTCGGGGGTTGAGGCTCTGCCTCTGTGTCCCCTGAACCTGTTTCTGGAAGGATAAGGGAAGTCCAGTTTCATTTGTCAGTCACCCCAGGCAGCTTGACTTTTCATAGGCAGAACTTGCTACATCTTTTCAGTTTACTTCATTTACAGTTTATATTGTACACAGGTAAGACCCTACTGTGTGCTTTAGTTTTTCTCATCTTTGAAACTGTAAGAAACGTGCTTGGGTTTCTTTTTTTCCAAATCTTGGGAAGGGCAAAGACTCAGATTCTGGGTAGGTGCTCAGAGAGACCAAATCGGTATCTCCATCTCTGCTGGCACTCCCATTTGAACAAAGCCTGAGCAAAGCCTTGTCTTCCATAGGGCAGTCATAAGGCTATTATGAAGAGCTCCTATGGACTCCACTCCCTCAACTGTTGGGCTGGCAGAACAGCTTGCTTAGATGATGCCTGAGACTGTGTGTGTGTGTGTGTGTGTGTGTGTATGTGTGTGTGTGTGTGTGTATGTATGTGTGTGCACACGTGTGCAGGTGAATGCTGTGTGCACAGGGTGCGTGCACAACAGGAGTGTGGAGGTCAGAGTATGACCTCTGCTGTCAGTCTTTAAGTGCCTTCCACCTTTTACTTGAGACAGGTTTTGCTCATTGGCTGTACCTTCAGCATGTTGGTCAGGCTAGCTATGAATTTCCAGGAACCTGGCAGTCTCCACCTCCCATCTTGGCACTGCTAGTATTGTAGGCACACACCACTAAGCCTGGATTTTAAATGTTCTTAATTAAATTAATTTCTTGGCAACTTAATACATGTGTATAATGTGTTCTGATTACCCTCTTCCTCAGCCCTCTCGCTTCTCCTCCTCATCCCTGTCATTTGCTTTTCTTCCCATAAAATCCATCTCCTGGATTCATGACTTTGGGTTTGGTTTTTGTGACCCACTTAGTCTAACTAATTAGGGCCTTCTGTGCGACCAAAGGATTAGACTCTCCTTTGGAGCCTGGTGGGGTCACCAGTAAGTACACATCTCAAGACAATGACGTCACCTCTTTTACAATTTATCAGTAATGCATAGGTCATCTGTGAGTAGGGTCCACAGAGTCCCTCCCCCATGTGTGCCTGGCTAATGACCAACTCATTCTTGTGTAGACTTGACACAGGCATCAGCAGCTGGTGTGAATTTAAGATTACTCCCTGCCCAGAAGATGGTATCTCCCAGTCTTCCTATTTTCTAGCTCTTAGATTCTTTCTGCCCTCTCTCAAAATGTTCCCTAAACCTCCAAAGGGGAAGCATAAATGTCCTACTTAGGGCTGAACCTTTAACCACCACTAGTCTCAGCACCCCATGCAGCTATGAATTTCCCTGTCTACTGGAGAGATTTTTCTGCATAAGGTCAGGAACAGAATTTATCTTTGAGAACTCACATAAATATTTAGAAGACAGTTTGATACTCTATCAGTTTAGCTAAACAATAGTATTAGGTTAGAGCTCATGACTTCCTCCAAATCAACACTTCCAAGCTTTTTATGTGGGTTTTGGGGATCTGCACTAGGGTTTCCACCTTTGCCAGACAAGTGCTTTATTAAGCCAGCCTCTAAACCTCAAGACTTGGAATTTTTATACCTCCCAGTAATCCATTTTGCTTGGCTTCTTCTAACTGTCATGGAAATTCATTTAGTCAGAGGAGCGCCGAGTCAGTGGGGGATGGAAAGAACAGCGCTTGTTACCATGGCATCTGGAGTGGTCATGTCCTCCTTGGGATCCAGAAAGATCTTTTGTTCATTCCATCATTTTTCAACCAGCATGTACTACTTACATTTTAGTCACTAAGAAATGTAGTTTTTATTATATTGTATGTCTTTCAGGAGAAAAGTAGATTGACACACAGTTTCCGATAAATAATTGGATTTTCAATGGTTGATAATTTTAATCCCAATTTCTAACCCTAACACTGACCTTAACCCTAACCTTAACCTTAACCCTAACCTTTAATCTGAGGATTCAGAAGGCAGAGCTAGGAGGATTGCTGCAAGTTGAAGGGTAGCCTGCTTTCCATAGCTAATTCCAGATTAGCCAGTGCTACATAGTGAGACCTTGTCTCAAAAGACCAAAGAAACAGCTGGGCAGTGATGGTATATACCTTTAATCTTTAATTAGCAGTCAGGAAACAGATGCAGGAAGATCTTTGAGTTCAAGGCCAACCTGGTCTATTGAGCCAGTTCCAGGACAGCTAGGGGTGTTACACAGAGAAACTTTGTCTTGAGAAACAAAAACAAAAACAAAACCCAAAAAACCAAAAGACCAAAGAAATGAGGAGTCATCAAATTCCAGTCTCAGCCATTGGGCTTCCTAGATATGCATGGCCTAAGTTATAAGGTTTATCTGCAAAGCCCAATTCTCCCTTAAAGGGAAGCACTGTGTCTGTGACTAGGTTCTCCTTCTAAGGATGAGGACACTGAGGCCTGAAAGGGTAAAACCACACAATGGGGGTGGGACTAGGATTCAGGTAGTCTGGTTCTCTGTCAACCAAGTCATTTGCTTCTTGCTGAATAGCAGAAGTGATTTCCCAAGAGTTTATAAACTGGGTCATAAATCAGCATACTGAGAAGGAAAATTGTTCACCGTGACACAGCAAGTAAGAGGCAGAGCCAGGCAAGGAACCCCTGGATCTTGACAGTCAGGCTGGCACCAGCACTCATGCCAGCCAGACCATGTATTCTTCCCAGTTTCAAAAAACAGAGGCTTTTTTTGTGTGTGTGTATGTGCCAAAGGCACTGAAAGAATATGCACACACATCTGCACACTCCATGTAGCTATTCAGCAAGAATGTGGCAGCTGCGGTGGCCTGGGCTCTGATGCATGGGTACACCTGTTCTCTATGCCTACATCTATTTCTTTCCATCCAGGAAGGAAAAATGCTTACAGACATGTAGTTCAAGTTCCATGGATTCCTCTCTCTCTCTCTCTCTCTCTCTCTCTCTCTCTCTCTCTCTCTGTGTGTGTGTGTGTGTGTGTGTGTGACATAAGAGTCAGGGGGTAATGAAATTAAAGGTCTTTCTTTATTGCTACCAAAGGGAGCTCCCTGTAAGGTAGTTAAACTATGATGAGATTTAGGAGGGCTTTTTAACCGTGCAGAAGCCACCCCGGGATTTCAATGCAATGCTATTCAGCATAGTTCTGTTCCCACCAACTGTCTGCTATGATACTGTCGAGGTAAACAGCTGAGCTTCTGGAATAACAGTTAAGGGAGAGAGAAATTAGGTGGTATCAGCAAAGGAACAAACTTTTCTTCCCCCCTCCACTTTTCCCTGCCTCCCTTTTTCTTCTCTTCCCCCTCCCCACTTCTTAGAAGGTAGGATCTTGTTACATAGCTCTAACTGGCCCCATCTATCCTCCTGTCTCAGTTTCCCTAGTGATGGGATTATAGACATATTCCTCAATGCCCATCTTAAAAAATGACTTTCTTAGCTGGGCAGTGGTGGTGCCTATCTTTAATCCCAGCACTTAGGAGGCAGAGGCAGGTGGATCTCTATGATTTCAAGGCCAGCCTGGTCTTCTAAGAGAGTCTGGGACAGCCAGGGCTACACAGAGAAACCCAAACACGAACTGCCCCCCAAATAGATTTTTTTTTTAATGTGTGGCATATATGGGTATATGTGGGAAAAAACACTGTGGTGGAGTCCTGGAAGCTTTCCATGCTGGCGGGTCCCACATACTGGAGAAATTCTGAAGTTTCAAATGCTGGAAGCTTTGGTGGTGTCAGGCCCAATGATACGAGAAGTCTGTGGATTTCTGAAGAGTTTTATTGCCATGGTGTGGTAGTTGGATCTGGATGTGCACCCCGTGAAACTCAGGAACTCAGGGCAGACCTGAGTTAAATAGGGAGGGAGAAAGTGGGGAGGGTCTAGAGAAGAATGCTTAATTGGCTCCACCCTCTGGCCTTCAGGCATCTCATTAGTATGTAAATCTCTCTAGGGCCTGTTCCTTGTGACTGATGGCCATAGACCTCTCTGTGGGAGGGGCTGTGGAGGGATGAAGCTAAATGAAAAGAACCAGGGCCCAGGAGCAGAGCCAACTGCCATAAAGGGGGGGGGGGGGGGGTTCCAAGCACCCAGCTGCTTCTCACAGCCCACCGCCCCGCATATATACATATGTATGTCTATGTACATGTGGATGCCTGAGGTTGATCTTTGAAGTTTACTTTTATTGCTTTCTGTCTTAGTCATTGAGACTGGGTCTCTCAGCTGAACTCAGAATTTGCCAGTGTGACTAGTCTAGCTAGCCAGCTTGCTTTGTGAATTTCCCGTTTCTGCTTTTCAAGCGCTGGATTTACAGGTAGATTGCCTCACCCACCTAGCATTTACATGGGGTCTAGAGATCTAGATCCTGGGCTTCACACTAGTGGTATTCTGGATAGTCTTATATCAACTTGACACAGGCTAAAGTCATCTGAGAGGTGGGAACTTCAATTGACAAAATGCCTTCATAAGATAGGGTAGTAGGCATTTAGTAGTTAGTGACTGATTGGAAGGGCCCAGCCCCTTGTGGGTGGTGCTATCACTCAGCTGGTGGTCCTGGGTTCTGTAAGAGCAAGCCATGGGGAACAAGCACCCCTCCATAGTCTTTAAATGAGTTCCTGTCCTGACTTTCTTGATGATGCAATGTAAGCCAAATAAACCCTTTCTTCCCCAACTTGCTTTTTGGTCACAGTGTTTCATTGCAGTAATAGAAGCCCCAACTAAGAAAAGTGGCAAGTACCTTATCCACTGAGTCATTTCCAAAACTCCCACAAAAGGTGCTTTAAAAAAAAAAATAAGAAAAGGAATGAGATAGCAACTATTAAAACTGACAGGAACAAGGTGCGTTTGCCAGGTGGCAGAGGTGTCCTGTGTGGCAAACAAGCCTAAGATGACAGTCGTGCAGACACAGTGCATTGACAACAATACCGAGTTACCACAGAGTCTGACATTTGTCAGGACTTCTCAGAAATACACATTCACTCGATTATGTTGTGACCCTACAAGATGAGTCAGACGTTAACGTCATTTTATATGTGAGGAAAGTGGCAAATTTACATGGGGAAGTCAGGGAAACGTGCATCTGGTGTCAGTCTCTGAGCTTTGGACCACTGTGGTTGGTGCTCACACCAATGCTGACAGGCCTCATAGGCAGATGATGCAGGAAAGCAGTGAGTGTTCTAGACCTTGAGGGCAATGCTAAACAGGTAGTTGGCACAGGAAGATCTTGCCAGGCTTCCAGCTGTGTGATCACCATTCCATAACAAAATTAACATCTGTCACTGGAAGGAGCAGGTGATCTTCCTTCCCAGTCATCTGTCCTGGACCTAAGTGGAGTACTGAAGGTGTGGGGATGAGTTTTGCAATAGGGTCAGTGTCTCCCAGGACATTTTGGCTTATCCGATACATAATGAGAGCAAAGATAGTCACGTGCTTCTGTGGCATAGTGTCTTCCTTGGCCAGGCAAGTATTCAAATCTTTCCCTCTCAGCACCAAGCCCACAAACCATGGTACAAAATGGCGGCACTTTCTTGGTGAAGGGCTTGCATCTTTTCCTGTATTTTCTTGCCTTCCTCTAGCTCCACTTTCTCTACTCATCCTGTTGCATGAAAAGCTCTTCGTATTAGTCATAGAAGGGGCTTTCTGTTATTTGCATTCTGCTTGGATCATAATCTCTCTGTGGCGCTCAGGAATCCAAGGTGCCACCTTGGGCGACTGACAAAGGTCCTTGCCAGATGTTTGAAGTGTAGGAAGCACCAACTCTATGTAAAAGTTCCTTTTGTTTGCCTGATGTAATTATCGCCTCCAAGGCTTACTGCCTCTGGCTGTTAACCCAGGCCTAGTCCTGGAAGCCTCTAGCCTCTGAACAACCTAGGCCTAGAATGTTTTCAGCCTCTGAGACTTACTGCTGAATCCACTTATGCTTTCTAGTTCTTTCTGAACTCTGGCTGGTTTAACTCAGCCATGGTAGCTAAAACTGCTCACCCAGCTGACTGATTCAATCTGGCTTTGCTCTTGGCCTCTGACAGAATTGCTCTCCTTGGCCTCTAAAACGATCAATCTGTTCTAATCTTCTAGCTGCTTTTCCTTCTCTGGCTTGTTCTGTTTTTACCTGTGTCTAGTTTGTTCTCTCTCTGCAATCTGTCTCTGTACAACTGTAAAACTGCCCCTCCCTTTTCTTTCCCCGCCTCCACTTCCTTTTATGTTAGCTCTCTTCCCTCTCTCTTCTTGTGAGAGTTGTGTCAAATCTTTCTCTGATTCATCACTTTCTCTGCCACTCAATTAGACATCACTTTCAAACATGGGTGCTTTCTTCTACAAACTAACTTTACCTTCATTGGTTGGGATTAAGGACGTGTACTAAGGCTGAGTCATACCATGACTAGAAACAGATTTTTTTCCCCCAGCAAACAACACAATCTCATGGCTTATTTGCAGTGTGATCAAATATCCTGCAACAAAGATAAGCTCAGAGCCTTGTGATTCTAAATCTAGTTCTTTGACTTGATGGGATTTGCTTGTGTTAAAGTTGGCCAGGGTCTTAAAGACTTTAACTGCAGCTCATTGTTCAGTAGGAGGGGAAGCTGAAGGTTCAGAGCCCTTAAGTAACTGGCCATTTACAGTCACTCTCTCTTCTCCGGATGTCCCTATGGTTCTGAATCCCTTTTGGATCATCCCATCCCTACTTTTAAATGTGGTCGCTCTCTAGGTAGCTCTGTCTTTTCTAAACACCTCACAGGGAGAATGCCTTCAGCCTACCATGGAGAATGTGACTGAATTGTCTCTTGACCCCATCAGAAAAGACATGCCCCCTAACAGCATGGGCAGTCTTCGCTTTTTGCCCTATTTTTTAAGCTTTTTAAGTGAAGAGAGAGGAAGAAGGTTTCCATTCATACCTGTTTCCGCAGCAAGCAAGGTTGACTCCTCTCCTGTGCCCTCCCCTTTCTCTGGTCTAGCCTTTTCTTGCTGAAGTGAAAAAAAAAATCATTATTTCTAAGCTTGTAAGCTAGATGAGCCCGAAAGTCAAATAAAGGCCAGTGGACTGGAGAACTGGCTCTTGGCTTAATGACCCCCAAAGTAATATCCTTAAAAGCTTTCTCTTCATTTCATGCCAAAGTTCAGTTTGATTTATTAGATTAGAGCCAGCCTCGGCTCCAGACATTCAAACACATCAAAGAGTAAAGACAAGAGAGAGAAAAAGATGAAGACCTTCTTATGTAGGCTCTGGAGGATGAAGGTACAGTGGGTGGGTTTCAGGAGGATTCCCAATATTTTCATCATGGATCCTCAATATGTGGGCACAAGCATTTTGGAAAGCACCCAGAAAACTGCCAGGCTAAAAATACTTATGAGACAGCCTTGATCAAGGAGAAAGCAGAGAGGAGTGTGAGGTCTTCACAGAATGTGTGAGACTCAACACGGCAGCCAGACTTGGTGGGTAGCTTAGGCTCCTGTGCCAGGCAACAGAGCCATCCATAGTCAGCTGGACGTGGCTAGGGAGAAGTGTGCCAGCCTAGTGCAAGAGTGTACGAGGGGCATTTAGTGAGCACCCGTCACCTGTTATGTGGCCTAGAACTACAAGTGTAAGGACACAACTACTGTTTAGAAAACTGAATGTTGCTAGATGGCTTGTTTTTCATGCTGTTTCAGTGAAAGTTCATGCCTTCAAAGTGAGCTAGCGGAGCACCATGTATTTCATTATTCAATGTTATATTAGCCATTAAGAATGAATACTTCTAGCTGGGTCTGGTGCCATATGGCTATCAATTGTAGTATTCTAGAGGCTGAAGCCGGAAGATTGCAAGTTTGAAGGCAGTTTGGGCTATCTATTAAGACCCTGTCTCAGAAAAACAAATGGAAATAAATATGTAAGGTAAATAAAAATAATAAAAATACCTGCCTCCAAGGAATAAGCACCTCTTTAAATATTCTGCATAATTTCTTTCTATAGATTATTTTTTCAATTCTTAAAGCTGGAAGATACAAAGTATGTATGTTTATGGCATGCCAGCCTGTTTTGACACGTATACGTTGCAGAATGACTACACTGAGCTAATTCACAAATATTGCCTCATGTTTATTATCTGAGACCAGGAACACAAAATCCACTCTCTCTTGGCAATTACCAAGCGCAAATGCATTGTTAGTAATTACAGTCACCATGTTATAGAACAGAATCTCAGACCCTTTCCTTCCAGCTGAACTTGTATAACCATTGCCCAGCCTCTCCCCAGCTGCCCTCTGTGAGTTGTGACAACCTTGTTTTGCTCCCATTGCCCTTTGTAACGGTTGTAACTGGGCCTTATTGGCTTCCTAGTCTCGGTCTCCTCCATCTCCAGAGCTCTTTTTAAAATTCTTTTATTTATTTATTTTTATTATTTTTAATCATGTGTATGTGTGTAGCTATGTGCACATGTGTGTGTGTCCCTGGAGGTCAGAGATGTCAGATATCCTGGGGCTGGAGTTATAGGAGATCCTGAGCCATCTAATGTGGAGTCTGGTAACTAAACTCAGGTCCTCTGCAAGAGCAGCCCATGTTCTTAACCACTGAGTCATCTCCCCAGCTCTACCTTATGTTAATCCTTAATTCCGTGTTCCTGACACATAATTATGGAGGTTTCTTTCCTGATTCTCTTTCCGGTCTCTGGAGGCATTCCCAATAATGACCAAGCTCTTAGACTCCATGTAGAAGCACCCTACTTCTCTTCATCCTTCTGTCTAGATGTTTTAAAATTTTATACAACCTTCTGAACTGAAGGACACAGGGCTCTTCTTCTTGAGCCCCAGGTCATGTTCTCTATGTTGGTGAAACATGGGTAGAACCACCTATCTGTTCACTTTTAAAAACTGTACCTGCTGTGTATGCAGTTGCATCTACCTTATATGCCATAGAATGTGTGGCACTGTACATGTGTACAATGTGTAATGATCAAGTCAAGCTAATTAGCATGTCCATCCTCTAAAACATTTATTGTTTCTTTGTGTCAGGAACATTTAAAATACATTCTTCTTGCTATTTTGAAATCCATGTTTCTGTTAACTGTGCTCACCCTACTGTGCTATACAGCTCTTGAATTTGTCCTAATGGGATTATCATAGCCAATCAGCAAGCCTTTTTTCCTCTCTCTTCACATCCTCCCCAGCCTTGGTAACCACTTCTCTCTGCTTCCATGACATTTTTAGCTCCTTCATTTGAGCGAGAATATACAGGATTTGATTTTCTGGCCCTGGCTTGTTTCAATTTGTTCATGTTTTTAAATAAAAATTATAGTTTGAGGAAGAGACCTGTTTTTGAGGAATCAAGTCAAAGACAGTATGATATAAGCAACCGCCCACAGGACACAGCAGATGATGTTCCAAAGAGTAAATGTGACATTATGCATTTATATTGTGCACAGATCAAGGTAGGTCTGTTTGTCACCCTGATGTAATTTGGTTAATCTGTTCTTGGCTGTTCCCTCAGGAATCTTCTCTTCTCTGGTACCTTAAATTATTTCCACAGTCCACTCCTTTTAGAGGACAAAAGTCAGATCCCTGTGCCCTTCCGACTGCAGTCCTGTGGCCAGCTGTGATTTGTGAGAGATGATTAAGTTAAAGGCCATCAGGTGACTCAGGAGAACTGAACGCTATTGATGGACTTTTGGGCAGTTTGTCAACAAATTTAAATACCCAGTTTTTTTCTCTTGTTTAGGTTTGATCCATTGTGGAAGTTTCATTTTGAGTGCTCCATGGAAATATACTGTGTATATCACCTAGGTTGTCTTATGAAAATAAATCAACACAGGAGTGTGGTGAAGAGCATTCAGGCTTTGCTTCCATGGTGCTTTGTGTTCTATGGCAGAGAAAGGCAAGCATGCTGGTGGGTGGAATCCAGGGCATTGAGGCAGTTCCACTCTCCTTGGGTCCAGAAGCTGTTTCCTCTTATGGATCCAGGTGCCCCATTCTCAGGGGAGACTGAGGAGAAATCCCTGATCAAAGCAGCCACTGTGCCTTTGAAAAGCAGAGCTCTCCTCTTATGAGGTGTATGAATGTTTTGTTTACATATATGTCTGTGTGTCGTACTCATGGAGGCCAGAAGAGGCTATCAGATTCCCTGGAACTAGAGTTATAGATGGTTATGAGCCATCATGTGCATATTGGGAATTGAATCCAAGTCCTCCCAAAGAACAGTTAACAGCTGGTACTCTTAAACCACCAAATCATCTCTCCAGCCCCAGAGCTCCTCTCTTGATGGAAGAACATGTTCATTGGCCTCTTTTATAGTAGATGGTCCTCACTGCCTCCCAAAGGGTCAACAGCACCTATCCCAGACAAAATTGAAGAAGACACAGCACCCTACATGGCCCAGATGGAGGAAAGATGGCGCTCAGGGATAGCTCCTCAGTCTCCCTTGATAATGGGGTACCAGCATGACAGCCCCATTTAAACTTCATCTCAAGGTCTTAGTAATACCCTGTGTCTCTGAGAGAGAGGAAGGTCTCTTTAGCCCCCCTTTCTTCTTTCTGGGGGTTACGGGTCAGATATGGTGCAGTTCTCCATTCTGCTGCTCTCTATAAATGCACCAGAATCTGTGTCTCAGTTGGTCTGACTTCCTCATGCTCCTGCCCATGCTCCAGCCATTCCCAGTAACATAGGATACACCACACCCAGATCAGCAACTGAGCCCATGCTCTACCTACTCCACAAACTTCCCCCGTGCCCCACCCATGTCAGTTATCCCAGATTTCCCCACAGAGCCTCTACCAGACCTGACCTTATGCCCTCTGTCCTCCATCTGGGCCACGTAGGGGTGCTGTGTCTTCTTGAATTTTGTCTGGGATAGGTGCTGTTGACCCTCTGGGAGGCAGTAGGGACCGTCCACTAGATAATACAGGCAGGGAGGCAACAGTTTTATCTTCTTCATGGTAGGTGTTTAATAAGAATCTATTTCATGGATGAATAAACGACGGAGTGAATATGGTAGAGAATAGAAAAGCCAGGGGCCAAGAGATCTTTGACACAAAACAGACACAGGGAAGGAGATTTCTATGGTTTGGATGTGGTTTGTCCCCTTCAGAGCCCATGTTGAAAAGCCACTTTTGGTGTAAGAGTTCTGAGCGCTAGTGGCTATTTATGAGGCTTTTGTGTCCTTAAGAGGGATTAGTGGCTTTCTTTCTGGAGGGAGTATATTAGTTGGAGAGAATGGAGGGAGGGCTGCCTTTGTCTCTTCCACACCTGTCCACTTGCTCTACCAGTGTTCTCTACCATAATGTGAGAGAGTATGAGACACTCGACAGATGTTACTGTCCAGTCTTGAACTTCCAGCCTCCAAAACTGTTGATAAATAAATATCTATTCTTTAAATTACCCAGTTTTAGATATAATATGACAGCAATGGAAAAGTAGAAAAGGATGGGGGTATAGTTCAGTAGTAGAGTCTCATGTCATATATGAGACCCTGGGTTCCATCTTCAGCACTTCAGAGGGAAAAAAAAGAGATAAATAAAGACAGCAGTAAACAGATAAGAAAGCACACAACCAGCTCCTGAGATAGATGAGAAGCATCTTCTGTCCCTGTGGCATTGGGTAGGTTGTCAAGCATTGTTAAAACACTGTTAAATTCCTGGTGGGCACAGTGGCTCATGTTTGTGATTTCAGAGATGCTGAGGTAAGTTAAGTTTAAGACCACTTAACTATAAAGCAAGATCCATATCCATTGGGACTACAGTCAGACCTTGCCTCCACCCCACCCCATCCAAAGTCCTCAAATAACTGCTAAGTTCACTGTTACAGTCAATGGTCTTTTTACTGTAAGTGCTTCTTCTGATGGTCACGTCTGATATTTGCTGAAAGTCAGTGGTTCTCAACCTGTGTGTTATGACCCCTTTGGGGGTTGAATAACCCCTTTACAAAGGTCACTTAAGACCATCAGAAAACACAAATCTTTATATTATGATTCATAATGGTAGTAACATTATAGTTATGAAGTAGCAATGAAAATAATTTTATAGTTGGGGGGTCACCACAGCACAAGGGACTGTATTAAAGGGTTGTAGCATTAAGAAGGTTGAGAACCACTGCTACAATAAATTAAGACAATGGGTTGGGGCAATTTGACTCCCTAATTGGCAGTTGGTGGATTCTGTTTTGCTGTGCTGGTTCCTTTAAGCAAAAAGACAGTCAAATAAACAGCCAGCCAGACCTCCCTTAGGACGATACATCCATTTTGAACATTCCATAGAAACCTTGAGAAAGCTACCGTTGACTGAAGCTGATTGTTTGGCTCCTGGAGGCTCATGCTCAGTCAGAGTTTTTGCTATCATAAGCTTCAGTGAAGTCTAGGTAACATTCAACCATTTTTCCCTAGACCAATGAGACTTCCTTTTGTGACTGCTGTGATTGGTGTAAACACAAGCCTTCATTTGCATGTGATCTTTGCTATGATTGGTGCAAATGCCCCTTCTCAGGCTATATACACAAGCTTTTTGGCTTACTTTGTGAAAGTGACCATTGGGAAACACGTTCTTGTCCTGCTTCTCCTGACCTTATATTAGACCCAGTAAAAGGTTTCTCTCCAGTGTTTGTGGAGTGGGCTCATCAGGTGACAAGACAAAGAAGCAGCAGAGACAGAAGAGGAAACTAAGTGACAGTGGCAATAATAGCTAAGTAGTCAGCAGCCTGAGCTGAACAAGTGACAAGACAGCTGGCTGCTTGACAACTGAAGAAGGGGGTATCACTGACAGCTGAAGAAGGAGGTACCACTGACAGCTGAAGAAGTGGGTACCTCAACAGTGGTTAGGGGAGGAACAAATGAGGTGGTGGAAGCAGAAAAGAGGCATGGTAGGCTCTCTTTGCTAGAAAGTTTGGAAGAGCTGTAAAGCCTTAAAGGCCTCACAGAGCTTGGGAGTTAGAAGGCTGACCAGTGTAGACTGCTGAAGAATCTCAAAGCTCAGGGAAGCTAGGAGATGTAATGCTAGCTCTGCCAAGGGCTAGGAAATCAGCACTCCTTATACACACAACAACAACTATAACAACTACAACAACATTGTTATTGCTTGCTTGCTGCTTTTGCTTATTGCTAATGGCTAGGCTAAGGAATACAAAAGCTGCCTAAACTAAGCACCTGGAGAGATTCTCCCTGTATACCCATAATTTCTATCTAGGGACCTCTAGCAAAAGGACCTCAGCCAGTTGATTAGTAACACTGCCACTAGAGATCATGCCTTGTGTCCTAGTTGGGTTTCTGTTGCTGTGATAAAAACTGACCAGAAACAACTTGAGGAAGAAAAAAAATTGATTTCAGTTTATAGGTTACTTCTGCCATTGGGGGACACCAGGATAGTAGCTCAAGGCAGGAACTTCGAGACAGGAACTGAGGCAGAGAATCTTGAGGAGCAGCTGCTTATTGGGTTGCAGGTCTTAGGACCTGGGAGAAACAGGTTTTCAAAACTGTCTTTTTTGACCAAGAAGAAAGACATCTTTTTATCTTCCTCAGCTACTTTTCTTATATAGCCCAAGACTGTCTCTCCAGAGATGGCACTGGCCACAATAAGTGGATCCATCTACAACAATTAGCACTTAAAAAATGCCTCTCTGCATGGCCATAGGCCAATCTGATCTAGGTGATTCCTCGATTGAGATTCTCTCTTCCCAGGTGACTCTGGAAGTGTCTGCTGGACAGCTAAACCTAACCATGACACTGATTTTCCATAAATACCAGAATATTTTGTACATGTGAACACAGTCACATAGTATCTTAGCATGGATACTGTGTAAAAGTGGTCAGGGTGAGAAAACAAGCCACTAGCCCCTAGACAGCACCTGGCAGGACTGCAGGCATCGAGAGCCATGGGCTGCTGCAAAGATAGCAGGTAGGGCTGAAACTGTGTGTCCTAACCTGTATGCTGTGGTCATCTAGGATGCTGTGGGCTCCAGAGGGTCCTGGGAATTGGGCAGGAGGATATCACAGAAGGAGTAGGACAGGGTGGAATTTACATTCATCTCTTCATGATTGACTAAGAGTTCTATATGTCTTTCTTCTTGGTCAAAGAGGACAGTTTCAGAAAACTGCTTCTTCCAGGTCCTAAGACCTGCTGCTTTGACTTCTGTTCCTGAGACCCATGTCAAAGATATTAAGTACTTATGAAGTGCAGGATAATTGCTAACAATTGCTTCCACCCATCCATTCCTAGCCCTGTGGACAAAGAGTTTTTACTAATTCTTCTTTTATACATGAGACAACTACACTTCCATTGACAGGGAGCTTATCCCACTTGAGTCAGGCAAGAGGCAAATTCAGGAGTGGGACTCAGGCATATCTGAGTTGAAATCCAGTTCTTTCTCTAATATAAGTGCCTGGTGCCATATTGCCTAGAAGTAGGCACAGGCCCCAGATCCATAGGTTCCAGGAAAAAGTGTGGAGGTCTACAAATGTGAGGAACAACACAATCAGAGCAGAGACCATAGAACTGCATATAATTTTGGATGTTAAAAAAAAAATGCTCAAAGGTACCATTTAATGAGCTTTCTCACTGTGGATAGCACCTTTTTCTGGGCCCGGTGAGGGTAGTGTTATAGTTCTCTCAAGTTTACAAGATGCAGAGATGTAGAGTAGCTCCCGAAGGGTCTTCAGCCTCTGAGGGAGATGCAGATGCAGAATTTGAACTGAGATAGAGTTCTTACACTATACAAGGCTGCCTTCAAGTTTAGAGGAAAAGCTTCCAGATCTCAGTATTATAGGTAGGTAGGACACTAAAAAGATGACTACAGATGGTATGTCATTTTCTTGTTAATCGCTCCTGCTAAGAGGTCTGAGGTAGGTGATGTTCATTGCTTCTGAAAGACATGATATCCAAGTACCAAAAAAAGACACTTCCTTCACTCAGAATGCTTTCTTTTTCAGACATCTCTATAGCTTGGATCTGGGATGTCTTCCAAAGGACTGAATGTTAAAGGCGTGGTCCTTGCTTGACACTGTTAGATGTCAGTCATGGTTCTAGAAGGTACCAAATTTCAGGAATCTTTAAGAGATGGGGTCTAGTTAGAAGTTGCAGAGTGGCTATGGGACACTGATATCCTTTCTGTTTTCACATACATCCCTCAGATAAGCAGCTTTCCTTGCCATACCCCGTTTCCATGATGGACCTAAAGTATCAGGGCCAGTCATGGCTCTAACTCTCCAGAGCTGAACCAAAATAGACCATTACTTCTTATAAGCTGACTTACTTCAACTTAAAAAAAAAAACCAAAACAAAAACATAGCAACAAAAAGCTGACTCACACAGAAAAGTAGATTAGAGTAAATCTAAGGCAGAACAAGAAGTTCCAGCTGCTACCACTCTGACTATTCTCTACCATGTAATCTGTTCTAGCATTGAGCTGGGCTCTCAACTCACTATCGGGCACACATGCCTTCTATTGCTCTAGTTTACTAACCATTATCACCTTTAACACTTCAAAAAAAAAAAAAAAAAAAAGATGCATAGATCGGTTAGGTCATACCAAGGTCACCTACATGGTAAAATTAGAGCTAAGACTGAGTCCTGTATGCTAACTTGTGACCTTGGCACAACTGCCAAAAGATAGATACAGGTAAAAAAAAAAAAAATCACTTTAAAAAAAAGTTACTGTTTTGAATTGTTAAATATGCATGCAAATAGGAAAATAGAGAGAACAAACGTGTACAGGTCAATGAACCGCCATAAACCAAATGCCCCTGATGCGGCTGGTTCCTGCTACAGCGTTTGCTATTGCTGGATTGCTTCTTGAAGATATCCTGATGACGGAGATTGGGCAAGGAACTCGTCACCTTAATCATCAGGAAGTGGTCTAAAGAGGTCTATAGCCCCTTTCCCCTCTAATCTTCTTTCTCCCCTACCTAGTATGGGGTGGGGGAGCTTGGAAAGGAGGTAGGTGATAGTAGCCAATAAAGTAGTGCCAAGAAAGTATGGCAACGCTTGCTTGTCTTTTAGGGTTCATTCATATTGTTCCGTGTAGTTGGTTTGTGAGTCTATGTAACTGTGTATTCACGCTTTGTTGGTGGTGGATATTTGGCTTGTCAGTGTTTGTTACAAATCCTAATACCTAGGCTCTAATGTGGGTCCTGATGTGGATGTACCAGGGAGGCTGCTGAGTCATTGTGGAACTGCTGACCCGTTTTCCATGAACTATGAGCAGCAGCACATGAACGCTCTTTTTCTGTAGTCTTGTGAGAATTTTATGTTCTTAGGCTTTTTCATTTTAATTTCCCCAGTGGGTGTGTAGTGGTATCTCGCTGTAGTTCCAACTTGCATTTTCTTGAACATTGAAATAATGTTCTGTGTCTAGTGGCCAAGCAGATACTGTCTGGTGTGTGAACTGTCTGTTGAGTATTCAGGCTTCTTGTCCATTTTTCTTTTAGGATAACTGTCTTTTTTCTAAATTCTCACACATAGATTTATTTTCTTTAGTGTTTGTGTGATAGTGCACAGAGCTCAAAGGACAACTTAGGGGAATTGGGTCCTGGGGAGTGAATTCAGGTCATCAGGCTTGTTGGCATGTGTTTTTATCCACTGAACCACATCTCTGGCCTCTATATATAGGGAGGGAAGGAGGAAGGAGGGAGAAAAGGGGGAAGGGAGAGAGGGAGGGACTACATAAGCCCTTCAGAAGGCAGAGTTCCTTTGCTAAGCCATCAGGAATGGGGCTTAGAGACTTCAGAGTTCTCGGTTTTCCCATTAAAGGAGAAAATGTGCAGATTCCTTTCTTTAGGGGCATTGTGCTAGAAAAAGCGAATGAATGTGTACTGGGAACAAACAGCCTCAACAGCAGATTAAGATTCAACTCCATATGTAACAGAATGTGACAAAATTGCTGGCCAGAAGCTGGCCAGGTCTCCTCTGCCCCAGGAGAGTGAGCTGAGTAAATGTGCATCTGTCTTCCTGCTGTGTGGCTTTTGTGGAAAGGGAAGGGCCCATGGGTCAAGACCCCTTCCCCTCCTCCCTTCAATCCAACTGCAGGCTTCCTCCTTAATAAAGCAAAGCAGCTCTAGGCTGTTGTGGAAGGTTTGCTGTCTTTCCGTGAAGCAAGGGCTCAGGGGAAAGGAATGCTGTCCTTCTGCCCTTGGCATTTGCCGCCTCGATTTATCCCGAGCAGCTCTGCCTCTTGCATGATGTGCTTCACTGGATTAGCTTCACCCTTGCCCACACCCACCACCTACCTTGAGTACCAGTGAATGTGAAAGCCCTTTGCTCACAAGGCCCTGAGGTCCAGCAATCGGCAGCTACCCCCTCTTTATTTAAAAAATCAGATGCCATTTTTATGGGCATCAAGGTTCAGGCTGCTCTTCCGCCTGGGAACCACTGAGTCTCTGTCCTGTATTTTCCCTGGAGGGATGCAATCAGGTGGGTCTGAGCAGAAAGGCCTTGACTGCATTGTTTACCAGAGCAAACAGCATCAGAACAAGCCGCCAGCATGCCAGCATGTGAGATCAGATCCGCTTTGCGTGGTGCCGAGGACCCTTGGGAACTAGATCAGCTCTGGGCTGTCAGCTTTGAGGGAGAGCAACACAGCAATATATAGTCTTTTCTCTGGCTTCCTTCCATTTGGGAATCTGTAGAGGATGAAGGAGAAAGGAGAAAAACAGCTTCTCAAAGGGGGCAGCCAAGAGACAGGCACCTCTGTTCATGGAGCTGGGTGCACTTGCAGAAAGGCCTGCAGGAGGCACTCCCCTGGGGATGCACCTCAGGCAAGGACACAAGACCTTAGAAAGCAGCCTTGAATTGGTGGCTTCTGGATAACACTGTAAACAACGATTAGGTTTCTTCTGTTAATTCTGATTTATGATAGCAATGGCATAGCTTACTTTAGGGTAAAGAATCCCAGTCACACCCAAACAAAGGATGATAGCTGATGACAACATTTAACTTTGGGTTTCCTGTGCCTGTCTGATCCCATGCACTGAATCTCTGAATCTTTGAATGTTGGACTAGAAAGCTGTCTTAGAGATGACGAACCCGCTCACATCTTGGCTCAGCATCTTATATAGGGTATCTTAGTCTGTTTTCTATTGAGATAACAAAATACTTGGTGTTGAGTAATTTATAATGAGTGGTGGTTTATTTAGGTTACTGAACTGGGGACTGGGATGTCTTAAGAGCATGACTCTAGTGTCTACTTAGCATCTGGTGAGAGCTTTCTTCCTGTATTATAATCTGGCAGAAGACATCACATGGTGAGACATGGTGCTAGCTTGGATATCTGTTCCTTAGCCCACTAATGCCATCATGAAGGCTCCACCCCCCAAGACCTCATTTAATCTTTATCACTTCCTGAAGACTTCATCTCCAAACACCATTAACACAAATTTGGTAATAAATAAAATCACCTGAACTTTTAGGGCAGTGCTTCTCAACCTGTGGGGTCTGTCCTCTTTGGCAGTCCACTGACCTTTTCACAGGGGTCGACTAAGATTATCCTGCATATCAGATATTTCCATTATGATTCATAACAGTAGCAAAATTACAGTTATAAAGTAGCAATCAAATAATTTTATGGTTGGGGTTCATCACAACATGAGGAGCTGTATTAAAGGGTTGCAGCATTAGGAAGGTTGAGAACCACTGCCTCAGAGGGACACACAAGCAGCATCAGCCCTCCTAAGATCCCACTGCCTCAGACCATGGTTTCCTTCCCGTATTGCTCCATGAGGCTAATCTGCCACCCTCCTAACAGAGGTGAAAGTCAATGGATAGTTTCTGCTTCTCTGAGATTTAATGCAGCAGCTTCCTTCCTTTTCTTGGTCTTTGGTTGGAGTTGATGTCTTAATGCATCCTTTATGGCCTGAGGTCAGAATCATCTTCCATCCAGTTGTACGTGCAATATCTAGTTCCCGCAATGCCCTATTAACCCCTTCCTTGCCTCCTCTCATAATCCCCATTCACTAAATGCATGCTGCTGGATGATATTCGGGCCTGTTCCAAAGTACATAGCAGGCAGTGACTGAGTATGAGTCAGAAGGTGCATGAATGGCTTTTCAATTTAGAGACCAGCGGCATGGACTAATGGATCTGAATCTAGATGTTCCAATTGCCTTCTGAGTGCTAGAATATAGAATTGATGAAGTTAATGTGGCTGCTATCTCTGCCTCTCTGCCTCTCTCTCTCTCTCTCTTTCTCTCTCTCTCTTTCTCTCTCTCCCTCCCTCTCTCATTATGCTTTATATAGTGGTATTATGTAGCTTTCATCACAAAGGGGAGGAAATTAGGAAAAGAAAGAATAAAACCAGGTTTCCCCCTCCTATGTCAAATTAGCGTCTTGTTTGTTTATTTATTTGTTGTCTTTTGACAGAGCTCATGTTAACTTCTCATTCCCTCAGAGGATAGGCCTGGGCTCAAAAGTGCTAAGCAAACTGCCTAAGTTTACAAAACTAGTAAATAATAAAGCTGTAATTAAACCCAGATGCTAATGATCTGCCCCAGACTGACCCTGAACCTGTGGTTTACGTTCTTTGTCATATCTCTGCCTGAGAGAGGAGTGGTTTTTTTCACAGCTTCAGCAAACTCAATGTTTGTGTGAATACTAGTGATTATTTGTCAAGATTTCAACCCAGGTAGTTGGAAGCACATATGTACACGCAGGCACGCACATGCACATGCATGCAGACACGCACACGCATGCAGACACACACACACACACACACACACACACACACACACACACACACACCCCACACTGGGAAATGGGACAAGAAGTTCACCACCTTCTCTGCTGCACTCTTTTGCTACCCTTTGTGCAAGCAGGTGCTTTGGTCAGGCTGAGAGGTAGCTTCACACCTGTAACAGTGCTCTGTCCTCCTGCGGGTAGGTGCTGATGGTAAATCTGGAAGAGACCTTTGTGGCAAACCATGGCCCATTCAATGCTATCCCTTCAATAATAGCACTAGCGTAATTATAATCCAGAAGTGTAAATTCCAGTTTGCTTACATCTCAGCTATGTTTCTTTTCAAATGTGACTTTCCAGCTCTTTCTCTCTTTTTTTCTCTCTTCATGCCATAAAATATTTGCATATTTGAATGTCAGATTTTCCAAGTGCTGGAAGCAACAGGCTTTGGTATATTCTTGAGTTATTTTGTATAGCAGCATCTGTCTTGTTTCGGCAGCCATCAGAGCTGTGAAGTGACCCAGGAGCAGCCTGGCAGGAAGAAAGACTGTTGGATCCATGGGATGTTCCTTACAACACGAAGCCAGCAGAGGCCTTGAGGGGCCCATCAGTTCATGGCAGCTTCAGGATACATTTCCCCCGGTTGATTTTTTTAAAAGGCAGATTAGCAAAGGAAACAAATTCTGAGTGTTGACTACAAAATGTATCTTTGGAACTTGCTAGACTAATTACTGAGGCTCCAAAATCACTTTAAAAGCAACACATTTTGTTTTGCAATATACATTCTTGTTGCCAATTTTTTTTTTCTTATTTCAATCAGAATCTACCTCACACTGGAGAGTTGATTGTGGTAGAACTGGAGCTTCGTAGAGAACACTCTTGTTAAGACATCATAGTTCAAAATACTTCTTGACTTTTCTGTCTATAGAATGATATCAGGAACATTCCCCTAGAAAATGTTCTCAGAGTTTTAAACAGCTTTCTTCTGAAGTGATACCTTCTGGTTAAGTTACTATAGTAATAGATGTGTATTGTGTGCCAGGTAACAGGTAGCTAAATCCACACAATTCCTTTCAGATGTGGGTGCTTCAATGATCTATATTTATAGAGGAATAACCTGATACTTTTCTAACGCAAGACATTATAAAGGGTGGACATTGGATTTGAGTGGTGATTTTGGAATCTATGATGTGTATTACATTGCTGTTATTTATAAAGAGATAATAACAGCAAGCTCTCCTAACCCAGCGATATAGTTAGTGTTCATTGCCAACATGACAAAATCTTGAATCACCTGGAAGACAACACTCCAGGCATGCCTATGGCAAATTATCTTGGTTATTAGGAGTGAAAGGACTCATCCACTATGGGTGGCACCATTCCCTCGGCTGGGATCCTGGATTATGTAAGTAGAGAAGGAGACCTGTGCAATAGCACACATTCAACTCTCTGGTTCCCAAATGTGTATGTGATATAACCAGATGCTTTAATCTCTCAATGGTTTGAATTCCCGGCCATGATGGACTGTACCCTTCAATATCAGCCAGAATAAACCCTTTCTTCCTGGGGTTACTTTTTCTATGGCATTTTATCACATCAACAGGAAAGGAAGCCAAGATACCTAATATCTTCATGTTTGAATGCTGCTGAGGCTTTGACCTATGCATGTATCACGTTTTCTAAGGAGCCTTCTGGTAAGTTTCAGATAATATTTTACCAACTAATATTTGATAAAAGAGATGAAATTGTAGCCTAAATACAGAAACATGACTGCTTTGATAGCATACCAACTGGAAACATTAATTTCACAAAATGTATTCTATTCTGAAGCGTGCCAGGGTAACTGGTAGGGACCTTATCATTGCAAAGAGTACATCTTTATCCTTTATATTGAGGTGGTGACAATAACTTTAAAATTTACCATGTGATACTGAGTAATCTAAGCAGACACAAGTCTTTTGACATTTATATCTCTTTTTGTAGGTATCCTCCAAGATATTATTTGCCCTTTATCAACAGTTATCTCAGAATCCAAATAGGGATTATAGTTAATTTAGGCATGCTGCTTTCAATTCACTCACTCACTCACTCACTCACTCACTCACTCACTCACTCACAGAATTCACTTATTTTGCATCTAGTATGTGTCAATGAATGCCATAAGTCAGGTATAGTTCCTGCTCCTACTGGGTCTAAATGGAGTATCAGACATTAACAAATAAATACAGTCATGATTATTATGAATGCTAGCAGGACAGAATGAAGGCAATGGGAGGAGGCACAATATACAAGAGGCTTGGCTCCTGATAGGTTATCACTGTGAGACAGTGTGCTATAGTCTGGATCTTAATTATCCCCTAAATGGACACATGCTTGGTGCTTTGGGACAATCACAGTTGTTGAGAGAATCTCTTGTGCAATGTATGGAAGCATCATCTATCAATTAAAAGTCTATGGCCAATAAGCTGAGTCAGGATTAGAAGGTAGGACATCTGGAGAGAGAGTGGGTAGGAGAGGATTCTGGGATAGAGTGAGGATCGGACATTTGCTGGGACACAGAGGAAGTTGGTCGCATGAAACTGAGGACCAGATAACTAGACATGTGGCGGGATTTAGAATAGAATAAATGGGATAAGTAAGGTACGAGCTACTTGGGGACTGGGCCTAAGTTTATGGCCTAAGAATTTATTCATAACTATAATTAAGTCTCATAAGTGTTATTTTAGGGAACAAAGAAACCAGGTGAAAAAGCCAGTGGTTACACACAACGAAGACTCTAAGAGGTTGAACTTATGTGGAAGACATAGGTAGGCTGGCAACATAGTCTCACAGGGTATTGGGTGAACTTACTTCTTCTCTCTCTTTAACACTCAGGTGCAGGGTGAATAGTCTTCCTCCATCATATGCTCCCAACACATGTACCATTATGTGTGTGCAACACAGACAACTGGGCTGTGGGTCTGTATCCTGCCCTGCTGCTGGAGTGTGGGACATTTGAGCAAGTGAAATGCAGAGGAGCCAGATGTGGGTCTGCACTCCGCCTCGCTGCAGGGGTTTGGAGTGTTTGACTGCATTTCCCTGCACTGCCGCCTTTTGGTGCTGGTTTTTAGGGAAGCTCCAAGACACTGCTCAGGGGGTGGAAAAACACAGTCTGAAATGGGGGGGGGCGAAGTTGGGGTTCCCTGACTCTTGGACACCCAGTTGCCTCTGGGGTGATGCACAGAGGTGCTGGGAAGGAAGAATCAGGGGTCCCCGGGCCCTCAATGAGGCTAGGACCATTGCTTCCTCTTCCCCTGCAGGCTGAATACTGCACCTATCCTGTGGTGAGGACTTGGGGTGGGAGTATGGGAGTTTCAGCTTCGCTCCCCAGTGATTATCCTTAGCTCCCCACAGTGGTTTCAATGGAAGAGACAGTCCATGTTTATCCATACCACTTATTGACTGGAAAATGGATATGTACCAACTTCTCAGAGATTAAATACCTTTTGCAGGGAGAAACGTCTGGAGGGAAAGCTTATTGGCTAACCCCCCAGGGCCCCTAGGTACCTTATTAGCATGGAGAACTCTGTCCTGGGGCTACATGACCACAGTTCGTGTTTCCTTATGTGGAAAGTTTGGGCATGTTCCAGGCCAGGAATTTGGCAGGGAGGAGGGAGGCGCCTACTGTCTCAGGTGGGTGCCTGAGTACTGAGATCTCAGACCTGCTTTACCTTGCCAAGTTTCCTGGCATGGTCGATCGTCCCACACTGAATATGAACTGAAATCTCCCAAACTGTGAGCTAAGTAAACCTTTTCTCTTTTGAAGTTGATTTAGCACTTATATTTGTTATAGTAATGGAAAGCTGACACACCATGCCTGGGTGGATGTCCAGTAAAAGACACACGGTTCTGAAGTTCAGCCTGAGGCTCTGGAATGCTGTCTGTCCCCTGGGTACCACGAGGTCATTATGGTCTTGAAATCAGGACAGCTGTAATTACCTAATGAGACTGGGCCCACTACCATTCTCTCTTGAGGAAGATAGAAGAAGGCTTAATGTGATCAGTGTCATACAAGTTTTGGGCTCTTATATCTGCATCTTTGTCTCTCTAGTATCCTCAGATCCAACTCTGGTCATCCCAGTACCTCATCCATAAACAGGGATCAATAGCATCTCTCCCAAGGCTTTAAACATTTCTTTTGTTTAAAAATCAGAGAGGGTGACACAGCTAAAGTCCATATGAGAATTCTTTTTCCACGCTCTTTGAGCACAGAAGTAATATTAGCCAAGATTTATAGGGCATTTCTGAGAGCCAGACTTCCTAAGAGGCTGTCTTGTTTCTACACATCTAATCTGTGTGAGATTCTGCTGGAATTCTCTCAAGTGGAATCCTGTTTCTGCAATGCCAAAGCTGAGGTATGAAGTTCCTTTCCATGGTCCCCTAGCTGGTAAGAGGAGAAAGGAAGAAAAGCCACAGGTCTTGGCCTGTGTGGACAGTTACCAACACTCTCTATCAAGGGATGTGTTTTATGTTCAAAGCAAGAACTGCCACACATGCTTCATGGTTGCGGGAATTTGAGGGAACCCGCGTTCCTATTGCTTGCCCTTTTCCTTGAGCAGTAGCGTCTCAGAAGCAGGGAGTCATTTCCATTCTTAACACTGGGGTTACCTACCCTTCTCACATGGCTGCTGAAAGCTTCCTTGACTTGAAAAAAGTATAGAAAATGGAGCTTTAAAAGAGCTCACGCCTCTATTATATTTTGGTATCTGTCGGAACGAGTGCCGGTATTTAGAGACCTGCTGAGTTCATGCTGACAGCGCTGCGGGTAAAGTCTGTCTTGAAAGGTATTTCTTCTGGCTTCAGGCTGGGTTTAGAAGTCTAAAGTGAGGGCTCTGGAGGTGGTGACATCTGGGCCATGTCCTAGTGACATCTGGGTACTTCTCAGGTTCTTGGTACCTGCAGTTTGGTGTTTATCTGAACATGTGTGACACTTTCCTCATTAGACCAGATGATCCAGAGTCTTCCAGTCTACTGCTTAATGATGCTGTTTTCATGAATAAAGTGAAATAGGCCAGAGGGAAGACTGAGCAGAGAACTTGGGTCTAAGTGTAGTTCTGCTGTGACCTTGAATGAATTAGGTTCCTAGGAACTCACCAGGTTGACGAGAGGATCAAAACAGAAGATTCATGGGTGAGCACTTAGTAATGCTTAAGAGGCTTTCAAACTTGGAAACAGCATGATGCCTCAGATACCATTTCTGATCCAGCAGCTGCCTCTGCCCCTGCCTCAGAGTCCTGAAGGTGGACGGGAGGGAGAGGAGGAGTCCTCTACTGGGTGGATATTTTGTCCCCAGAGGCACAAAAGATGGCAGACCTAAGAAGGGGTGTCTGTCTTGCTTTTGTGTCTAAATTAAATGTGTTTCTGTCAAAGCTGTCAGCAGGATGTCACCTCCTTCACAAGTACAGTGAGGGAGATAGGAACATGCAGAGCCCCAAGGGGGTAGAGTTTGGGAGGTTGGGCCCAGCTTTGTCAAAAAGTGGGTGGTATTTCATTAATGAAATGCATTGCTCACGGACGTTGTCTGGTTTTCCTCTACATCTGGATTCTTTCTGCCTTCATCTCTCATCCCAGCTTAGCGTCTGGAAATACTTAGCCCTGTCACAGCACACCATTCCATATCCAGCCTCTTTCTATGTCAGAGTAGCATGGTCTTGCCATGGGAGGATGGAGAGAGGTGGAGGAGTTGGAGATTTGCTTGGCAGGTAGGATTAGAGACCAGAAGCTGGTTTAGAAGAAGGCAGTCTGCTTTGTTGCTGAGGACACACAGCTCGATGGGATTCAGAAGTCATCCTACTATGTGTATACTCAGTCCTGAATTTAGCCGTGGGTCCAGAGAACCCGTGGTCCTTGGAAAACTAAGATGGTCTAACACCTTAGAGAAGCCCCGGCAAGGGGCCGGAGATGTATCTCAGTTGGTAGAGCGCTTGCCTTGCATGTACAAAGCCCTGACTTTAATCCTCACTACCAGATAAGCCGGGTGTGGTGGTGCATGTTTGTAATTGTAGTACCTGGGAGGTGTGGATAGGAGAGTCGGAAGTTCAAGATTATCTTGAATATATATTCTATTGAGACCAACCTAGAAAATATAACAGCCTATCTCCAAAAAAGGTGTGTGTGTGTGTGTGTGTGTGTGTGTGTGTGTGTGTGTGGTGGGGGTAAGGTGGTGGAGGAGTATGAGAAGGAGGAGAAGGAGCCTTAATGAGGTGTTACTGTGTAACAGGGGGGTGCCCTCCAGCAGATCACCTTGATCATGAAATCTTATAATAAGACATCATCTTTCATCTGGGTGTCTATAGTACCCTCACCTCTTCTCCCAGCAAAACTTCTTACCAAGCAATAACACATGTACAGGCATGCCTCCTGCCTCCTGTCTTTCCTCAAAATCTAGATGGCTCTTGTTTTGGAAGACTACCAAGAACCTCCTGGTAGTCCAGGAAACAGATAGCCAAGGCCAGCTTGTGTACTTGGATAAGTGGCCAACGTGTGCCTCGTTTCCCTGTTACCTGGCTGCATCCCTGAGAGACTTGCTAGCGCCTTCCTTTCCTCTGTGGGAGGAAGGAAGCCTTCACCCACCACTCAGCAGCAGATGCTGTCTTCCAGGTTCCTTCTCAGTTGTCTCCAAGGTAATGTGATTGGGGAAGGCACTCAGCGGGTTAGTGGCCGAGCTGATGCTGGAAATGGATCTTCCAATTCCCAGCTGAAGCTCCTTTTCTCAAAGACATGAAGCCCTTTGGTGATTTGGCAACATCTCTACCATATCTCTACAGTAATCTGGAGGGTGAAATTACGTGGCTTGCTTGGGTTCACATCCCCAAGGCTGGTGTCCATGCCTCTGCTCTCCCTACTTTGACCATAAGGCTGCTGGGGCTTTCACTTCTCCATCCAAGTTGTGCACCAGGGGCTCTGGCTTCTCTGTCAGCTTGTTAGGTGTCCCATCTGTTGCTGTCCTCAGCTTTCACAGGTGCTGGCAACATATTAGCAGTCTCCATTTTTTGAAAAGAGGTTTCAATTGGCATTGAAAGATCCCAGTCAACAGCAAATGGTCTGGACACCCCCCCCCCCCAAATAAAAACCACCAAAAATCTCTAATCATATATTTTTTAGAGTTCCAAAGGCAGTTTTGTCTCACCCATTGTTTAAAGTCTCCATGTCAGGACTTACATTATCTGGAGACAGGTCACGAGAAGGCTGCAGCCAGATGACCTGGGCTACTGCAATGGGTCACCATATTTCTCTTGGAATACCAGAGGACAAACTTGAGCTTTGACTCAAGACTGCCCATCATTTGTTGAGTAACAAATGGTGTATGTTACTCATATATGTATGTATGTGGTACGTATACCACAATAAGTGTAAGCGTCTACTGTGTGTGGGCATCTTTTCTATATGAGGCCACTTTTTATATAAAAAAAAAAACCTCCTAAGGTTCCACCATGAAGTCCCCCACAAGTTGAGTGTTCCAAACACAAGTGCTCAGACAGAGGTGACTGTGAACTCTCTGCTTTTATGCAAACTAGGAGCCCCTTGCTTCCATGTGGGGCTCATAATGGGGCAAATAGGGAGGGGGTGCTGTGAGGCAGAGGGACAGTTATGCTGAGAACCCCCCCCCCCAGAAGGAACCAGGATAACAATGAAGGTGGCATTCACTTCTACAGTTCCCTGAGTAAGGGACTCTGGCATCTGGAGCTAGGAGTGCTGACAGTATTTCCCACCTTTGTTCCCCAGGATGAACCTCCACCTGACACCCAACATCTGTTCCACTCAGAAGGGCTCTGCAAGGCAGCACCGAGTGAGTCAACCTTTGAAAAGATCACAGCTGGAGCTTGGCAGTGGGGGATGAGGAGGGAGGAGAGGAAGATGATGGGCTGGAGGAGCCCTCTTGATTCCTTTGCACTCTCTTACTCCTCCCTTGGGTTTTACATACCCCTCTTCTTTCCTGCTCCAGGTATTGGGAAGAGACAAGGAAAAGAAGGTTCCTATCTTCATGGAGTTTTGTTACTGGTGGGAAAGACAGATACTAAACAGATCACTAAACTACCAAGTAGAGATAAAAGAACCCGGTGGGGGTGAGAGTGTGGGTGTGCATTTAAGGTGGCTTCTTAGGGGATTCCTGGGAGCTGTGTATTTTTTGAGGATGTGTTTTAGTAGAGACCTGAATGAAGTGAGGGAAAAGCCAGGTGGAGCTGGGGGAAGGAGGATTGCAAAGGAAATGAGCAAGGGTCAGTGTAGAGGCCCTTGGATAAGAGCAGCGCTCTGCATGTTGAAGGGAGGGCAAGGAGGCTGGGTGACTTTAGAAGTACCAAGGAAGGCAGATGAGGACCAGATCCCAGGGGACCCTTAGGGACTAACAAAGCCTTTATTCTCTGTTCGGAGGAGGCTCATGACAGTCTTAGAGGATTATAGAATACAAGCTGATTTCAGCTGAGGTATATTTAAAAAGCTCGAGCTGTAACATTTTCTACTCCTTCCTTCCAGAGGCCATTACTGCACAGTGAGTGCTAGGGTCTGGATAAGTATTTTGTGGAAGGCCCATATGTTAATGGCTTTGTCCTAGTCTACCACCCTGCTAGAAGGTGTGAAATCCTTAAGTGATCTAAGAGGCCTAGTGCAACATTTCCTGTCACTAGAAGCAGCCTTCAGAGGGGATGTTGTGACACAAATTACTTCTTTTGTTACATTTTGGCTAGGAGGTGAATGACTGCCTGTCCACATTTCCCAGCATGATGTGTTGTCTCACCATAGGCCCCAGCTAACCATAGGCTGAAAGCCAGTTTGCCTATTATAAGTTGATGTCAGGTGTTTGTTAGATTACTGGTAGGCTGTCTAGCAGTGAACACCATCAGGGGACAATGCCTATGAATGTCTGTAGAGGGATTTGCAAGGGAAGTCACTGTGTCCCAGGGAGCCACATCTGTGTTAGACCTATAACCTTTGTTATCTACCAGAAGGTAGAGCTTGCTACAGGGTATTTGTCAGTCTTCTGCCTTCTCTCATCTCTGTGGTTTCCATTCATCAGACTCTTATTTCAGGAACTCAAACTCTAGCTCAGTTGGTAAAGGGCTCTGCATACAATTGGGTGTGGTGGTGTGTACCTGTAATACCAGTTCTCAAGGGATGGAGGCTAGGAGAGCAGAGGTTCAAAGTTATTATTAGCTCATATATCTCATATATCAGATCCAAGGCCAGCCTGAGCTCCATGAGACCCTGTCTGAAACAAAACAAAATAAAGCAAAAAATCACAACCACCACCACCACCACCACCACCACCTATCATTTCAAAAAGCAGAATGGTTTCTGCCAAGATCATATTCAAGAAAGACTCCTAAGAAATACAAGCTGACTCCCATGGTTGAACATCATGCTGAGGACCCCCAAACTGAATTCTTCTTCTCCTCCCTTCCTCCTACCTCTCCTCTCTGTCTCTTCTTCCTCTTCCTTCTCCTCTGGTGCTGAAGATTGATGTACTGTACAATCACCCTACCATTGAACTATAGTCCTACTTTCCTCATTTAGACTTTTATTTATTATTATTACATGTGTGTCACTGCAGGCATGCATCTACTAAGGAATCATGGATGGAGGTCAGAGGACAATGTTTGGGAGTCTGTTCTCTTTTTCCTCTTTTGGGGATGGAGCTGAGGTCTTCCGTCTTGTGCAGCCGTCAATTTTGCCTGCTGAGCCATCTTGTTGCTACTTCTTTTCTCCTTTTAAAGAGCCATATTGGTGTGAGATTGTGCACATGGGTCTTTGAACAGAGACTTGAACTCCCACTTTTGGTACTGGCTTCCCTAGGATATTTGGGTTAGGTCTCCCTCCAGAGTAAAGAACAAATTTGTTGTGGTCTAATATAATACTAACCAATGTCAGGCAAGTTAACTGCCCATTATAAAGGATGCGTATTTCCTGTGTTTCCCGTTCAGTGCATCATTGCCTTTTTCTATTGTCTTGTGGGGACTGGGCTTCAGGAAATGTTGATTTTTGGCCACTGCTCTTGTTTCTGACCTGGGAGTCATGAATGTTTCCCTCATCCATAAAGTTAAAGCTATGGCTGGTTGTAATGCGAGCTCATAATTGGAGTAAACTCTCAGACCTTTCATGATTCTTAACTGGAGATTTCCTTGTTTAAATGCCCTGCTACCATCTTTGAAAAAAAAAAAAAAAACAAAACAACATTTTTTCATACAATATAACTGGTCATAGTCACTCATCCTTCAACTCCTCCCAGATCCCACCAACCCCATACCCTTTCTTTCTCTCTCTCTTTAGAAAACAAACAAGCAGGAAAAAAGTGAAACCAAACCAGAATTTAAAACAAGACAAAAATTTAAAAAAGAAACACAACATAACACACATGCACACGCTTGCGCGCGCGCGCGCGCGCACACACACACACACACACACACACACACACACAGAGTGAGAGAGAGAGAGAGAGATACAAAGTCAGAAACCAATACAAGCAAATGACCAATAAGCCTGGAGGCCTGCTGCTGTCAGGGACAATCAGGTAAGAGAACCAACCTTTAAATCCCTGCCTGATGGGTACCTGGCAAGCCCACTAGCTGTGAGGTCTGCCCTGTCCCCTCTACGTTCCATCATCTGGTCCACATCTCTAACCACAATCTCAGATGCCTACAGACATCTGTGACTACCAGGTTACACATCTACCCCAATTCCTTGCCTGGTTGGCCCCTCTGGACAAACCTAGAACCAGTGACCTTTACCCTGGCCCCTCTGCACTCCATTTCCAGGACCATAATTCTGACGGAATCCCTGGAGACCTGCTGCTGCCCAGGACAAACAGAAGACTACAAACATCAGGGACCATGAAGTCTACCTGTATCCCTGGAGGCCTGCACCCACCCAGGACAACTCGAAGCCTGAAGTCATCAGGGCCTACCAGCTCTGCCTGCATCCCTGGAAGCCTACTGCCACCAGGGACAACCAGCTCTACCTGCAGTCAGAGGCCTGCTGACATAAGGGACTTCCAGTTCTACTTGCAATCCCAGAGGACTGCTCTCACCAGGGACTACCAGGCCTGCTAATACTAGGAATGACTAAAGGCCAGCGTTAAAAACACAATCAACAAAAGCCAGGACAATATGGCACCATCAGAACCCAGCTATCCTACTGCAACACCTATTCTAACACCTGAATCGCAACAAAATGATCTTAAATCTAATATTATGGAGATGATAGAGGGTTTTAAAGAGGAAATGAATAAATTCCTTTCAGATATACAAGAAAATACAATAAAAAAGGTAAAGGAAATGAACAAAGCAGTTCAAAACCTGAAAAGGAAAATAGAAGCAATAAAGAAAACACAAACCGAGGCAATCCTGGAGATGGAAAACATAGGAAAGAGACCAGGAAATACAGACACAAGCATCACCAACAGAATTGTATTGGAGATGGAAGAGAGAATCTTGGGTGCAGAAGATATGATAGAAGAAATTGATATATCTGTCAAAGAATATGCTAAAGCTAAAGTTTTCTAACACAAAACACCCAGGAGATTTAGGATACTATGAAAAGGCTACACCAAAGAATACTAGGAATAAAAGAAGGAGAAGACTCTCAACTGGAAGGCCCAAAAAAAATCTTCAACAAAATCATAGAAGAAAATTTTCCCAATCTAAAAAAAGAGATGCCCATCAATATACAAAAAGCTTACAGAACACCAAATAGAGTGGACCAGAAAAGAAAATTGTCCTACCACATAATAATCAAAACACAAAATGTACAGAACAAAGAATATTAAAAGCTGCAAGGGATAAATGCCAAGTAACATATAAAGGTAGATCTATTAGAATCAGCTTTGTCAATGAGACTTTAAAAGTCAAAAGGGTCTGGGCAGATATTTAATAGTCTGTAAAAAGATCACAGATGCCAGCAAAGACTAGTATTTCCAGCAAAACTTTCGATCTCCATAGATCAAGAAAACAAGATATTTCATGACAAAACCAAATTCAAATAATATGTTCCCACTAATCCAGCCCTACAGAGGATACCAACAGACGGGGGGTAACCACACTTAAGAAAACATAAGCAAAACCCAAAGAAGAGAAACACACATGCACACACATATATACATACACACACACACACATATGAGTACTAGTATCAACAGAAAAATAGCAGGAACTAAGAGTCATTGGTTATTAACAGCTGTCAACATCAATGGATCCAATTGCCCAATAAAAAGACACCAGCTAACAGAGTGGATGCATAAACAGGATCCATCATTCTGCTGCATATGAGAAACACACCTCAGCAATAAAGATAGACATTACCTCAGAGCAAAGGGCTGGAAAAAAGTTTTTCAAGCAAATAGAACAAAAAAAATAAGATGAAGTAGTTTTTCTAATATATAGTAAAATAGACTTTCAATGTAAAGTGATCAAAAGAGATGCAGAAAGACACTTCATACTCATCAAAGGGAAAAATCTGCCAAGATGATGCCTCAATTCTGAACATCTATGCTCTAAATGCAAGGACACCCACATTTGTAAAAAAAAAATTACTAAAGTTTAAATCACACATCGAACCCCACACATTAACAGTGGGAGACTTCAACACCCCACTCTTACCAATAGACAAATCATCAAGACAGAAACTAAGCAGAAAAATAATGAAATTAACAGAAGTTATGAAGCAAATAGACCTAACAGATAACTTCAGAACATTTCACCAAAATTCAAAAGATTACACCTTCTCAGCACCTCATGGATCCTTCTCTAAAACTGACCATTTTCTCAGTCACAAAGCAAGCCTCAACAGATACAAAAAAAAAAAAAAAAAAAAAAAACCAACCCTGAAATAACTCCTTGTATCCTATCAGACAACCCTGAATTAATGTTAGAAACAAAGAGAACACTACAAAGAATCAGTGAAACCAAGAGCTGGTTCTTTGAGAAAAATCAACAAGATAGAAAAATTCTTAGCCAAACTAACAAAAAGACAGGCAGTACACAAATGAACAAAATCAGAAATATATACATTAATATATGTAAATATATAAAGCTCCACTTTATACAAATAATAAATGGGCTGAGAAAAAAAATTAGAGAGACAACACCCTTCACAATAACCACAAATAATATAAAATATATTGGTGTAACTCTAATCAAGCAAGTGAAAGACCTGTAATGACAAGAACTTCAAGACTCTGAAGAAAGAAATTGAAGAAGATAGCAAAAGATGGAAAAGATCTCCCATGCTCATGGATTGGTGGATTTAACATAGTAAAAATGGCTATCTTTCCAAAAGCAATGTACAAATTCAATGTAATTCCCATCAAAATTCCAACGCAGTTCTTTACAGACCTTGAAAGAACAATTCTCAACTTCATATGGAAAACCAAAAAACCTAGGATAGCTAAAAGCATCATTTACAATAAAAGAACTTCCGACAGTATTATCGTCCCTGACCTCAAGCTGTACTACAGAGCAAAAGTGATAAAATCTGCATGGTATTGGTACAGAAACAAGACAGCTTGATCAATGGAATCCAACCAAAGATCCAGAAATAAACTCTCATACCTATGGACACTTGATTTTTGACAAAGAAGCCAAAACAATACAATGGAAAAATGAAAACACTTCGACAAATGGATTTCTGCCTGTAGAAGAATGCAAGTAGATCCATATTTATCACCCTGCACAAAACTCCAAGTTTGTGCAGTGGATAAAGTGGATCAAAGACCTCAACATAAAACCAAATATACTAAATTTAGTAGAACAAAAATAGGAAATAGCCTTGAACTCATTGGCATAGGAGACAACTTCCTGAACAGAACAACCATAGCTCAGGTACTAAAAACAACAATTAACAAATTGGACCTCATGAAACTGAAAAGCTCCTGTAAGGCACAGAATATTGTCAGTCGGATAATACAACAGCCTACAGATTGGGAAAAGATTTTCAACAACCCTACATCTGACAGAGGGCTGATATCTAAAATACATAAAAAACTCAAGAAGTTAGACACCAACAACCAACATAACCCAGTTAAAAATGGCATACACAGCTAAACAGAGAATTCTCAACAAAGGAATCTCAAATGGCCGAGAAACACTTAAAGAAATGTAGTCATCTTAGTCATCAGAGAAACACAAATCAAAATGACTCTGAGATTCCACCTTACACCCATCAGAATGGCTAAGATAAAGACCTCAAGGGACAGCACATGCTGGCGAGGATGTGGAGCAAGAGGAACTCCCACTGCTAGTGGGAGTATAAACCACTCTGAAAATCAGTTTGGTGAATTCTCAGAAAATTGGGAGCAGTTCTACCTCAAGACCCAGCTATACCACTCCTCGGCATATACACAAAAGATACTCCACCATCCTGCAAGGACATTTGCTCAACTATGTTTATAGCAGCTTTATTCATAATAGCCAGAAACTGGAAACAACCTAGATGTCCCTCAACGGAAGAATGGATAAAGAAAGCGTGGTTCATCTATACAATGGAATACTACTTGGCTATTAAAAATAATGACATCATGAAATTTGGAGGCAAATAGATGGAACTAGAAAATATCATCCTGAATGAGGTAACCCAGACCCAAAAGGACATGTATGGTATGTATTTACAGATAAGTAGATATTACTCATAAAGTACAGAATACCCAGGATACAACCCACAGACCCAAAGAAACCAAATAACAAGAAAGGCCCAAGGGAAGATGCTTGAATGTTTCTCAGAAGGGGAAATAAAACAGATATTGGAGGTGGATGGAAGGAAAGACTGAATGGGAGAGAGGGGGAGGGGAATGTGGCAGGGGGATAGAAATCAGGTGTAGAAAGAGCAGGGAAGAGAGAGAGGAAATCGGGTGGGAGTGGGGGAGCATCTTTAGGATATGTCGGAGACCTGGAATAGGGGGTGGGTGGGTGGGCTACCTTTTGGGGGTGACTCTAACTGAGACTTCTGGCAGTGGGGGATATGGAGCCTGAAGTGGCCACTTACTATATACTATTCCCATTGGAGGCATAAGGACAGAATTCCATCCACGAATCCTCCGACAAAAAACGTGTCCTGCCTACAAGATATACAGGGATAAAGATGGAGCAGACTGAGGGAATGCTCAACCAATAACCGGCCTAACTTGAGACCCATTCTATGGGCAAGAACCAATCCCTGACACAATTAATGATACCCTGGCTTGCACACAGGATCCTAGCATAAATGTCTTGTGAGAGGCTCCACCCAACAGCCAATGGAAACAGATGTAGAGATCCATAGGCAAATATTACACGGAGCTTGAGAAGTCATGTGGAAGAATAGCGGAAAGGAATGGGGGACCCAAAGAGGACATGGCCTCCACTGAAAGACCAACATAGTCAACTAACCTGGACCCCTGGGGGCTCCCAGAGACTCAACCACCAACCAAAGAGTCAGCATGGCTAGACTTAGTTCACACCCCTGCTCCACCCCCCCCCACATATGTAGCAGATGTGCAGCCTAGTCTTCATGCTAGTCCCCCAACAACTGGAGGGAGGGCTGTCCCTGAATTGGTTACCTGTCTTTGGATCTTGTTCCTCTAACTGGGTTGCTTTGTCTGGCCTCAGTGGGAGAGGATGCACCTAGTCCTGCAGATACCTGATATGCCAGGGTGAAGTGATACCCCAGGAGGGTAGGAGAAACTCTTCCTTCTCAGAGGAAAAGGGGAGGGGAAAATAGGGGAGGTGCTGTGGGAGGGGACACTGGACGGAGAGAGGCGGGCAGATATTGGGATGTAAAGTGAATTAATTAATTAACTAATTAATGGAGAAAAAAGACCAATACAGCAAAAATACCCAAACACAGCCATATGAGACAAATAACCTACAGAAATACTGAGTTTGTATTGTGTTCACTATCTACTGCTAGCGATGGGGTCTACCCTTAAGTGTGGTTAATATGCCCAGTGAGACTCCACTGGCAAAACCTAATTCTTTCTTTACACCTGCTACCATCTTTAATGCTGTATGTTCAAAACCAATCCCATCCTCATTCACAATGCTCCCTTACTACAGCATCCCTTTTTGCATCAACAAAACTGTGTCACATTAAAGGAGGCTGTACCCATTCTCTGTCTCACTTCTTACCATGTCCGATTCTTCAGCAAATTCACTTTCTCTGCTTTCTCAGGCCATACCAAACCTGCAATATGTCCAAGCACACAAACCATTACTGTCCCGTCTGCCCACCAAACTGACCCGGCTCTAGCCTACACTCCATTCTCAGTTCTTTAGACGACACACTTTGTGTTCTTTCATTCTTTCACGAGTGTTTTTCCTTTTTAAAGAATTTCATTTCCAGGCTGATGCAATGGCCCAGTGTGTAAAGGAGCGTGTTATCTGCTGATGTAACTATGATAACCTAGGTTAGGCTCCTGGATCCCCCCTGATTCGAGCAGGGAGCTGATTTGTGCTGGCTGTCTTTTGACCACACAGATGTGCATGCACACAAGCACACACATGCTCACAAGTGTACACACACACACACACACACACACACACACACACACACGTATACATATGTACACACATATACATACACACAATAAAAGTAAATACACGTAAAAATGAACAAAAGTGAAAGTGATTAGATCAAATAAAAGCATATATTATCAGAAATTTTGCTTATAATCTACAGTGTGGTTCATTTGTCTTACTAGACAGTACTTACTGCCTTTGTATCTGTAAGTTGTATCATAACATAATATCACAACAGGACATCTACAGATTTAGTAAAATTTTTTAAAAATTTAGATGTTTTGCTCAAATGTGTACGAGCACCACAGGTATGCCTACTGCCCACAGAGGCCAGAAGAGGGCACTAATTTCTATGGAACTGGAGTTATATACACTTGTGAGCTGCCATGTGGGTGCTGGGAATAGATCCAGACTTTTCTGCAAGAACAGTACTCTCAACTGCCGAGCCATCTCTTTCTCTCCCCTTGGCAATATTTTTATTGAACAGAAGCCTTAAATCCTGTAGACACCTAGAAGTTATTTCAGTTAGCAGAGCCATGCCTACTTGTAGAAGGTGATTTGACAGTCAACCCTAGATGTCACCTGCAAATTCAACTAACTATAGATACAACATATGAGAAAGTTAGCATATACTGAACATATACTTTTTCTCCTTGCTGTTCTCTAAGCAATCTGCTGTAGCAACTGCTTTTATAAGCATGTGTTTACGCATGTGTGTGTGTGTGTGTGTGTGTGTGTGTATGTGTGCGTGCATGTAATTGTGTTAGAGGCCACTTAAAATCTAGAAGAGGATTGTGCAAGTTACCTGCAAATATCATACCTTTTTATATAAGAGGCTTTTTATATACGAGGCTTGGCACACACAGGATTCTCAAAGCCAGTTCCCCATGGATACTGACGATGGCTGTTTATGGCTTCTCATTGTGCCTTTTGCCCCTTTTATTTTGAGATTTCTCTTTGAATAATTTCCACCGTGTATCATCTGATCTGAGACAAAAGTAGGAGTTCACACTTTGCAGAGTTTAGTGATCAGATTAGCATCCCTACAGGGAGGGTCTGACAATGGTTCTTCCACTCTGAGAGAGGCAGGGCACCATGCAGCTGACTGAAGGCAACCAGCTGGGACTAACATTTGGAGATCCCTTCTTGCCTGGGTGTTCTCCTCCAGAAAAAATATCACAAAGGTGTGACTTGAGGTGAAAGTCTAAAAGAAGAATCTTTGTTTCCAATACTTCTTTCCTTCCTTTTTCCTGTACTCTGCTCCAGCTCCCATCTCCTCAGGTGTCTGATCTATTAGCGTGATGAAACACAGCTGTGGCAATCCTGAGACCTTCCCCCCCCCCCAGCTGCATATTAATAAAAGCATTTACATTTTAAACAAAAAGTTTCTGAAGATGGTGTCAGAATTAAAGGCGGGGCTGGAGATATGACTGGTGGCAAAGAACGCATTTAACATATGCAAAACCTTGGGTCCAATCCCTGTGCTGAGAGATGATATAAAATGGGAAAAAATAGTTAAAAAAAAAAAAGCAGAAAATAAAATCAAGGAGTAGATACCACAGGTTGACGCAAAAAGACTCTTGTGTGTGGAACTGTGTGACCCATTACTGACATTTTTGAGTGTATTTTCGTATTTTCTTCTTAGGATACTTGTGGTCCCTACTGCTCTTCAGCCAGTAGGGACCACATCTTCAGCACATCTTCTAGATGTGCGCTTATGTAAGAGATTTGCTGATGGTGTTCCAGTTTGGCTGACCATGGAACCAGTGTGCTGGTTAGTTTTTGTCAACTTGAGACTAGTAGAGATACCTAGAACGAGAAATTGCCTGTGTGTGTCTGTGGGACGTTGTCTTGATTGGTAATGGATGCGGGAGGGTCTGGCCCACTGGTGGCAGTGCTACCCCTGGCCTTGTGGTCCTGAACTGTAAAAGAAAGTAAACGGAGCCATCAAAATCAAGTTAGTAGACACTGTTCCTCTAGGTTTCTGCCTCAGCTTTTCTCTATGATTAGCTCTAACCTGGAAGCACCTTTCTTTTCCAAGTTGCTTTTGGTTGGTGTTTTATTCACAGCAACAGAGAAGCAAACTTAGGGAAGCTAGTAAGGAGATAGTGTGTGGGATCCAGCTGAAGGTCAGCCCACTTTGGAAACACTTTTCTCATGCCAGATCTTGGGGCAAGGCTGGTCAGTCCATCCAAAGCTATGAGGGTCTGAGCACAAGGTAGGTTGGGTCTGGAGACCTGATTTGTGGGGGTCTAGAGGGAGTGAGGGTGCTGGTGAACATGTCCCTGTTTAGTGCTACTGAGAGGTAGAACAGATCCAACTTGCTCTAGAATGACACTCACAAGAGACTTGGATGGGTGGGACCTGACCTGCTGTGGTCACCAGCATAATATCTGCCATTGTTCTGGAAACAACCAAAGGCTACAGGATCAAGCCCCAGGGGAAAGAGCTGATGACACAAGAGCAGATGGAACTGTTTCTGATGTGAAGGCTGGAGGTGCAGAGAGGCCTTCAACTCTGCTGAGAGCAGATGTAGGGGCCTGCCATAGACAGGGCTTTGAAGGTTGTGAGAAAGAGCCCAGTGTTCTTTCTCAGAAATGCCAGGGCTGAGATGGCTTGAATAAATGCATCCTAGAGTCTACCTCTCTTTTAATGTGGGGATCATCTTATTCTGCTTTGCATCTTTTGATGCCCAGAACAACAGCAGGCACACTATAGCTTCTTGATTTAGGGTTAATGTACAGTTGCAGAGTTTCCTCTGGGGATACAGAAATGATGACGTGAGGCTTGTCCTCATGGGGTTTACGTTCTGGGGCAGCAGAGGGAAAATAATGAGGTAGAGAGCGAAGAAGACTCATTTTCTGAAGAATTGAATGCTCTGTGGAAGGGAAAAGAGATGGATGGGTTGATTCTGTGATGGAGGACTACTTTGAAATGAGTAGGTCAGGTGGTGATGTTGGAGCTGAGATCTGATTGACTAGAGAGAACCAACTGCTAAACCTAACTATTGGGGGTAGAGGATTGGGAAAGATTGCATCAAGCAGTAAATGCAAAACCCTGGGCAGCACCTAATCAGGAGTGTTTGAGAAAAAGAAATGCAATCAGGATTGCTATGTGGCTTTGGTAGAGTATGCCACAGCAAAAGTGGAGGGCCTGAGCTTGGAGAAGATGGCAGAGGCCCCAGCCACACTGTTTTAGTGGAGTCCTGTTGGCATTTAGGGTGAGACAGGCACAGATATTAGGTGATATTTAAGCATCTTTAGCCCTCGCCTACTAAATGTTAGTAGCACCTCCTCTCCCAATTCATTCTGACAACCAAGGAAAATCCCCATAACCGTTTCCATTCCCACACACTGCCTCATGAGGACCCCTTGAAGATTGCTGTATTAGTCATGGCTCGCTACAGAAACAGAACCAAGAGTGTGTGTATGTGTACACACACACACACACACACACACACACACACACACACATACATGCACACATACCACATATGGTCACAACTTCCATGGTTTGACCTTATAATGGAGTCAAAGTTCCATGCATTTAGTAGAAGTGTTTTTTCAAGTTTTTCAGGGCTAGTGACATGCAGTAGAATACTCTTGAGATAGCTCCTAGTCAGCTCCACAGTTGGAAAGGCATTGTTGCTGAGCTTCAGTGTGGAGCAGGTTATGTGTTTTAAATATATTTTCAACATACTACCTTTTACCTTACAATGGATTTATGAGACATAAGCCCATCTTCAGTTGAGGAGCCATCACATACGTGTGTGTGTGTGTGTGTGTGTGTGTGTGTGTGTGTGTGTTGTGCGTGTGTATGTGTCTGAACAGATTAGTTGGTGCAGTTCTGCAGGCTGAGGCATCCAAAGCTTTGCAGTCAGTGAGCTGGAAAGGTAATGGGTTAACGTCCCATCTGAAGGTCAATGGTGGGCTGGCCAGAGGCTCAGAAATGGCTGCTGTTTTATTTCAAGTGCGAACATAGGAAAGAACCAGTGTCTTGATTTGAAGAAAGTCAAGCAGAAGGAATTCTTTCCTATTTAGTTACAGTCAGCCTAGTTGCTTTGTCCTGTCTGGAGGGAGCCAACCACACTGGGGAATGCAGCCTCCTTTACCAAGTCTGCCAGTTCAAATATTAAGCATGATCAGAGTCACGTCAAGACTCAAAAAGAACAATGCTTTAATGCTTAACCAAATACAAGGTTCTTTAAAAATCATTACACTAATTGACTGGTTGATTGATTGATTTTGTATGTGTGTGCACGCATGGGTGCACACACACACTACAGTGGGAGTGTGGAAGTCAGAGAATGGCTTACAGAAGTAGGTTTTCTTCTTTCACTATGTAGGTTTCAGAGATGGAGCTCAGGTCTTCTTGCTTGGCTACAAGAGCCTTTTACCCTCTAAGACACATGACCAGCCCCAAGCCAACCAAATTTTTGTATAGGTTTAACCATCATGATCATGGGAAGCCTTAATGTCCCTTCCTCTTGTGAGGTTGAGCATTAAGCCAAGCTGGGAGTGACTCAGTTGAATCTCCTGACAGAAGGCAGAAGACGTCCTGGGTTATCAAAAATTCATCTATCTCAGTTTTATCATGGCCGGTTTGGGGGATAAGTTATAGTCTGAGTAATAACCATGGTGACATTATCTTAGACTCTTACAGTGCCCTTCAATTTGCAAAGCTGACAATTGTCATTCACATGGACCGATCTCACCTCTATGGCAGTCTTGCAGGTAGCTGAGTAGGCACAATGATCACTGTTCTCAAGAACAGAGAGGCTGCTTGGAAAGGTCAGTAGATCTGCTGTCGTTACCCTTGTGGCTATAGGGAAAAGAGGGGCTGGAGTGAATTGGCTTTCCCAGGCGGTAGGGACTTTGCAACAGAGAATGTAGGGCCACTAAGGGAGAACAGAGTTGCAGCAGGTGAGCCAGCACAGCACACACTGTAGACAGGTGAAACTCAAGGACATTGGGTGCTGCCTGGCTACAGTAATGTATAGCAGAACTGTCACTTAGAGAGGAGATGGTGCAGCTGACAGAGCCTGCTGCGAGCGGCAGCTAGGGTCAGGGTGACTCAGAGGGAGCCAAGACCCAGTGCTGGCAGGGAGTCAGCCAGACGGTGGGATGGGAGGAGGCCAATCTGTCACCAAGTAAGGGGCAAGCTTTGACTCAGTGGGGAGGCTGAAATGGCACACAGGCAGACATCTCTGTCTCTTCAGCCTTTTCCCAGAGACCCCGCAGGCTTCTGCCTGAGCCTGCTTTCCTGCTAGGTTGCCTGGGCCTTCTGTTCTTGATGGAAAAGGGGCAGAGAAGTCAAGCAGGCTACAGTCTGTGCATCTCTTGCTGAAGCAATCCACTAGCGAGGATCTGAGTAGTTCACACTGGAATTCCTGAAAGCAATTGCTGTGCCATGGAGACCTTTGGTGTGTCTCACTGTAGAGGGGACTAGACCACCTGGAGGACAAACAAGTGTTTCCACAGGACTTAGGAGATTTACTGTGTGGGGGATGAGGGAACCTAGGATTCCCAGGAGAAAAAAGATAAGGCCCTGGAGGAGACATATATTATTGGAAAATAAGGACACAAAGACGAAGAGAAACATGTGGAATGGACAAGGCTGCTTTCAAGGCCAGAGAGATTGGCAGCCAGGTCCCGCCTTTGGATGTGGTGAGAGGAGATGCAAAGACAGCAGAGTGAAGGGCAGCAGCCTTGCAATAGGGCCCATCTTCTCTCAAGAAAACATAGTCAAACTAGCTGTGGTAGCATATGCTAGTAATTCCGGCATGTGGAAGGCTGAGGCAGGAGGATGGTGAGTTTGAAGCCAGCTGGCAACATAGCAATACCCTATCCAAAAAAAGCAGGGGACCCGGAAATGGTGGAAATAACAGCCCACTTTTCTTTGTGCTTTTGAAGTGGTCTGATGTGCTGGAGATTTTGAAGTCAAACTTAGACAGGAGTCAGGATTCTGTTTTGATCTGTGCCCAACATATGAGTCATGGGCTTCCTGGGAACAGTGTGCTGGCAGGGTAGTTCTTCCCTGTCCTGTCTCTTTCACTCCTATCCTTGTGGCTCCCTCACTCTTGTCTGTGGCTCTGTATCAACCACTCATCTATTCCTGGTTTCTGTTCACAGGTGGGCATCCTGGTCTTCTAGTTCACTGCCACTGTGTCTTGGGTGTTTAATACCACTCTGGTTACTCTGATAGCCTTGGACGGCCTTCCCCTTAGCTCAAAGGCACTCACAATTGGGTTATGGTCGACTCTAGACTCTTGGGGTTTTTGGGAGAGTGTTTACTGTTAGATAAATGCTTTGTGTTTAAATACTTAGATGAAAAAGATTGCCAGAAATCTCAGGTATATAATATCTGAGTTAAGATGATAGTCCATTTTGTCAAAGCTCATGGTTAAAAATTGGAAGCTTACCATGCCTTTTAAAGAAATGTGGAGCAGAAAGGAGAAATATACGTGTGTATGCATATTTGTACAGGCGCATGTCTATGCATATATGTACATGCACATGTGTATGCATATATGTACACACATGTAATTTATAGAGCGCTCTACATGGACTTCAACATCAAAGCTTGAGTAACTCTCAGCAATGAACTAAATATACCCCTTTAAAAGCAAGAATATTAATTAATTAATTAATTAATTAATTGTTGTTTTTCAAGACAAAGTTTCTCTGTGTAGCCCTGGCTCTCCTGGAACTCATTCTGCAGACCAGGCTGTCCTGGAACTCAGAGATCCATCTGCCTCTGCCTGCCAAGTGCTGGTATTAAAGGCATGTGCCCCCACTGCCCAGTATAAGAATAGAAATGTAAAAGAATAAAACATACTCAGATTTTTAAAAAGCAAAACCATCTTTTGCTCTCAGATTCATTTTAGAATAAGTGGCAAATAGAAATGTATATATTTAAATTTTGCCACATGATAGATAGTTATTAATTATGAAATGATAATCACAACCAAATTGATGGGCATATTCTCTTGGGGTTTCTGACAATGAAACTGGGTAAATGTATCCAGATGGTTTTCCTGCATGAGCTCCAGGCCCTGCTTACTCTTTGCCCTATAGATGGAAACAATGGCTCAGATCTACTGAAGACCTGTAGGTCAGCTAAGCGCAGGCCTTCTTGTTAGTTTATTCTTGGGTTCCTGAGTCTTGGAGGTGAACCAGCTTAGTAGAGGTCTCAGGAAATGTAAGCAATATATAAGAAATGTGTAGGACCGGATTTCTCAAGGGGACTTGGCTCACCACAAGTCCCACTAATGCACACTGTTAACTGGAGGCTCAGGAAAGCCAATGGTGTAGTTCCCCTCTAAATACAACCATCTGGGAAACCAGGGAGTGAATCGCAGCCCAAGGGCCGGAGATGAGAAGCAATGGCCTATCCTGGGCAGGCAGGCAGGAGAGGCCAAGTTTTCTTTCCTCCATTTTGTATTCTGTTCATATTCAGTGACCCAGAGATTGCCTGCTCATATTGGAGAGGCATTTATATTACTGAATCCACTTAGTGCTAAACCCAGCCAGAAACACCCTTCTTCCCAGGCCCAGGAGGAGGATCTCAGCTGTACTTGTCATCTGAGGAAGACCCATCCTTGTAAGCTGTCCTTGAAAGACGATTGTCAGAAGGGGTGAGTACTGGGCCTGGCAAGCAGGAGGCAACAGGAACTTCAGTACTGCCTCATCTTACTCCTCTGTAGGGATCTTCATCCTCACAGACTGGCTTCCCTAAGGGCAGAGCTGCCTGTTCTGCAAAGTAAGTGGGTTACTTGTATGCAGTTACTTGTATGCACCACTCAGTGGAGGTACTTAATGCGATTTCCCCTGAATCTCATTCTCATGTTCAGGCTTTTAGGCTTTTTGTTTGTTTGATTTGTTGTTTGAGTTTTTATTGTTGTTGATGGTGGTGGTATATTTTGTTGTGTTGTTGGTAGTGGTGTTTTGTTTTGTTTTGTTTCTGAGGCAGGATGTCACTGTGTAGTCTTGGATGGCTTTGAACTTGCTGGGTAGACCAGGATGATCTTAAACTAACAGAGATCCTCTTGTCTCAGCCTCCTAAATGCTAGGATTAAAGGCATTACCAAACTTAGTGTTCATGTTCAGTTTTTGTTTTCTAAATAAGCATTTATTACCCACTCTCTGTCGTTTCTATTATAAATGTTGACTTGGTACACATCTGAACTCTGATATCCTCAGAAGTAACAGACGGTTGCTAAAGAGGGGCTTCCAGGCTTAGATGTAGTTTGGTGCTTGAGCATTGGCTAGACATGAACAAGGATCAGCAAGGTTTCTCTCTGCACTGTGAGATAGATTAAATCAGTAGATAGGAGTTTCCCCATCTTCTGAATTGTTCAGTGCTTTACGCTGTCATGGACCTTGGGATACACTAAGACTTGGAGAGGATCTAGTTGGTTCTTAGCTCCATGGGAGAATACTCCACAAGGTCATATAACTCCTGCAGGGACCCTGTTCTCACTCTGCTGGGTCCCTGTCATCACCACTGTGTCCGAGCTCTGTAGGTCCAAGGCATTATGCTTTACCTCCTTGCTCCTTTGAAAGGACTGGAAAACCATCTTCTAAAGAACTGCCCTGCCTCAGAGTTGGTGCAAAGGCTTAACTAGTAAAGGTGTTTGTTGCCAAGATTGATGACCTGAGAGTCCCAGAATCCACATGATGGAAGTAGAGAACTGACTCCTTTAAGACTTCCACATGTGTGCTGTGGTATTTCTCTCTCTCTCTCTCTCTCTCTCTCTCTCTCTCTCTCTCTCTCTCTCTCTCTCCCTTTCTCTCTCTCTCTCTCTCTCACACACACACACACACCAGAAGGAAGGAAGGAAGGAAGGAAGGAAGGAAAGAAAGAAAGAAAGAAAGAAGAAAAGGAGATGATGAGGAGGAAAACAAGAAGAATGAGGAAGAGGAGGAGAAGGAGAAAACAAAGGAGGAAGAGGAAGAGGAGGAAGAGAAGAGGGAGGAAGAGAAGGAGAAGGAGGAGGAGGACGAGGAGGACGAGGAGAAACTCCTCAGTGTCGGAAATTCTCAAGCACAAAGAGGCTAACAGGGCTCACCAGTCCTCGAAGGGAAGTGGACAGACTATACTTCTAGGCTGCAATCTTGGCTTACAGTGCTAGCTCCCCTTGGTCCCTTTACTCAATGGCTTATATTTTCCTGCACATTAGCAGCTAGGGAGAGAGGAAAGACACTCTGGAAAGGGCCCAAAATGTTCATTAGGTGATTGTTATTATGTTGGTGCCTGTTGCAATGATATAAGTCTGAGGTCTTAATAAAATCCAACATTTTCCAATTAGCTGTTGCTTAATTAGCATCATGAATATTCAAAGTCCTTATGCCCTTTTGCATCCTTCCTCTCCTGCTTTCCTCATGCCGGCTGCCATATCAGACCGCAGTAGTGACATTCTTCAGGAGTGGGGGTATGAAGACCTCCATGTGCAGAGGACCTAAGGCGTCTCTCCCTGCTTCTCCTCTATTTCCTGGAGCAAGAGGTTCAGGCTGTCAAATTTCCCCATTATCAAAAATGCAAGACACACTGGTTTCCTTATTTGCCATGAAGTCTATGAGAATGGCCACTTCTGGAAAAGGCTTGTCCTGAACAGTAAAAGATGGCGTTCTCTCAGCACAGATGACAGGAACAATTAGAAGTCTGGTGCTTCCTCATTCCTTCCTAACCTCTGTGCTCTGCTCCCTCTTTCCTCCTTTTTTTTTCCTCTCTCTTTTTCTTCCTTCAACCTCCTTCTCCCTCTCCTTGAAAAGAAAAATTGTGTGTGTGTGTGTGTGTGTGTGTGTGAGAGAGAGAGAGAGAGAGAGAGAGACAGAGACAGAGACAGAGACAGAGACGGAGACAATGTGTATGTAAATGCAAACATACACACGGCATGGATAACGTGTCATAGTGTGCATGTGGAAGTGGGGAACAAGCACAGTTACAGGTTTTCTCCTTGCATAGGGTCTTTTGTTTTTCTGCTGTGTATACCAGGCTAGCTGTCCCTTTAGCTTCTGGAGGTTCTCCCATCTATATCTCCTCTGTCCCCAAAGGGAGTGCTGAGATTATGGGCACATGCTCCCACTGCCTCCGACCTTGCACTAGTTTTGGAGATCTGAACTCGGGTCCTCACATTTGTGTGTCAAACACTTTACTCCATAGCCTGTCTTCTTCTATGAGCAAAAGTACCCCCTTCTTTGCAGACCATCCCTAAAGCCTTGGGTATGTAACATGAAACATCACAGCTCCAGTTTCTCTGGGGTTGACACATGCTGCCTCCCACTCCCTTCTCCTGTCACATCACTTCTGGGATGGCATCTGCAAACCTAGGCACACAGCTTGTACAACATTGATTCTAACCCCTTGTACCCTAGGAAGGCAAGTAGAGAGCCAGGAAGGGGGAATAAGTTGCCCAGTATAGATGACCTCATCAGAGACAGAAGGCAGGATTTGAATTCAGACTTACTGTCCCTGTCCAAGACATCTCCCAAGCCACTAGACCTTCAGCCCAGGAGAAATGATAACCTCAGGTTAGATCAAGGAGGCTCTCTGTTGGGACCAACATCCCCACCAGGCAACAGTACCTCGTTCCACTTCTGAGTGAAGGAAGAGAGGGGAGAAAGACGTCCATTATTTGCCGTCCAAGCTTCCCCTGGCTGCCTCTCACTCCACCGAGGCTGGAATCTGTGGTACTGGCTGTAATTTAGGCTTCAGTTTGGAGGATTTCCCAGTAGTGCCTGCAGCTTCGTAATGCAGGCTGTCAAAATGATGCAGAACTGTGCGCTGCCAGCTGCCCGGCTGACTTCATTCAGATACATCTAATGTGACAATTTTGTCAAAGCTTGTTTTAAGGAGTTGTTTTGACTGGGTGTTAATGTGGCCTTCTTAATCAGCCAATTCCTGCATCTGATCCCTCCACACCAGCAACCAGATGAGGAAGATTTCTCTGCTGTGTAAGTCTGGCCTGGTCTCTTCTGGGCCAGGGGTGACCCAGCTTATCTGTGGGATAGTAGCTTCCCTGTCCTCTGCTTGGCTGTGACAGTGACAATGCTCAGTAGAAGGGTAGGCCTGAAGTTCAGGAGATGAGATGAGAAAGGCAAACTTAAAGTAGCAAGGACACAAGAAAGGAACTTGGGTGTGTGCGGTATGTGTGTGTGTGTGTGTGTGTGTGTGCGCGCGCGCATGCGCGCACACAAGCACTAACAAGGAGTGTTGTAATCTCAGAAGGGGTTGGAGCTCAAACAGAGGAGGCTTTGGGAACTCCAAGAGCTCAGTGAGCCAGCAGGAGTAAAAGTTCTGAGCTGATTGATGGTTTCCTTACAGATGCAGAGACACACAGCCAAACATGGGCCTGAATGTGGAAGAATTGGGCGAACAACAGAGGGACCCATAGGGATAGGGACTCAATAGGAAGATCAAGAGAGTCAACTAACCTGGACCCTTGGGGGCTCCCAGAGACTGAATTACCAACCAAAGAGCCTACACGGCTGGACCTAGGTCCTCCTGCACGTATATGCAGAAGTGTAGGTTGGTCTTCACTTGGGCTCCCTAACAACTGGAGGGCTGTCAGGGATGTCCCTGAATCTATTGCCTGCTTGTGGATCCCATTCCCTTAACTGGGCCGGCTTGTCTAGCTTCAGTGAAAGAGGATGTGTATAGTTTTGCAGTGACTTGAGACGTCCCAGGGTGGGTTGGTATGGGGATCAGGGGCCTCCCCCTTCTCACAGGGAGAGGGGCTTTGTGATGGAGGAATGGGAAGAGTGGGGGCTATGATCAGGATGTAAAGAGAATAACTAAATAAATGAAAAAAAAAAAAAAAACCCAAAACAAAAAAACTCAAAAAAAACCCTTGAGAATTCCCAGTCTTGGTCAAGTTACCTAATCTGAGTTCTGATTGGTCCATCTAACCATGAGAGCAGTGATCCTTGGAGGTAGTAGCGAGGATTAAAGGCAGCATCATACCTGTGGCAGTTGGTTCTTCCTTTCCCATTTGTGGCTGCTTCCTAGCAGGACAGGTACAAACAAGAAAGCAATGTCTACTGGGAACTTGTCCACACAGTCTCCAAGGACCACTTCCCTCATGTTCAGTGGATTGCTTATAAACACCCCTTCCAGATTTTTAAGTTCTGTATAGACAAGAGTTGGAGTTTATTATTTCATATACAGCCATATATCACTTACTGATGGGGAGAGCTCATTGTTAAATAATTCTGCTGCTTCACAAACTTGAGGATACTGACACAACTAGATACCGCAGGTCACTCAGTGTGGTCTCTTGATGCACTTGTCTTGTTCACAAGACAGTGAATACTAGATTCACGAAGATGCTGTTATACCGCACCTTACTGTGAACTTTTAAAAAATAACAATAGATATTGTTCTTCTTATGGAGTTGTAATCCCCCACTCAGAGCTCCCAGAGACTAAACTACCAACAAAAGAGTACACATGGAGGGACCCATATCTCCAGTTATGTATGTACCAGAGGATGGCCTTATCGGACATCAATGGGAGAGGAGGTCCTTGGTCCTGTGGAGGCTTGATGCTCCAGCATAGGTGGATGCTACATCGGTGAGGTAGGAGTGGGTGATTGGGTGGAGAAGCACCCTCATAGAGACCAAGGGGAGGGGGTGAGAGAGGATGGGATGAGGGGTTTGTGGAGGGATAACTGGGAAAGGGGATATCATTTGAAATGTGAAGCAATAAAATAATCAATACAAAAATAACAACAGGGAGTATAGTATAGAGGAGCCAGCGAGATGACTCAGTTGGTAAAGTTCTGGAAGATCTGAGATTGAACCTCTTGCACCCTGTAAAAAGGCAGGGATGGTGGTGGATGCCTGTGATCCCAGTGCTTTGCAAGCAGTGAAAGGAGCTTGCTGGACAGCCAGTCTTGCCAGATTGATGAGCTTCAGGTTCAGTGAGAGAATCTAATACGCATGCACACATCTCACACACACACAAACACACACACACACACCCACACACCATGATGAGTGATAAAAGAGGACACCTGGAATCAACCTTTGATCTCTGTATTTGCACATACACTTGTGGAACACACACACCAACATGCATGCACACGTGTACACAAAGTAGAGTGAGTGACTAAATAAGCTAGCAGTGGAGTTGTTTGGTATCATTAGCAAGCCCAGGCTGGTCTTGAACTCCTGATCTGCCTGTCTCAACCACCTGTGTGCTGAGATTATAGGAATATGCCATCATCCTCATCCTTTGATTTCATACAGCTGGACATGAAGTTCTCTAAATGTGTGAGGAATACCCTGCACGTGGCCTTACCACAGCTACATTACTAGGCAAGGGGAAAGTTTTACCCCATTATAATTTTATGGGTCCAATGTCATGTCACACAGCCCAAGATCAACTAAAATGCAGCCGTATAAATCAAGGCATATATATACATATATATATATATATATATATATATATATATATATATGTAGAATCCTTGATGCCTCCTGTGTGCCTTTCCCTGGGGCTACATAAATAAACATCTAGTCACCCCAGATATGGCACTGATGACAGACCAAAGACATTTTCCCACTCAAGTGTAGTTGGTGAGCTAATGTATTTATTGGGGGTTACATATAGGAATGTGAGTGACTCCTAGGTGGCTGCATCATGGAGGGCCGACCTTAACATGGTGATGACTCAGGAAATACTGCATTCCTGCTTCCTGCCCTGCAGACAGCTCCACTGCAAACCCTCCTCTCCAGCAACAGTTTACTGCTGTTATAATTTGGGTGGGTGGGGACACCTGAATCTCAACTTTCCAAACTTCTCGAGCCTTGTAAGTTTCATGATCTTCCGGCATCCTATGTACTTCCAAGCCCTTCCCTTCAAAAGGAATGTTCTTTTGGAAGAAATAACTGGACAATATGCTGATTGAATAGTATGCTAAATTTACCCTACTTCACGTTTAACCAAGAATTATACCTTCTGTGATCTAAATTAACTTATGGAAACATTGGAATTTGTGTTCTGAGGAAAATAGAAAATGAAGACTGGAAAACCACTTGCTGAGCAATACTGTGTCCTGGGGATCACTCAGAATTGATGTACCTTCATCATATCACCTCGATGAGGTTCAGGAGGTGAGAAGTGATGGACCTTGGATTTGAATTCCTGTCTTCAACTCTCAATGCCCATAGTTGTCCTTGAAACCCGTGCTAACTGTGGAGGCCCCATGTGTAACAAGCTCCTGGCCTGGAAAAGGAGCAGCTACCATTAACTACCTGGTCCCAAGAGGTGTGAGGTCTGGGTATGATTGCCAAAAGGCCATGTGTGCTGTGGGGCACTGGGATTAGTGAGTCTTCTCTCTGGCTTTGGGACTTCCTAGCTCATTTGCATTTCAAAATGTCACTCCTTCCCCCCTGCTGCTGGTCATTCACGTTTATTTTTAACTTGCATGTGATTGGATGAATCAGAGTTCTTTCCACCAGCTGCAGATGGGTCTAAATGGGATGTTGGGGTTCAGGTTTCTCTGTCTTCTTTAGGGGTCCTCCCTGCTCATGATTGGATGAATGTCTTGGCTATGTCTCAGTTCCTATTTTGGTTCTGAAACCTGGTGGTAGAGACAGGGGATTCTTGATCTCATCTGAATGCCTTGTCCCCTGCTTCCTCTCTACCCTTGGAAACAGCTATGCTTCTGAAGATACTTTACTTGTCTTTCTGAAACAAGAGTTAAAAATAAATATCAGTAGCCACTAAATTACCAAGAGAAGATACATTTTACGTTTGTGAATGCTAATGAGATTTGGAACCCTTGCCTGTGGGGCAGGCAAGACTTAGAGCCCCTCTGACTGGCTCTAGGAGGGCTTTAGGAGAGTGATCCCAGTTAGAGGACACTCTGGCAGACACAGCTGGATTCTTCAGCCTCTTTAGTGTGTGTGTCTCATCCTGCATCCTCTTCTGCATTGAGAGGCAAGTAAGAGACAATGAGCCTGTAGCACCAGAGTGAATGGGAGTCACAGTGACCTGATGGACAAGTCTGACAGGCCCTGAACAGTTTATTTTGTTTATTTCTCCCTAGCACAGGCGGTAACCTTGCCCTTCCTGGTACTTCTGCCTGATAGACTGCTCTTTAGAGTAGCAACCATGTTTGCTTGCTCTTCTGTAAGGGTTCTCTTTAATGCTCCCCTTTCTACAAGACCTTACCCTGGCGTTCCATTTCCAAACCACAGAATCATCCCTAACTTTGACTCCCCAGACCCTTCTCTGTCTCCTTTTTAGCTTCTTAACAGGACATGCTATTTTCGTATTATATAATTCCTGTCTCTTCCCACTAGAATTGAAGCTTCACAAATGATTGTTGCCTGTTTTGTTCAAATGTGCATCTTCAGTCATGGAATTAGTGCCCAATGCAAGGAAGGTGCTCCATAAACACTAACTTAATGAAAGAAGAGGAAAAGCCACGGTACAGAGAATGGGGATGCCAAACTGAGAATACCTAGGATATGCGAGATGGGCCAAAGGGCAGGAGAGAAAACTGAGGCCCATCTGTAACACAGGATACTACTTAGTGATGGAGCTGGGGTGGGGCATTGATGATAAAGGCAACCACCTTGTGGAATGACACCAGTTTCAAAAGATCACAAACTGCAGTACCCTACTTATTTGCTATTCTAAAAAAGATAGAATTATTCAGATGTAAACAGATCAGTGGTTACTGAGAATTATGGATTGCATGAGGGCTTGAGAATATATTAGTAGCAGTTTATTTTAATACATTAATTAGAAGGAGGATTTTTGGGGCACTATTGCCTGTCCTGATCTTAGGAGTACTTTCATGACCCTGTGTTGCTATAAAAATCCATAAAAGAAAAAACAGAAAAGGATAGTTAATTTTTCTGTATAATTTAAAAATTCAAGGTAAAATGTATCTTCAGAAATTAATAAAGAATCTTTTAATTGAAATTCTTCTCACTCCAGACAAAGTGGCTATTATCAAGAAATCTACTGCTGAAGGGTGATGGAGGAAAGAAACCCCTCTACACTGTCGGTGGGAATATAAATTAGTATAACCACTATGGAAATCATACGGGGATTTCTCAAAAAGCTAAAAACAGAACCACCATATGATCCAAGTATAGCATGCATGGATATATGCCCAACGGGATCTAGTTCAGGATACCACAGAGACACCGCACACCCATATTTATTGCAACATTATTTGTCGTGGCCAAAATGCCGAATGAGCCTCAGTAAGCTTCAGGAGATGAATGGCTACAAAACTGTGAGGGCTGGAGAGATGGTTCAGAGGCTAAGAGTGTTTTCTGGGCAAGCTTGAGCATGGAGATCCCAGCACTCCCGTAAAGGCTGTTGTGATCCTGTGCTCACCTGCAATCCCAACAAAGAGGGAAACAAAGGCAGGAAGATTGCTGGGGTTTGCTGGTTGTCAGCCAAGGCCAAAATAAACAGGTCTCAGGTTAAGTTAGAAACCTTGCCTCAAAGAAAGACTGAGAGAGGAGGAGGGGACACCCTCTTCCGGCCTCTGCAGGAGTTCATGTGTGTGATTACACAAACGTGAACACATAGAACACACACAGAACATACACACATATACAATGTAATATATCTCTGTGTGCGCATGTACGTGTACACACACACACACACACACACACACACACACGCACACCAGTGAAATTTTATTTATTCAGTCACAAAGAAGGATGAAATTATGTCACCTGCAGGAATATAGATGGACTGGAGATCATCATGAAAACCGGGGGTGGGGGTTGGTGGGGGGGGTGGGGAGTGGGGGGGAGCCAGATTCAGACAAATTTCACATATTTTTCTCTCAAATGCAGAACCTATGTTTAAAGACAGAGATGAGTCCTTCCAGTCTGGGCCCAGGAACTGAGCAGATCCAAGACAGCAGGTCTGCCCCCAATCACACAGAACACAGAGGAAGCAGGGATCCCAGGTGCTCTAACTCAGCAGTATCTTAGGTAAGCAGACAGCAACATTCACCCCAAACAGGGAGAAACTGGGACCCACAAGGACCCAGGAAGTCACTCCCGGCCTGGAGCACTGGAGCACTGGTTCCTTCTGGTCTGGGCCAGAGCACTGAGCAGATCTTGGGTGGCAGCTCTGCCACCAGTCGCTAAGAACCCAAAGGAAGCGGGGCTCTCAGGAGTATTTGATTATTATGTGACAGGAGGTAACTCTAACTCCGGCAGTATCTTAGGTAAGCAGACAGCAACGTTCACCCCAAACAGGGAGTAACTGGGACCCACAAAGACCCAGGAAGTCACTCCCGGTTCCTTCTGGTCTGGGCCAGAACACTGAGCAGATCTTGGGCAGCAGCTCTGTCCCAATCTCTAAGAACCCAGAGGAAACAGGGCTCCCAGAGCTCTAAGCTGGGCAGCATACTATCTGTGCTTGAGCACTGAGCAGATTTTGGGCCCCAGCACTTACCCCAATAGTTACACCCACCCCACAAAGTTCTGATACAACCAAGATAATAGGAAAGACAGGCTCCAGTCAGGAACAGGGCAGGTAGCACTAAGGAGATCCAGATGGCAAAAGGCAAGCACAAGAACATAAGCATCAGTAACCCAGGGTACTTGGCATCATTAGAACCTAGTTCTCCCACACTAGAAAGTCCTCAATTCCCCATATCACCAGGAAAGCAAGATTCAGATTTAAAATCACTTCTAATGCTGATGATAGAGGACTTTAAGAAGGACATAAATAACACTCTCAAAGAATTTGAGGAGAACACAGGTAAACAGGTAGAAGCCCTTAAAGAGGAAACACAAAAATCCTTTAAAGAATTGCAAGAGAACACAACCAAACAGGTGAAGGAATTGAACAAAACCATCCAGGACATAAAAATGAAAGTAGAAACAATCAAGAAATCACAAAGGGAGACTACCCTGGAGATAGAAAACCTAGGAAAGAAATCAGGAGTCATAGACACAAGCATCATCAACAGAATACAAGAGATAGAAGAGAGAATCTCAGGTGCAGAGGATACCATAGAAAATATCAACACAGCTGTCAAAGAAAATGCAAAATGCAAAAAAGTTCTTAACACAAAATATCCAGGAAATTCAGGACACAATGAGGAGACCAAACCTAAGGATAATAGGTATAGATGAGAGTGAAGATTCCCAACTTAAAGGGCCAATAAATATCTTCAACAAAATTATAGAAGAAAACTTCCCTAATCTAAAGAAAGAGATGCCCATAAACATACAAGAAGCCTATAGAACGCCAAAATAGACTAGACCAGAAAAGAAATACCTCCTGTCACATAATAATCAAAACACCAAGTGCACAAAACAAAGAAAGAATATTAAATTCAGTAAGGGAGAAAGCCAAGTAACATATAAAGGCAGACTTATCAGAATTATACCAGACTTCTCACCAGATACTATAAAAGCTAGAAGATGCTGGACAGATGTCATACAGACCCTAAGAGAACACAAATACCAGCCCAGGATACTATACCCAGCAAAACTCTCAATTACCATAGATGGAGAAATCAAGATATTCCATGACAAAACCAAATTTACACAATATCTTTCCACAAACCCAGCATTACAAAGGATAATAGCAGGAAAGCTCCAATACAAGGAGGGAAATTATACCCTAGAAAGAGCAAGAAAGTAACCCTCTTCCAACAAATCCAAAAGAAGATAGCCACACAAAGATAACTTTACCTGTAATAACAAAAATAACAGGAGACAACAATCACTGTTCCTTAATATCTCTTAACATCAATGGACTCAGTTCCCCAATTAAAAGACAGGCTGATGGACTGGATACATAAACGGGACCCAGCATTTTGCTGCATACAGGAAACCTACCTCAGAGACAAAGACAGACTCTACCTCAGAGTAAAAGGCTGGAAAACAAATTTTCAAGCAAATGGTCCTAAGAAACAAGCTGGAGTAGCCATTCTAAAATCTCCAGCCCGAGAACAAAAAGGGAGGGGCTCATGGCTCCACCTGTATAGGTAGTTGAGGGTGGCCTTGCCAGGCAACAATGTAAGTGGACAGCCTTGGTACCTGAAAGTTTGGATTCCCTAGTGTTGGGGAATTCCAAGAGCAGGGAGGTGGGAATGAGAGGATGGTGGGAGCACACCCTCATTATAATTGGAGTGGGGGAATGGGGTAAGGGGTTAGGCATCAGTGGAAGTGGAGGGCCTAGGTGCCTGAGAGTTTGGATTCCCTGATGTTGGGAAATTTGAGAGCAGGAAGGCAAAAATGGGAGGATGGTGGGAGCACACCCTCATAGAAACTCCCAGAATTATATGGATTAGACATGACAGAGGCAGGCCACCAGATGACTAGATTCCAGAATTCAAACAAACAATTATCTTGATACTAAAATTTGTTTTGAGAATTGTATATTGCAGAATACATAGCCTTGGTGTATCTACTCATCTGGCAAGCTGAGCAGACCTGCTCGAACCTCTGATGTCCTGGAATTCTAGCTGGATGCAGTGAAGACACAGTGTCAGAGGCTTATCAATTTACTCTTCCCCCAACCCCTCTTCTAATATCTCAACACCCATAATCAGCTTGAAGAAGTTAATGAAGAGTCGGCACCCCTATTCCCTGGGCTTGGGGACTGAGGTGGTTAATATTGGGCTGTCTTTTTAGGGAAAAGTAGTGGTTTTGGTGGAACAGGGAGGATTAGCTAGGATTTATTGCATAGCCATAACCTACTGGTAGAAATATGTATAATTGTTATTTAGATGAAGTTATAATTTCTTAAATGGTATAAAATTTACTTTGATTTCAAATTTAAGGTTTTCATTGGTACGAGCTTCTTATTAATATAAAAGTGAGATGAATACTGTTACTATCATAGGCATTGCGCCTGTATAACGCATTTAGGAATACAAGGCTTAGACCCAGGCCTTCTTTAATTTTTTTAACTTATTTGTGATGGTTAGCCTGTGAGTTAAGGGCCTATAGCAAATTCATGGCTTGGAGTTTATTGTTAGGGTGTTTTCTATATTTTTTTTTAGAAATAGCTGAGAGGAGTTAACAGACAATAGTCCAGATGGCCTTACATAAATAGTTGGTTTTCAAAACATCAGAAATCCACAGAATTGACGTTACAAACATTTCTGTATTAATGTTCATTTTGATTAGAGACCTGTCTGCTCCTGACAGCTTCCTGTCTTGGATTCTAAGAAGAAATTGAGCATCTTTGGAGTTATTCCAATTGTGGTGAGTCAGCCACTAGGCAAGAATTGCCTCTTTCCATCTACAGACAGATCACTGTCCAGAAAAGGATACACTTGCAGAATAGTCGACTGTTTATATCTGCCAAGACAGAGTAATCAGCCCTTAATAACTCTGCATCACTAGGTCTGTCAGATGATCCTGGGCCAGAAGGCTGAAGATCGGATGCTCCAATGTTCTGTAGTATAGGGACTGTCCTGGTGTTCAGCGGTCTCTATAAATTGGCTATGTTTTAGAAGCTATGCTTTGTGCTTTCCATAATTTCAGTTAACTCAGTCATTCTGGATTTCTGATGGGGTTGAAAACTTATGGTCTCATAGCCAATTCTTGCTATTTACTTTGAGAGAAAAGATTTGAGAGGATGGTTTTCAGCTGACATTCATTCTAAACCCAAGAAAAAAAAAGCCAGGTTCAGAACTAAGTCTTTTATTTAGGAGAGATGACAAAGGTTCTGCTTAGTCAACAAAATGATGGACTGGGTATTAGGTCTATCTTGCACCTTACTGACATAAATTGGTATAGTTATGCTCTAACTGTATTTTGAGAGAAAAGTTTTATTTTAACAGGAAGGGTGATATGTAGGAGGAGCTAAGGTGGGAGGAGTAAGGAGAGGAGGAGAAGAAGGAGAGGAGGAGCTAGGTGATGAGAGAGAAAGAGAGAGGGGGGGCCAGACATGGAGGCAGATGTTCACATGTCTTCTTCAGTCAAAGATAGTTGATATATCTAGGTTGGGTATTAGGTTACACTTCTTATTGATATTGAGCATTACCAAACTTATAAAGCCATTGGTTAACATTTAAAAAATTGTATAAAAGCAAAAAAGAGAGGAGGGTATGGGATAGTGGTTTTCTAGGGAGGGGAAATGGGGAAAGGGGATGGCATCTGAACTGTAAATAAAATATCCAATAAAAAAAACCAAAACCAAAAACAAAGAAAAAATAAAGATAGAGATGAAAGTAAATGGAAGGAGATGAAGATCAGTTTGGGGGAGGAAGAAAGGATATTGGGGAGGGGTGAATATGAACAGAGCCTTAATGATGCTATCTCCATAAAATCCATTATTTTGTAGAATGAATCTATACTGATAAGAAAATTAAAAAGAAAAATAAAAACAAAAGTTTTAAAAAGGAGGAGACTGAGTTTGTCCAGAATCAAACATCCCAGGATAGTGTTTAAAAGGAAATTTAGCCCATCTTAGAGGGAAACTATCCTGAGGAACCGAACATCCTTACCTCAAGAGTGTGAGGTCCTTTGTCTTAAAGAAGATCAGTGGCTGTGTTTCTCTCTGTGTACACAGGACAGATAGGCCTTGGAGTCTGCACAATCGTGGAGGGACAGCAGGTTTATACTGTGGCAACACTATGCTGCAGACTATTTATTCTGCTAAGAAGGAAATAGGCTCCAAATAAAAAATCTTTGCAAATCCCTTTTCTTGGCCTCATACCCAGTGATGGATTTCCTGCTGTTAACAGATTTCAGTCCATTCACTGTCCCCTCTTGGTGCTTGGCTGCTACCCTCCTGACAGCCCTCATTCCACAGTAGGGCCCGCCCCTCTCCCTCGCCCACTCAGCACTGGGGCCTCACCTTCCATTTAGCTGGAAAGCAAGACAGAGAAGGAGAAAATGGTAAGACTCCTACAGCAAAACATTTTCTTCTTTGGCGCCAAGTGGGCTGCCTGCAGCCAGTCCTTCCTGTGTGTCTTGTGCCCTTTAGGAAATGCTGCAGGGCAAGCCACAGGCACGCTGCTGTTACCTCCAGCAAGGCAACACAGTGAGCTCTAGTACTTTCCCTGTCTGCCATAGTGTTAGTCAGCTTTGGGTCACTGTGACAAAATACCAGACACCAATAACATTAAGAAAGAGAGATTTCTTTTGTTCATGGTCTAAGACCATGGATATTTGGCTGTATTGTTTCTGGGCCTGTGGTGAAGCAGAAGGTCATGGTAAGATGGTATGGTAACACAGATGCTGACCTCATAGCAACCAGGAAACAGGAAGAGTGCGATGAGAAAAGACCAGGAACAAGATACCCTTCAAAGGCACATATCCAGTGATCTACTTCCTTAGCCAGGTACCAATCCCTGCTACCTTCTCATAATGATGTCAGACCGTGAACCCATCAATAGATAGATGGACCCATTGGTGAAACCAGAGCCCTCCCTCATGACTCAGTCACTCCTCAATCATTGATCCGGTAGCTGGGAGCCAAACCTCCCACACACAAAAAGAGCATGTGTGAAGCATTCTTCACATCCAAACCATAACAAGCACTTCACATTTCTTATCCTGAGCACATGATCCACAGATATTATCAAGTGTTGCCTGTGTGGTACACGTTGAAAGGCAACAATGAGCCTGCCATAGCCATTGCCTTCCCAGAAGTTATGTTCTGAGCTCTCCCCTTTAAACGCGTTCCTTCCATCCTCCAAGTCGGATAAATATCTGAGATCTCTCCCTCAACACCACCCTCTCTGGCTGACCTAGGTCACTGATATTCCATCAGCAACTTTATTTATATCTTTCCTCTCATCCCCAAGTCTTGCTGCACTGACTCTGTGGGTGCTGGCAACACCTGGCAACCTGGACCATTGATCTGGACTCCAAATGTCTAAGTTCCCTCTTCATAGTCTTTCTCTGCCATAATCTACACTCACCCCACACTCTGATGTATTAGTAGCTTTTGTTGTTCTGACAAAATACCAGACAAAACAGTTTAAGGAAGGGTTTAGTTAGGTAGGGTCACAGTTAGAAGGTGCAGTCTACCATGGTGGGGAAGTCACAGCAGCAAGAGTAGGGGGCAGCCACTCAGATTGTAGCCAGTCAGGAAAGTAAAAGAGGGGAATGGTGATTAGATCATTCCCCCCTTTTTATTGGATTCTTTTTATTTAGTTGCAGAACCCACCCCATAAGATGATGCCTATTCATGATGGTTCTTCCCTTCTCAGTTAAATTCAAAGGTGTGTTTCCATGGTGATTCTAAAACGAGTCAGATTGATAATGAAGACTGACCATTACACCTGCTGATGCCAGGGTTGTTTTTCTCAGAAATATATATATATATATCCCTGCTTATGAATTTTTTGAAGTGGGAAGTGTGTGAGGTCTAAGCTCTGGTGCCAGGCAAGGAGGAATGTGAGAAACTAGGGGGTTGAAGAGATTTCAAGGAATCACAGGCAGATGAGAAAGACTTTTTTCTCTCTGGGCAGAGGCCATTAGGCAGGAAGCCACTCACAGGCACAAAGGTACACACGGGCACACATGGACACAAAGCACAGGCACACATGCAGATCAGTACACAGGCCAGACAGAATTAGGTACACAGGCTTATAGATAAACATACAGGCAGGCTGATGAAAACAAAGGACTCTGACCTCAAAGCCATATTTATACCAAACCCACACAGAGGTGCCATTCTTCCAGGAATAGTTACATAATACATTATATTTCTATTTTCTTTTGGAGCTCCTAGACATCTGATGCCAGCCATTTCATGCGGATTCATAGCACCTCTAGACAATCCAGTTCAATTGTGTTTTAGCGACTCATGTTGGATGGCAGCACGATGGTCACTAGCTAATCGTAAACCTTCATGACTTTATGTTCCCAACAGTATGATGCTATAAATCCATAATCCCAACACTTGAGAAGTGAAGGCAGAAGGATCAAGGATCAAGGTCAGTCTGGGCTATATGAGAGACTGTCTCAAAGAGGAAAACAAATTAAGGTTAAAAATGAGATGCAAGATTTTCTATAAAGTCTTCAGAATGGAAGCACTAGCCCAATTCCTAGCCTCATTTGAACCCAGTTTTCTTTCTTTTTTTTTTTTTTTCCCCAGTTTTCTTACCATGGGCTGCCCTCTGAACAGCACCATGGACTGTCCTACACATTGTGTATTCTACTGTGCCTGCTTGCTCCGTGCACTGTCCTCAACTCTGTCTTCATTACTTTTCTATTACTGTGAAGAGGCATCATGGCTAAGGCAACTTAACAAATAGTTTCACTGGGGGGTTTGCTTCCAGTTTCAGAGCATGAGTCTATGACCATTTTGGTGGGAGACATGGAAGCAGACAGGCAAAATGGTGCTGGAGCAGTAGCTGAGAGCTTATATCTTTGTCCAGAAATTGTGAGGTAGAGAAACACTGGGCCTAGTATGAACTTTTGAAACTTCAAAGCCCACCCTCAGGGACACACCTCCTTCACTCCTCCAGCAAGGACACACCTCCTAATCCTTCCCAAAATGATTCCAGCAACTGGGGACCAAGCATTCGATTGTATGAGCCTATGGAAGCCATTCTCATTCAACTAAACACACCATTTCAAGATCACTTGTTGCTTTCTAAGGGAAAATATGTTCCTCCGTCTAGGTTCACCAGGTAGGGATGTCCTTTTATAACTCTGAGTATCAGTAGAGTTGAAATGGTCCCATCATAAGCTTGGCTATGCTTCTAGAGAGCATTAATTGTATTTTATTCTATTGACCTTTCCATCATCTTCCAGTCATAGTACCTGGCATATGGGATAATGCTTGATGCATGCAGACTTGCCAAGTTGAATTGATTTTAATTTCCCGGATACTGTCTGTCTTAGTTACATTTCTGTTGTGAACGGACACCATGACCAAAGCAACTTATAAAAGAAAGAATTTAATTTGGGGCTTATAGCTTCAGAGAATAGTAGAGTACATGACCAACATGGTGGATACATGGCAGCAGGCATGCTGAGCACGTACAACCAAGCCATGAGCAGGAGTAGGGAGAGAGAGGGGCAGGGGAGGGAGAGAGCTATTGTCATGGACTTTTGAAATCTTAAAGCCCTCCCCCAGTGACACACCTCCTCCAGCAAGGCCATAATCCTTCCCAAACAGTTCCACCAACTGGGGACCTAGTATTCAGATATATGAACCTATGGGGCCATCCTCATTCAAATTATCACACCATCTTCTCTGGGAGTTGTACATGTGCATGTGTTGGACTTGGAGTACCAGATAATAAGAGAAGTAAAAGACAAGAGACAGAAACAAGGTCTCCTTCTTACTGTTTCCCTTCTAGGAGCTGGTCTGTGCTTCAGGGTTCTTGTTTTTAGGGACAATGTTGAGTGCCAGCTCACACTTCCTTTCCAGTTGTCCTACTTCAAGTTCAGAACAGCACCTTAATATGGAGGGCAGTGCCCAACACCAACTCTCTTAGAGACAAATCACCGTGGCGTGGCCTCACGTTTCTTTGAAATTGGCTTCCAGAAGCCTCCCTATTCGCCTCCATGGGTTCAAATATAGGCTGGGGTCAGGGGCCAGTAGTGGGAATGGCAGGATTGGAGCTCTGGTGAGTGGACAGGCATTCTCGACTTCTGCACTCTGATTGGCCAACCCATTTTGGACTGCTAGCGGAAGGGAAAAATCTTATGGCTGAGGGGAGAAGTTTCATAGGTTTTTGCTTTTTTGTTTTTGTTTTCTTGTTTTTCTGGAAATGAATGCAACGCCCTAAGTCAACAAATTCTGAAAATGATGAGACGGTTCCTGTTTCCCTTCTGGTTCTTTTTCTCACCCCCTCACATTTCTAAAGACGTTCTACCCTTGGGAGTGGGGATTGCCCTTTCTGCGGCCCTTTGCATTTCTTAAAAATTAGCATTTCTGCAGAAGCCACCAGATCCTCTGTGTTCATCTACTTACAGTGTTGAGCTTTGTGAAGCCCCAAGAGAAGTAGCTTGCAGACAGTCTTCCATTCTGGCTGTTGCTTCTAAAGTCTGGGCTCTTTGGAGAGCTGGGGGAGGGGATTTAGAAAAGGCGGAAGGAAAATTTCCAGAAGACAGGGATGCCCTAATGAGAAACAGGGCAGCTTGGGAGTCATGCCAGAGCCCCGGCCGTCTGGAGCACATTCTTTACACTTGCTATTTGCTCAGCCTCAGATGTTTCTCCCTAGGATATTCAGAAGACTTGCGTCTTTGATACATTCAGCTCTCTGCTCCATAGATGTTACCTTTTCAATTTCTCACCAGCTAACTTATATAAAATAGCAGCCTTCATTACTTCCTTCTTTTCATCAGTGTGTGTGTGTATGTGTGTGTGTGTGTCTTGTGTATATTCATACACATACTGGCTCACACAGTTGAAACAGTAAGTTCAAAGTCGTCTGCAGCATAGAGTCGATCAAGCACACTGGATCATGTAGTTGAAACATCAAGTTCAAAGTCATATGCAGCACAGACTAAGGACCCAGGTAAGATATGATGCTACAGATCAAGTCTATCAGCAGAATTCCTTCTTCTTTGGAGATAAGTCTTTTTCTTTTTTCTCTACAACTTTTGATTAGACAAGAGCAGTTTTCATTGTGGAAGGTGTAACAGTGTGGATCTTGAAAGTCCTAAAATGTCACACGCATGCCATGGCTTGCATGTGGAGGTTAGAGGGCAACCTTGGGTGTTAGTCTTCACTCTCTACCTTATTTGAAGCAGGGTCTCTCCTTGTTCACTGTTATATCACTGGGATAGCTGACCTGTGGATTTCTAGACATTCTCCTGTCTCTGTCTCCCACTTCTCCATTGGAGACCTGAAATTACAGATATGTTCTACTGTTCCTGGATTTACATAGGCTCTGGGGATTTGAACTCAGGTTGTTACACTTGTGTGACAAGTGCTTTACCTATGAAACCATCTCTCTAGCCTTCATTACTTTATTTTTTTCTGATTTATATTTTGTCTCATCCTTAGTACTACTAAGATACTCTATCTGTATTTGATTGCATGTGATTATTTTCCTACACCTAGAATATAGATGCTTCAGTAGATCAAAGGCTTTTATGCACCTATGTTCCCTCTTGAGTCTCCATATCTAGGGTTGACCGATGACATATAGAATAGCTGATTTTATGCTACAACTTGGATAGGCCACAGTGCATAGATACTGAACAAAAGCTAATACAGATGTTACCATTAAGCTATTTTTAAGACAAGATCAATATTTAAATGAGTAGGCCTTGAGTAAAGCTGTTACTTTCTGTGCTGCTCAGAATTTTACTGCAATGACAAAATACTTGAGATAACCAGCTTAAAAATAGAAAATGTTGGGCTGGAAAGATGGCTCAGTGGTTAAGATCACTGACTGCTCTTCCAGAGGTCCTGAGTTCAATTTCCAGCAACTACATGGTGGCTGTACTGGCTGGTTTTGTGTCAACTTCACACACGCTGCAGTTATCACAGAGAAAGAAGCTTCAGTTGAGAAAATGCCTCCATGAGATTCAGCTGTAAGGCGTTTTCTCAATTAGTGATCATGATGGGAAGCCCCTTGTAGATGGTACCATCCCTGGGCTGGTAGTTGGGTTCTATACGGAAGCAAGCTGAGCAAGCCAGGGGAAGCAAGCCAGAAGTAACATCTCTCCATGGCCTTTGCATCAGCTCCTGCTTCCTGACCTGCTTGGGTTTCAGTCCTGACTGCCTTTGGTGATCAGCAGCAATGTGGAAGTGTAAGCTGAATAAACCCTTTTCTCCCCAACTTGCTTCTTGGTCATGATGTTTGTGCAGGAATAGAAACTCCAAGACAGTGGCTTACAGCCATCTGTAATAGGATCTGATGTCCTCTTCTGATGTGGCTGAAGACAGCTACAGTGTGCTCATATACATAAACTAAATAAATAAACAAATAAAATTTAAAATAAAGAATAATTAAAAAGAAATAGGACATGTTTGCATTGTCTCTGAAACTTCCTTTGGTTTTAGACTGTGGTTATTTTGGTCCTGCCACTTTGGGACTATGACAATACAGTATATCATGTAGGGCTCATCTCATGACAACTAGGAAGAAAAGAGGGCTAGGGAAAACATTATGCAAATTTCCCCTTCAAGGATGGCCTCTCAGTGACACAGCTTCCTTCCATTAGACCCCAGCTCTTAAAGGGGCCACATTCCAAGAGTACTACAAGCTGATGACCAAGACTTCAATACATAGGCCTTTTGGGGGACATTCAAGATCCACCCAAAACTTTAGCACCCTCTACAACGTGGGTCTCATCTAGTCAAGTGGATATCTTAAGAGAAAACAAAAAAGACAGCAGGGCATTCTTTTCATTCAGCACTCCACTCTGAAGACAGGGATAGGTGGATTTTGTGAATTCAAGGCCAGCCTGGTCTACATAGTGAGCTACAGGACAGCCAGAGTTATGTAGAGAGATCCTGTCATTTATTTATTTATTTATTTATTTATTTATTTATTTATTTATAGAAAGAGAGAGAAGTCTTATTTATTCCAAAGAAGAAGGAATTCTTCTGTCAGATGTGAGATGCAACATGATGTCTTCCCTGGGTCTCTAGTCAGTTAGCATTTAGCCCGTGCTTTGGACTTCGGACTTGCTTTTTTTTTTTTTTTTTTTAATTGCATGAACCAGTTCCTTAAAAATCTCAGCACTTGGGAGGCAGAGGCAGGCAGATTTCTGAGTTCGAGGCCAGCCTGGTCTACAGAGTGAGTTCCAGGACAGCCAGGGCTACACAGAGAAACCCTGTCTCAAAAAAAAAAAAAAAAAAAAAAAAAAAAAAAACAAAACAAAACAAAACAAAAAAAAAAAAACAAAAAAAAAACAAAAACAAAACCAACAACAAGAAGAAAAAAATCAGTCAACCAACCGATCTTTCAATCAGGCAATCAATCTCTCCTTCCTTTCCTCCCTCCCATTTTCCATCTCCTCCCCACATGCATGTATATATGCATGTACCCCTGCCTGCACACACACTTATTTTATTTGTCTAGCATGCTCCCACTAGTACTTCATAAATGGTACTGAACGAATGAATTAAATTTCTTGACTACTGAAGTTTTTATATTAGGTCTGGCTTCCTTCGGTGTTTTGAATGTTGGTTTTCCGACCCATGGCCACGCTCTCTTTCTCATCAGTAGTCAGAACATTAGACTTGTAGTCCTGCTAGAAACCTTATTCATTCCCCATTCATCCAGCAGTTTCTGAACATATCCCCTGTTCCAGAAACTGTCACTGCTGTTATCTCTTCTGTATAACATGTTATCTCAAACCTAGTAGTTTATTTATTCATTCATTTTTCCTTTTTTTTTTTAAAGATAGAGTATTTTTGTGTAGCATTGACTGTCCTAGAACTTTCTATGTAAACCAGGCTGGCTTTAAATTCAGAGATCTGCCTGCCTCTGCTTCCTGAGTGCTGAGATTAAAGGGATGCACCGTCACTGCCCAGCTCAAACCTAGTTGTTTAAAATTACCATACCAGTGCTTTCATTTCTAACAACCATACCATGCATTACTTCTTAGTATCCGTGAATTAGAAGTTCTAGAGTTGTGAGAGTAGACAGTTCTGGTCTAGGGTTGCCTCATGATCCTGTAATCAGATGTCATCCTGGACTACCATCATCTAAAAGCCTGCCTGGGGCTAGGGATGCTGTGTCCAGAATTTTGTGCTCACACAGCTGGGGAGCATGGCTTCTAACATAAGCCATTCATACCCTGATGAGTTGGGTCTGACTCTTGGTGGTAGGTCTCAGTCCCATGCACTGGGATCCTTGTAGAGTTCTACTGTAGTGTCTTCATTGTATGGTGATGACTCTTCCTTAAATGAGCAATCCAGGAGACTAAGGCAGAAGCCATGATGCCTTTGTGATATAGCACTGGGTGTTACAATCTATCACTTCTCTGTTGGTTAACTCTGGGGAAAGATACTCTTTAAAAAGCCATCTACACCAGTAGCCATGTTGTAGAGCACCTGGCTGAGGGACCATGGATGAGCAGGGCAAACAAAATTCTGCTATGCTCACATCTTGCAAATAAACTGGCATGGCTTGGGCTCAGGATATGACCAATGACCCATTCTCCTGCCTCAAAGTGTCTACTCTCCAGCATCTTCATCATTAATTTTCTGCTTCTTATTGTAATGGAAGGACAGGACTTTATATTCACCATATATAGAGGCACATCCTATGTACCAGTTGGACTGTGTATTTGTGGCATAGAAGGGCTCTTGAAGAAATGTCCAGACCTTCAAAAGCACAACCAGAAACCACAGATAAGAGTTTGACCCCTTGGACAGATGCAGACACACTCAGAGACATCTCCTATGACTCAGTAAGTACCTCTGCAGTGCACACCCTTCCCTGGCCAGCTGGGCTGAGTTCAACTGTATGCCTCTCATATAGGACCCTGCTTTCCTTAGGACCAGAGAGGGGTTTTCTCTCTCAGGGTTATTATTCTTTCTTTTAAAGTAATTTCCCACTGGGATGTTTGATCTCCCCTTCAATGTTGTATATCTGAAACCTGGCATTAAGCCTCAGGAATAAAGTTTGATGAAGTTAGAGGCTTGGTCTGTTTTGTTCTTGTTGTCTGACATAGTATTTGCCAAGTAAACATATAACAAATGTTTATTAAGTGAGTAAATACCTGACTCCATGTCATGCTAAATCTGCCTTTGCATGATTTAACAAAGCCCAAGATGATCATTGTGCAAACTTCACTTTCTTCTTTGTCTCTGTGTGCGCGCGTGTGTGTATATGTATATACATACACATACAATACACATAGACATACACATACACCTACATATACTGTCTCATTGTAGAACCCAGGTTAGTCTATTACTTACTATGTAGGACTCAAAATAGGACTGTCCTCTCCTCTCTTCCCAGATGCTAGGATTAAAGGGCTGTACCATCCAGATCTTTGACTTCATTTCACCTCCTAGACCTTGCCATTTGACGATGAGAAAGAGGACTAGGCACACGAAAAAGAGCCTCTTATGTACAAGGGAGTGCTTAAGACTGGGCTGGTCCCTGCACGTGGGCTTGGGTATAGGTGTAAGGAGAACAAGCAGCTGCAGCAGAAGCTAGGTGGAAATGTGCAGACTAAGGAGAGAAAGAGGGTGAGTGTGTATCATTAGCCTATGATTAATATATAATAATATAGTAATCACCAGGCAGAGCTATGTTCATACAACATTAGTCTGAGAATAATACCCACAGGAAGCACCATTTGCAGCCTCCCACGGCATCAGCAATTTGGTCCTCTTTTTATTGTTAGCTCAGGTGAGAGTAAGAGGACCCTGAAGATGGTGAATCTAGGCAATCTTACACACTGATGTGCAGGGAGCGCAGCACAGCCCACTGACCCAGCTTGACTCAGCTTTTCTCTGTAAGGAAGCCTCAAGATTTCCCTACTCCCTCCTCGGCTTTTTGTTTCACCAGCATGCAGAACACAGATGGGTTTCTGTGGGCCAGTGTCAAGGAGGACTTTAAATAAAGCGTGGTCTCTGTCCTTGAGAATTTGGTGGCCTACATTTTTTTTTTTTTCTTACTGGGGAGTTGTCCTTACTTATGGATTCATACCTGGTGCCTCTGGGCTCTGGGCTTGAGGAAGAAATAGTTCTACTTCCCCGAGGCACTTTGGTGTGGATTTCCTCTCTTCTTGGCTCAAATGGGTATAGACCTGGAGAGAGGGATGGAGGGATAACTTGTCTGTCCTAGCTGAAAAATACCTGCTCATCAGGGACCATTGTGGATTGTGTTGGCAACACAGACGTTCAGGCTATGCCATGGCCTGGCTTTGTAAGCCTGAATATAGTGTGCAGGTACACTACAAAGACTGGATGCAGCTTGAGAGTGGTGGTAGGACTTAAGCATTCCGGGCTTCTATGCTAATGTGAGCAATGTAGAGGATAAGGAGATGGTTTGCCATTCTGGATGTGTAAGTCTCTAGAGATGAGGGGATGAGCATTTCGATCTCTATGAGACCCCAGAAATAGGCAAGGTTTTAAAGCAGCGCTTCTGAAGTCTTTGGAGTGGGGGGCAAGAATGTGTTTGCTGTGAGAAGAGTGACGTCTCAAAGGAACTTCCTGGAGCACATATGGAACACAGGAAGAAATCAAGGCAGTTTTTGTTTTTGTTTTTGTTTTTTTACCCTGAGCTACTGATCAGGAACAGCCATTTGAGCCAGGCAGACTGCCTGCTTGCATCTGCTTCATACACCTCCCTCCTTCTTGGCATCCTTCCTGCCATCCGTGTCTCTGGTCCCTGGTGCCTGAGACCTGTTTTCCCAGCAAGAAGGAACAGCACCACAGTGACCTGATGCCCTGGATTCTCCCCTTCCTTTTTCTTCTGGCTCTGGGTCTTTACTTTTAGTGGCTACCCTCTGAGAATACTCCTAGTAGCTTTATACCCCTTTCTTACTGATCCAGCACAGTTGTCACCATGTAAATAGCAACCAATTTAGCTGTTGCTTATGCAGCAAATTAAGACAATGTAAAATGCCAGTGGGGTGAACAGGGAGCCACCAGTGTCTTGTCTTTTTAGGACAGGAGTGGGACATCTGCTAGGATCTGGGACCAGGACCCAACATTTATTTTGCTGATCTAGTACAAGGAGTCCAAAAAGAGACAGATTCTCTGGACCTTGTTGCTGTCCCTTACTCTTCTTGGTCAGAGGAGATGCTCTCATGGGCCCAATTCTACTTTAAGAGTACTCACCTGCTTATTTCTGTCTAGGTGGTAAATGGCAGGGATGGCAAACTGAGGAGAGAGAAACTAAGACTTTTGCAGAATGGCCCAAATGTCTATTTTCTTGGTGTGTCAGTTCTGTTGTCTCAAAGGTGTGCTGCAAGCAGAGAGCTGTGATTCAGGATATCTGCCTTGGAGTTGATTTTAAAAGAGCCAAGATTGGGGCTCCATAACCAGACACACAGCACATGGATATGATGTCATTTCCCTGGAAAGACAATCCAGGGCAGCAGGTCACTGTGGTATTGTTCTCTTTGGCTAGACTGCCTGGTATCCAGGTCTCTCTGTGGGCAGTCAGCCTACTCTTTTCCTTCTGGCTCTTGGTCTTCACTAGGCTGCCCTGCTGGGATCTCCAGCACAAAGATTTTCTTGCCTACTTCTGCCTTCTGGGGGAAGACAGTGCTACTTTCTGGAATGGGGTACAGAAGGTTTTCTCATAGGTTGGTCAAAAGGAGGTAGTGAAGGCTGCAAATGTAGCTCAGAGGTATATGTGCAAGGACCTAAGTTCAATTCCCAGCACCAACAAACAAACAAACAAACAAACCAATGAACAAACAGAAAGAAAAAAGAAAAGAAAAAAAGGAAAGAAAAGGTAAGGTGCCAGGTACTTCTGATTCCTGGGAGATGCTGAATAGATACAACCCTGGCCCTTAATGGGTGCTGTGCTCTTGTTTTGTTAATATGGCTCCAGATGAGTTCTCTCTGCCGTGCCCCCACTTGTGTGTCAATAATGGGCCTGTCAGTGGCTCATAGGTCCCATGCCTGGTTTGGAATTCATAGCTGCCTAAACCACATCTCTTGTTTGTGGCACACAGTAAAAAACACACCCTGCAGCTATATATTGCTTAATTAATCAGCTGGTTATTAATCCCCAAACACCTTGCATGCATAGCAATTCTCTGTTTTGACCATGTAGCACATTGATGGGAGGCTGCTCTCCCTCAGCTCTGGCTCAGCTAATGGAGGAGAAAGGCAGCCAGATTAGGAACTCGCTCTTTGCCTTGACCCCATTCTGTCCAGTTCTCATTCCCTAACAGTCCTGTTCATTTGCTATTTTATACTTCCCAAAGTCAGTCTCACCCCCTCCCCCCTCCCCCAGCTTCTGTCTTGGGTCTCCTCCCCCTCTCCCAATGGCTCTGAGAGTACAGAGCTACTGCTCACAGCTATGGCCTTCCCATAGAGAAATGCCTAAGAACTTACACCCACCCAAGTGACCCATAGCCATGACTGACTGCTGCTATTACTAAAGGCCCTTTCTTCAGTTTCAGACATGTCTGTGGGGCCATTCATGCTTCAGAATTCCAGAGGAAAGCACAATGAAGACGTAAGATGGAACTCCATCCTTCCTTGCTTCCTCCCTTTCCATCCCCCTTTCCTTATGTCTGTAAGTGCTTCCTGAGAGCACCTCATATTCCACAATGAGTCCCAGACACAGGAACCCTTACTTGGGTTCTGCATTTGGGAAAACCGAACTAAGACAAATACAGACAGTCCTCAACAACAGTGGTACAACATATGATTTTTTAAAATTTTAATTTACATTGATGCAAAAGCCATATACTGTGGGTAGCAATGGTATTTTGCTTTCTGAACTTTGATCTTTTCCCAGGATAGCAGAATGTAGTGATATTGTTTTGAGACTCTGGAAGTAGCAGTGATTTTAAGAATATAAATCTACAGATTTCAATATGTTGCTTAGCTATGCAACTTGGTAGGCTAGGTGTATTAAATGCAATTAGGTTTTGGAGACAGTCTTGGTATATGGCCCAGGTTGGCCTTGAATTCAGAGTCTTCCTTCTTAGCTTTGTGAGTTAAAGGAATGCACCACTATGCTATATTGGATACAGTTTTGATTCACAATCTTTCTTCTTCTTCTTCTTCTTCTTCTTCTTCTTCTTCTTCTTCTTCTTCTTCTGCTTCTGCTTCTGCTTCTGCTTCTGCTTCTGCTTCTGCTTCTGCTTCTGCTTCTGCTTCTGCTTCTGCTTCTGCTTCTGCTTCTGCTGCTTCTGCTTCTGCTTCTTCCTCTTCCTCCTCCTTCTCCTCTTTATCATCATCATTATTATTTTACAACTCATATATTGAAATGGAACTATTTTAAATGGGGGAGCATCTGCAGTTTATTTTGATATTGTGCTTCTCTCTGATTCTCTGTCTATCTCCGTCTTTCTCATCTCTCCATGTGTCTTCCTCTCCAAACTGTGTGAGGACATCAGTTGCCTGCTACAGAGATTATTTCTCCATACCGTCACTATAGCTACAGCACCTGGTTAGATGCTTAACACTCACTAAATATCTGCTGAGTGGGGTTGACGCCATAAACTGTTCTTAGCTCGGTTTGCACCTTGTATGTCAAGGTTCACAGTGAAAGAGAAGACTCTAGGTAGCTCTAGCAAAAAGGAGTTTAACTGAGAATGGTCAGACATAAGCAGTCATCGCTGGGTCAGAAGTAGGTCAAGGATTGAGACTATGAGGCTGACTTCCAAAACAACAGGGGACTGGGGAAAGTGTAACTCGGCATGCCATTGGGGCTATGCCCATTTGAATCAGAGCTGCCACTGGCTATTGAGAATCCTTTCCTGAAGATGTAGAGATGAGACAAAGATGGTAGAATTTAAGGAATAGTCAGTTAGTTCAAGAGGCTGTTGTGAGCTTATTTTGATACTGAGAAAACAAACAGTATCCCAAAAGACTGTTCCAACCTTGAAAACCATCACCAGCTTGCCCAAGCTACAGGAAGCATTTCTCCACTTCCTGTTTGCCTTTCAGATCTTGTGTATACAATTATTTGAGTCAAATTCACAGAAGAGATATGGCTGCCAGGTGGTTTGGGAATGCTTTTAAGGTTTTCTATACAAATGATAGGGTAGTGGCGATGATATGTGGATGTTAGAACTCCATGTCTCTTCGTCATGAGAGCTCCCGATAGCTTTGGCCTGCAAAGGGCTGGTGAGTGGCAAGAAAACTCCTCATTCTCATTCTAAGCACTTATAACTAGTAGGGTGTGAGAGCTTCCATTAGGCTATCTGATGCTTCTCAGCTTTCAAGGATGGGTTACAAAGTTGTGTGTGAATGAGGAGTGAGAATGGATTTCCCAGAGGCAAACTAAATGACACACAAGGATATCACAAGGTCAGAGATCTTCACTTTTTATGTGGGAGTCAAGGTTTAGGGGAGTTCCTAGGACAGTGTTTCTCAACCTTCCTAATGCTGCTACTCTTTCATACAGTTCCTCATATTTTGGTGTGTTCCAACCATAAAATTATTCACATTGCTACTTTATGACTGTGATTTTACTAGTGCTATGACTCATACTGCAAATGTCTCGTATGCAGGATATCAGAGATGTGATCCCCAAAGGGTCTTGTCCCACAGGTTGAGAACCACTGTCCTAGGGCCTATATAACCCTGAGAATGTTCTCCAAAATCATGAGGCCTAGTGGGACCCAAGAATTTCCTTACTGCTATCCAGACAAATTAAGAGGGAAAATTGGAGATGAGACATAAATGGGGAATTCTTTCATAGACTAAACGTTATCTCAGACTTTTTCAAGATCTTCCTCGTATGTACAGGAGGCTGCAATCACCTGCACATCATTCCCTCATCCCCAAGCAGTCACGAACAGGGCAGTGTTTAAAAAAGTCTTTTCTTTCAGCAGCTTCGGCAACTTCAGCAAACTGACCCACTCTAGAAAGGAAACTAACTTTGTCTTGAGGGTTTTCTGAAGTTGCTCAGCCAGAGGACTAACTACTTGACAAATGTCTCTACTGTTGGGGCTGGAGAGATGGCTCAGTGGCTAAGATTGCTTACTGCTTTTGCAGAAGGAGTTCAGTTCCCAGCATCCACACGGTAGCTCACAACCTCCCGAATATACAGTGCCAGGGGATTTGATGCTCTCTTCTGGACTCTGGAATCCTGCACACATATGATAGCTGTACTGGCTGGTTTTGTGTCAACTTGACACAAGCTGGAATTATCACAGAGAAAGAAGTTTCAGTTGAGGAAATGCCTCCATGAGATCCAGCTTAAGGCATTTTCTCAATTAGTAATCAAGGGGGGAGGGTCCCTTATGGGTGGTACCATCCCTGGGCTGGTAGTCTTGGGTTCTATAAGAAAGCAAGCTGAGCAAGCCAGGGAAAGCAAGCCAGTAACATCCTTCCATGGCCTCTGCATCAGCTCCTTCTTCCTAACCTGCTTGAGTTCCAGTCCTGACTTCCTTTGGTGATGAACAGCAATATGGAAGTGTAAGCTGAATAAACCCTTTCCTCCTTAACTTGCTTCTTGGTCATGATGTGTTGTGCAGGAATAGAAATCCTAACTAAGACAATAGTTATAAGTTCATGTAGGCTCATACACATACACACACATTTTGAAAATTGAAAAAATTGACATTTTTTGTGGTGTCTGTGGACGTATTTATTGAGATAGAAATTTTTTTTTTGGAGAAGGTCATTAAGGACATTTAGCTAATGAGAGTGTGTGACAAGGAAGGCCTTAATAATCTCCAAGAGATTTTCCATGTATGGTATTCTTTATGTCTGTGATTATGGACTCAAAGGAAGCCAATGTGTGTGTATATGGTAAGAGTAACAAAACTGACCACAGGGCATGAGCAATTTAGTCAAAGGCCACAGGCAACATCCTGGGCAGTACTGGGGACTTTCTGCTTTCTCTTTATGCTTGAGTTCCATGTCTGTGCCGGATGGGTGTGGGCTAATGGTTGTTAACCCCAGTTGGCGTCTGCAAGGTTAGCTACTGATCTCCAACTATTTGAGGTGTTTTTCAAAGAGCTCTTGTCTCGGAACTTATAATGGTTCTGCCCGGTGCAGAAGTGGCTGGGCATATGTCCAACATCCACAAAGAGATGAAAAGGCAAGATATGTTCCAAGAAGAGAAAGACCAGAGTTTACCATAACTTGCAGAAAAGCTTCTGCTCAGAGGTCAGCACAGTATGCTGGGCTCATTCTACCCATGACTTGACAAATAGTGTATTCTCCTGAGCATGAGACTAGGAGGATAGCCAGACAGCAGACTAGGATGTATCTGACATCACTTGGCTAGTGCATGCTTCCTGTGGCCCCCAGAACACCTCTTCTTCCAGTTAACAACATGTGTAATATGTGCTTTCTGAATATCTAATGTAAGTAGACATGCTAATGTCGTATATTGAACTATGTATTTATCTACATGTGGATAGCCTGTAATGGAGGTCCAGAGTTGTTGGTACACACGTTCATCCACGTGTTGGTGCACATCTTAGGCAAGTGTGAATGCACATGTATGTGCATGTATTGTATGTGCAACATGCAATACACATGCATTGTGCTGGGACAGGCCTCTTTGCTGGGCTTTGTCTTGGGCTGTTTGCTTCCCAGAGGCTGAATTTGGATTTGTCCTCTCTGTTCCAAGTCAATGGCATTGATCTGGGAGGAGTGAAGAATCAATTGTAATTTGGTTGGAGGGCCTGGCGCCAGAGTGTGTAAAGAGTAATTAGTGGGAGAGGAGCTGATGAAAAGGACTGGGACCACTACCTTTGATGGGGGCTGCTGGCCTCTAGGTAGATCGGGGCATGGATGTAGGGGAAGCTTGTTCCAAGAAGTTCAAGGGCTCCTTCTCTTAGTACATGGCATCTACCCTGCCCCCTTTCCTTTACTAGGCTCAGAACAAAGCTCAGAGAAGATTCCCCCCATGGAGTGCTGGAGACTGAAGGCCAAGCTCCTTGCCTCTCTTATCATTGTTGCTTTCCAGTGTGTTAATGAGATCTTCTGACGCACATTCTATGTCTTGCTCTCATGAGCCCCTTACATAATATTCAATGTGTATCATTCATTCAAAGTTTCTGCCTTTTGATATGTTGTCACTTTTGCTGTCTTGTTTGGACCTTACATCATAAATAGGAGATGAGCAGACAAGTACCATACCTCATCTAGAGACACAGGAGCAAGCATGCAAGATGATTTGATCTCTGTGGTAGGTTCTTAGCAGCCATGGGTTCAAGTCTAGCTCTAAACTCTAAACTGTAACAGGCACCCTCATGCCAGTGATTCCCAAATAAGTTGCAGAACTAGTGTGTTTCCTAGGGTCTTTGTTTATCTGGAAGAATGATGATGAAACAGGAAGTAGCCAAGGTAGCTTTGGGAGGATGAGTCCTGCTAGCTAGTATTATGGGAGTTCTGCATCAAGCTGCTATAAACCCAAGTCACAGAGAGGTTTGCAAAGAGCAGAATTTGAGGTCCAACTACCCCTGGCCAAGTTATAACTCAAATGTTCTGGGGTTTCTCTTCAGAGACTGAGGTACTATCCTATGTTCTGGCTGTCCCCATGTAGGTGGTTCATAAATCATGTTTGGAGACAGCGTCAGGGAGTGGAAGGTGAGATGGTCATGAATCAGGAGTGCAAGCTGCAGGCAAAGGGTTGCTGAGAAGGAAGGAACATGGTGATGTATTCTGTATGTATCCTGTATGTGGGGGAAGAAAAGGATTCTCAGAAGAGAAGGCCTGTCTAAGCTATGAGTGAGGAGGGAAGGACAACGTGACAGTTCTGAAGCCTAAGCTGGTCTGAGGGTTAATGGGAAGTCCTCCTGCCTATCATTTCTGGCCTCCTTTGGCTTTATGGAGGCTCCTTAAGATTCAATTCCATTGAGTCTTATGGCTTCCGTAAGATGTAGGGGTCCCAACTACATTGGAGAGCAGTGTGAGAGGAGCTGAAACAGGAGCAAGAGCCACATTGCATGGTTGGTGCCTTCACTGCTCTGCTAATGCTGACAGATTCACAGGCATCGCCACTAAATGCCTGAGATCGTTTTGCCAGCTCGAGAAGCACAAGAAAAGAACTCCGTGCTAATGGATTCATCATTAGAGAGGAGAGGGAAGAGGAGGGGCATCCTGGGGAAGGGGAAGGTCGCCAGGGATTCTGGAGAGTAAAGCATGTGGGGGGCATAGGATGTGGGGTACAGTAGTGCCTCCACCCTCCCTGATCAATGACCTTTCTGTCTTGTGTGCCAGCCACCTTACGATGAGAGGTGTGTTGTCTAAGTAAATGGAGTTTGCCCCTGTGTACAGCAAGTGATTGTCTTCTGAAAACTAGGCAACCTCCTTCAGGAACCTGTGGGCCACATTGGAATGAATGAGCTTTGGAACCAAGAACAGAGTCCAGAACTTTCACTCGTCTTATGAAATTAGCAGAAGTGTTCCTAGGCTCTCTGCCCTGATCTTTGGAGCATTACAGACACCTCCTCCAGTTCTTTGAAGCCTCTTGACTATCCTTCTGAGAGCTGTCCTGGGAATACTGTGTTCTAGGTAATAGTGATGGACAGTGTGGTGGCAGGGCATCCATCAGGGAAAGGGAGACCATTGAGGCAGTGAGTATAATTAGGAGGAAGTTTTAAGGGTCACTTGAAAGTTTTCTTTTTAATAAAAAAAAAGTTTGGACCCTGTCTCAAAAAAAATAAATAAATAAAAAATAAGAAAGTTTGGCCTCTTAGCAGGTCATGGGTTGACTACAGAGGCAGGAGCTGCACAGGGATTCATGGGCCCCTTCTAGCCTATTCTCTACCCACTTCTCTCTTCTTGGTGTGATGTGCCTGTCACAGATGGTCCTCATCTTCATCTGGTTTCCTGTATTCTGTGTGGTTCTCACTCTTTATGCAGTTACTCATCCGTGAGCCAGGCTGGGATGCATAACAATATATCTTCCCATTTGTAGAAGGCTTTGCAGTCTTCAAAGAATGTCTATACCATGACGTCATTCGATTGATGCACATGGCATGCCACCAAGGAGGTAATGCAGTGTCATCTTTAAGAACACGGATTCTGTTGATGGCTGTGTGGGTTCAACTTAGACCGTGTGTCTGATTATGGACAGGTGCTTTCATGCAAAGTAGGGAGAATAACAGATCATTTCTCTTAGGGATTCAAAGACTCATATTTTTTTTTTTTTTTGTGAAGTATTTATGACATAGCCTAACGGGGAAAGCTCAACTCCAGTAAGTGCTATTACTGTGACTAATTTGGTCTTTAAAGGGGAAACTGAGGCTCAGATGGGGAAGGTGATTTTCCTGGGTCACAGAGGTTGGCAAGGTTGGTGTGAGAAGCCAGGTCTCATGGCTTCTAACCCTGAAACAGAAAATGCTGCGTCACCAAATTATTCAGTGTGCTTTGCACAGACTGATTCCCTCCTGATCTGGGAGTTGATGGTGATAGAAATCTGAGGTGTTGCCACCCCTGTGGAGAGCCCAGGCATAACTCTGGGGTACTTTGTGACTCACAACGGCCGTGGGAGGTATATACTTTTGTGACTTGTTTAGAAGCCTCCCTAATCAAAGGGATTGGATTGGTTCTGACTGCAGACACCCTGGATCCACAGTAAGGTGATTCAGACTCCACTTGTGAGGAAATGTCAGGGGCTGTCTTGTCTCTGATGTAGAGGTCCTGGCCATGGTGCTGAGGAACCTGGAAGGACTAGGGGGCAGGACACGTCGAAGACTGCTCCTTTCTGTTCTTTCCCTCTTTGCTCAAACCAGGAGCCTTTCTGTTTGTACACCTTTCTCATGTCTCCTTAGGATGCTGCACAAAAAGGGAAAGTATCTTCTCTTTCAGTTTCTCCAGGGTGCAAGGGTGTGGGAATTTACAGATACAGTGCCAAATGTGTGAGAGTACACACCTGCGTGTACACACGTAGAGCAGCGAGTGTCTCTGCGGCAGTTCTATGTATTCCTATGGTTCTCTCTGAGGCCGTATATATGTGTGAAAGTGTGTGGGCGAGCAGGTCTGTATGTGGCAGCGCAGCACCTGTCTGCGTGGGTGTTGTGATCGTGTGTGTGTGTGTGTGTGTCCCTGGAGTGTGTGGGCTGGAGTGTATGTTGGTAGAGGTTAACAAGTGTGGTCTGCCCTGTGTTGATGGTGTGGCCGTGAGAGTGTTAGCTTGCTTGGTTTCATCTTACACAGCATCACTTGCAGCATCCAGAACATTGCAGAAGTGTGTCCATGCCCCACCCCCATCCTCTAGCTTTTACACACCTACTTTACCCACACCCACTGACACACACATGACTGCCTAGCATCATAGTGCAGCACTCAAAAGCGTTCATGAAGAGTTAACATGTATGCACACATGTCCAGTTCCAATTGCTCGCACAGAAGTGGTTCTCCTGATGCCTCCTTTTGTGCTGGTTTTGTTTTGTTTGTTTGCTTGTTTGTTTGCTTGTTTTTTTTTTTTTTTTTTTTTTTTTTTATATCCTCTCTATTCCTCCTGGGAGTGGTCATCCTTGACTTGAATGCTTGACAAATTCATTTTCAGAGCTTGGCCCTAGTACAGTAAAGAGGGTTTTCCCCCTCCTGGCATGACCAAGTTTCCTTCTAGAAATGTAATTTGTCCTCATTAATCCCACTCCTGGTTCTAAGAGGCTCCTGATGGCGCCACCTACTGGTGGCTGTTCCCTAGAATCTGTAGCTAGGGGAGATGGGTACCCCATACACTAGTAAGATGAAGTACAGGTCAGCCTGGATGTTGGGTACTATGCGACCATGAAAAAGCTGTATTTTGTGTGTGGAAGTATCCTTGGGACAAGGCAAGAGTGTTCTAGGGACACCCATGCTGGGAGTTCTGTTGTGGCTGACCACAGACAACCCATATGCTGTGGCTTAGTGTGTGTTAGCCTCATGATACCTGAAGGAGTGCCGCACCTGCCCACAGAGTGGTTGTAGAGAGAATGGGCTTTGTAGTTAAATGTGGTGATCAAAGGGATTCTGGGTTTCAATCCATGTGCAGAGAATGTCCTGCGTTGATATGTGGGTTTCCATACATGTGGTCTGTCACATACACACATGTATGTCCTCTGAACTAGTGTTTGTGCGGTTGTTGCTTTGTGTATTGATGTGGAGATATGGGTTTGAGTTGTATTAGCATTGTATAGTAAGAGCCTGGCATTTCTGTTTATGCCAAAACCGTCATCCTAGAACACAAGCCCCCAGAGTGCCACCATTTTCTCCTGCAGTGTAGATGCCTTGTTTCCCTGTCTCTGACATTGCTTTCTCCTCTCTTCCTGTTCCCTTCATGCTCTTTTTAAAATGTCCATCTCTTATGTAGAGGAAGTTGTTGACTTTATAGAATCCCATGTACAGAGCTTTTCTAACTGCTGTCATCTCAGAGTCCAAGGACAGTTGAACTAGGCCCTGATGTCCTGCCTGTCGCCAGCAATGGATTGTCTGCTTGGATGATGAATGGGATGTCCCACCCTGAAACCTACCATGGGTTTTGTAGGACTCATTCTTCAAAGAGCGACAGCAGCCTAGGGCAGAGAAAGGCTCCTTTTCCCCACAGTAACATCGCAACCCGCCTCCCTAGTGTTGGAATGTCTCGGAGTCTGTTTGGTGCCCCTCGATTAACCTTGGGAAGTTGCCAGGCAAGCAGCGCTCGTGGCAGCCTGCCCCTCAGTCCTTTTCTCTCCACATTCCTCCTTCTATCAGCTCATTGTGCTGGGTTTCCCATGAAACTCACTTTTCAGAGCCTCAAATGGCCTCCCCTCAATTTCCCACTAGGCAGCTGTGCCCACACAAGTCCACAGGCTTTTACTTTTTTAACTTGGTTTCCTAGAAAGGGATGAAGTTTCTCTGTCTCTGTCTCTTCTCCCTCCCTCTTCTTGCCCTCCCTCCCTCCCTCCCTCCCTCTGTCCCTCCCTCCCTCCCTCCCTCCCTCCCTCCCTCCCTCCCTCCCTCCCTCCCTCCCTCCCTCTGTTCCTCCCTTCCTTCCTCCCTCCCTCTGTATACAGGCACCTACCTTCTGATCTCTCAGGAGTCAGGGCTCTGGATAATTTTTTTTTCCTTTTTCCAAATATATTGCACCACTATTTATCTTTCTCTTCACCGCACCCCCAGGGATATGCCTCACGCACACCAATGTGTCTACAGCTAGGCTTTCACGGGTTCAGCAAACTGTCTCCTATGTGGTCTGCACTCTCCTGTTGCCCCTTGTTTGTAATTACCCAGAGTAGATACTGCCTGGAGGCAAGCTGTGGGTTTTAGCACTATCCTCTTACTTTCAACTGGAGCCACAACAGTCACATTCCATGGAGCATTTGGGGCCCACACTGTCCTCCTTCCTCGGAACCTGATATATCTGGGGAACATAGCAGTGCTTGAACTCTGCAACTGGACTGGCTTTCTGTTAGTGGCTGAATTTGCACCATTTTCTGAGCAGTCCTATCGCCGTTAACTGCAAGTTGTGTGAAGGCAGGGACCATATGGAGGGGCAGTACACTGCAGGTACTCCGTGTGTTCTTGGTGTGCAAGCTGCTGAATAGGGATTGCAAATTCCAGTGATGGAGACTGAATGATTGGTCACTGACAGAATTCTCAGCATGGCTTTGGGAGCCTAAAAGTCTTATTTAAGGCTATATAGTTGGTGGGGTGAAGCAGGGATGAGACTCAGGGCATACAACTCTGAGGGCAGCAATCTCTCCCTAGACCTCATTTGCCTTGTGTCCAAGCACCATGGAAACTTGTTGCTGTGGTATGTTTTGTCCTGGATGTTTGCCAAGATTAAATTGGGCTCTGTCTCTAGGTTCCACTGACTCTGCAGCCCAGCAAGGGAAGGACAGAGAGGGAGAGAAGGAAGGGGCTGAGAAGAGGGACTCCTGTTAGAAGGGCCATAGAAGTGGAGCAGGGAGACAGGAGTAGGAGCAGGCAGGAGGATGCTGAGGGGGAGGGTTGGCAAAAAGGCATGGGGGAGAGAGGAGCTGCTGCTTCCCTCTGCCCTCTGGCTCCTGTCTGGTGCCCAGCCCCTCCCTTCCTGTCTCCCGCACCTGGTAGAGCTCTGTTCATGCCAAGGCTCTGGGGAGGGGAGGCAATGATATAAAGATGCATTGCATCTACTGGCACTCCCACACAAGGCCCTTTTGTGTGGAGTTGAGAGCTAAGCGTGGAGGGGTCTGGGAGTGAGAGGTCTGGGGTCGAATGGGTGCCAAAAATAGACCCCTGCAAACTCTCCAGCTGTGGCTTCAGGCCCTTTTCTCCTCCCCCCATCCCCAGCCCATCCATCTGTGGGTCCACAGCAGAATCACAGACTCCTCCTCACACCATTGCAGGGGCCTCTTTGACTGCCAGCTTCTGTGCTGAAGCCTTTGGTTTCACTGGAACCCAAAGTGACTCTGTCTTCTGTGCCCTTGCAGGGGACCAGACCTCATTTGTCATCTCTATTAACCTCTTACTTGTCCGTGTTATTCTCATTTGCCTACTCCTTGGTCTCACCCTTTCCAGCTGGGCAGGTTCCTCATTTCCTCAACTCATGCTCTTTTCTTAACATGGAGGCTTCTTTGTATTACGAGTGGCTAGACAGGTCAATGTAGTATTACCTTTACACATTCACTTTCCATGAACACTTACTGAATATCCATTCTGAGGTGGAATATCCATATGAGCTCTTGCCTTCCACAGGCCACAGATTCAAAGCTCACTCCCTGGTGGACTCTTCCTCTTTCTCTTCTTGTTGAGACTTAACTCACATTCTTGGAGCCCTGTGGCTGTTTGAACTTGGGCACTGTTGTGTGAATGTGGCTCATTCTTGAACGATTCATGTGCTGAAGCCTGGCCACTACTGGGCAGTGTTGAGAGCTGCTGGGACCTTTAAGGTAACACATTCATGAAAGGAGCCAGATCATTGGATGAGCTGACCTTGAAAGGGACAATGGTAGTTCTTGTAGGACCCTGGGCTTTCATGATAGTGAGTTGTGACAGGGATCCCAAACTTTGACTTGTTCTCTGGCCTCTTGTCTTGCAATGTGACCTTTCACTTCTAGTATGACACTATCTAGAATTAAATCTTGCAAACCTTCACAAAAAAAAAAAAGCCACTGGATTTTTAGATTTATATCTCTAAATTGGAGATAAACAAACCTCTTTCTCAAAAAAATTTATTAGTATGTTTTTATTTATGTGGATGTGTGTGTATGTATGCCATGTATATGCTGGTGCCAGAAGACATTAGAAGAGTGTCACATTCTGTGGAGCTGGAGTTACAGGTATCTGAGCCATTTGACATGGGTGCTAGAGTTTGGTCTCTTGAAGAGCAATAAGAGCTGTTAACTACTGAACCATGTCTCTGGCCCCCAAACCTCTCATAGCAGGTGAGCTTGAACAGGGGATAAAAGTGCTTGCCAACAAGCCGATGACCCAAGTTCAACGTCCATACACCATGAGAGTGGGAAAGAATTGACTCTTGAAAGTTGTCTACTATTCTCCACACATATGTGGTGGCCTGTATGCTCATACTCACACACCACACATATGCGCTCCCACCAATAATAATGATAATGATAATAATAAAGATAGTGTCCTGGTCCATTTTGGTTACTATAACAGAATATTCAAATGTGGGCAATGGTTATTTTTTATATTATTTGTTATTATTATTACTATTATTATTATTAAGCATTAGTATGATTGAAGATCCTAGAAACCCAAGTTATAGATGCCTTCTTTCTGTCTTTTTCTTTCTTTCTTTCTTTCTTTCTTTCTTTCTTTTCTTTCTTTCTTTCTTTCCTTTTCTCTCTCATCTCTCATCACAATCAAGTTTGAGAATATAGGGAAATATAGAGAAAAGTTGTCAAGAAGATAAAACTTTGTTTTTGAAGAGGTAAAGACAGACCAGTAGGATAGGTACTCTGGTCTGTAGAAAGAACTGCCCAGAGGCCATTGCCCAAGAGACAAGTAGACAGTGGAAGAGAAGGAAGCCAAACAAGGCTCATGCAATGTTCTGTTTGCATTTTAGTGAAATGGGCAAGCCTTATAAGCTGAGGGTTTGAAAAGCTTGCAGAACTTTTCTTCAATGATTGGCACTAAATACCTTAAGATTAGATATTAGAAGTCCAATTTCTTTTATATTGATTTCCTCCCCCTCCTCCCCCTCCTCCCCCTCCTCCCCCTCCTCCCCTCCCCCTCCTTCTTTCCTTCCTTTCTTCTTCCTCCCTCCCCCTCTGTGCCTCCCTCCCCTGTTTTGTCCTCTTTTTTTTCCATTCTTTCTTTTTCTTCCTTCCTCCTTTCCTCCCTACCTTTTCCTCCCACTTTTCTTTCTTTCTTTCTCCCTCTCCTCCTCCCTCCCTCTCTCCTCTTTCTCTCTCTTTCTCTTTCTTTCTTTCTTTCTTTCTTTCTTTCTTTCTTTTTTTCTTTCTTTCTTTCTTTCTTTCTCCTGAAACAGACAGACAAGGTGTCACTGTGTAACCCTAGTTGGCTTCCAGCTGACAGAAATCTACCTGTCTCTGCCTCTCAAATGCTGGAATTAAAGGCATGCTCTAGCAGGCTTTGGTACTAAGTCTTCTAAAACATTCTGTCTCTGTTGTATTTTGAAAAAACAAGGAAGCACCATTGGCTTTTTAAACTGACTAGTTTTTTTGGCAAGTGTCAAGGGTACGTCCTTGGGACTAAGAAACATTGTCATAGTTTGAATTAAAATGAGAACATTCCTAGACCCAGATATTGTAGGCCAATTCCTTTTGTGATGGTTAATTTTAGATGTCAGCTTTATTGGGCTAAAGCAGTGGTTCTCAACTTTTCTAATGCTGCAACCCTTTAATACAGCTTTTCATGTTGTGGTGACCCCCCAGCCATAAAATTATTTCATTGTCACATTATAATTAATTTAACTACTGCTATGAATGATAATGTAAATATCTAATATGCAGCCCCCAAAGTGATCATGGCCCACAGGTTTGAGAACTGCTGGCCTAAAGGGCACTGAGATAGCTGGTAAAGTGTCTGTGAAGGTATTTCCACCCACACCCCCCCCCCCAAATGAGTACTGGGGCTGTAGGCTGAGTGAATGTTTGTCTGCACTGCTGAGAGTGGGCAACATATAACCTGTTGAGAGCAAGACCTAAGAACAAGGGTGATTCACTTTTTTCTCGAGCTGGATTTCCTCCTGGCCTTCAGCATGGGAATCCGAGACTCTCAGGGCTTCAGAGTCCATAACTCACACCTGCTTTTAGACTCCTGCTGAATCACACCAGCAGCCTCTCTGGTTCTCCAGCTTTTAGACAGCATATTGTTAGACTTCTCAGCTTCCATAATTGCATGAGACAATTTCCATAATATAATTTTTCCAAGAGATTTTTTTCTAGAGTTCATTTTTTTTCTGCTTTTATTTTGAAGACTGTTTTCACAGCAAATTGTACCATTCCAAAAATGGCTGCAATGCTACCTCCATTCCACAAGCTCAACTCAGGGTATGGTGCAGACATTATTACATGGAGAAGCAGAGGTTCTACATGGTTTCCTTTTTAGCCAGACAGGTGGTCCACACCCGTGGACACAAAGCTGTGTTATCCAGGACAGGTGAATATAAAGGGTATTTTTATTTCGTTCTGTTGGGACGCTGGCTCTTGGAACCCAGCCACCAAGCTGTGAGGAAGCCCAGGCTAGTCTATAGAGAAGTCTATATGAGGACAAGCCTGGTTAACAACCAGCTAAGAGTGAGTGAGCCATCTTGACAGTAGACTGTCCATGCATCTTGGGAGCTGGTGTTTGGCATTCTCATCAAGCACTCTTCATATAAGTGACTCTTGTTATTTTAAGACACTTTATCATTTTGGAATTTTTTTTTTAAATATGGCAAGATAATTAGAACAGTTTTCAAGCTGTAGAAACACCAAACACTTTCAAACTTGTTTTGAATAAATTTCGTTGGTTTACAGCCTCTCTTCTTCCTTGTAAGGAGATGCTCCAGCCATTGTCCTACCCCAAATCCTACCAAGAACCCCAAAGAAGGTAAACACAAGCTGCTGTTTTCAGTTTGATTGCTCAGTGGGTATAAAGAGAAATCTTGGCTGCCACTGGCTACCTTTTATATGTGTCCTCTGAGGGCTTCTGGGCATGTTAGAGTAAGTAGCTAGTGTGTTTGTGTTTTGTTTTGTTTTTTTTTCTTGGAATAACTGATAAGAGTAGAATTATTTGTTTCCAAAAGTGAAGCTGTTGATGAATCTAAAAGGTGACAGATATTCTGATACCCAATGTGTATAGTGTCAGATATCTATGTTCATTAGGGGTATCCACAATGAACCAGATACACCGATTCAAGGGGATTGGTTTGTGTTTCTCTTCCATATGCCTCTTGGAAGGGGTCCATGCTGTCTCTGAGTATTCAGCTCTATGTCTCTGCTAGGGATGGAGGGGTTTGCCATTTGTTCTGAATCAAACGCTCAGCCATATGTCAAGAGGAAAATATCTGACTGGCCTCGTTCCTCTCTGCTAGTTGCTACAACACGTGTCTCTTGAGCTGATCTGAAACGAACCAGCACATATCGTATGGTAATGGTCACAATTCTAAGTTTTCCCTCTTTAACTCAATTTTCTTCCCTTTCCTCTCTGTCTTCACTCTTGTGTCTTGTAGTTCCAGTAGAGTTCTCCAGATGAAATACATTCTTTTTAGTTTCCTTTGAACATCTCTCTAGTTCAGTTTGTTCTTTTAAGTTCTGATGTTCTTTTTTGCCTCTCTGATCTGATATAGTTTTAACTTCTTAGCAAGAACTACCGTCCTCCTGAAGACAAGCTGGGTGGCCAACCAAGTATAGCAGGGATGGATGGTGGGAGCTGCTTTACCTTTTCCTCAACTTTTGGGAAGAAAGTTTCTCAAAGTGGATACTCCATAGATGTTAAAGAGATATGTCTCTTCCAAGGATTCAAGGATCTGGGGCTAGACTAGGGGCTCAACATTGCCTATACCCCAGCCTCAGAAGACACAGAACATCATTCCACAGGTGTCAAATGGCTGCTAGAAGCTTATGAAAGGGGATGAATCCTGTAGTCACACAGCTGTATCAAACAGGATTTTGTTGTTGTTGTTGTTTTGTTTTTTGGATATCATGAAATATTCAAGGAGGTAGACTCATGAAGAAAAGAAAGATTTACTTAGCACACAATTCTGCACTCTCACGGCTATGGTACCTGCACTGGTTTATTTCTGTTCAAAAAGCCCCAGATAGATGGAAGATGGCAGTAACATTAGCATGTGCTGGCAAGTGGCTGGATTTCAAGCCAGATAGCAGGTAGAGAGAAGGAGGGGCCAGCCTTTCTCCCTTTATAACAGTGCTCTCTGCTTTGTTTCCCTTTCTCTTTTTTTTTTTTTTTTTTTTTTTTTTTGAGATAGGGTCTCTTGTAGCTCAGGGTTACTTCCTGTTTTGTGTGTAGCTGAGGATGATCTTGTACTACTGACCTTCCAAATGTTAGGATAATTGATATAGGCCACCAAGTCCAGCTCTGCTCATGATAGCCTTCTTATGAGAACTACCAGGGAGATCCCAGGAGAATTACCTTGCAATAGCTTGTCTCCCAGTGACTTAAGGACTTCTCAGTAGAACCAAGTTCTTTATATTAAACTAGATGTGTATGTGTGTGGTATGCACAACTGTAGTTAGTGCCTGTAAAGCAGGGTTAGATCCTCTAGAGCTGGAGTTACAGGTAGTGGAGAGCCATCTAATAAGGATGGAGGGAACCAAACTCTGCAAGATTTGTGAATGTTCTTAACTGCCAAGCATCCCTTCAGCCCCCAGGACTTACCTTTGGAAGATTCCATTCTCCCAATACTGCCACCTTGGGGATCAAGTTTCCAACAACATGAACCTTTCTGAGGCCATAATTAAACCATATTCTAGCCACGGCACCCATTCTTCGAATGGATCCCAGTAAGTCTTGATAGACCTAGGTCCTAGAGAAAGCATGAATGGGTGTGTGTAAATGCATGCAAACCTGATATGGGTAGACAGGCTAGATATGGGAGGTAGAATTGGTGCATGTTGTGTCAGTGAGATCTAGAGCGAGTAGCTTTCACCAAAGCCTCAGGAAAGGAATGGCAGTCCAGAACGTACCTAAAGCAGTGGCCCATGGGAATATATCCACAGAGTGATAAATCATGAGTGTGTTCCATTGAGCGGTGAGTGGCCAAGCAGGAGGCATTCAGAAGTCCAGTTCTCCAGATTATATTCAGATGATAAAAGTTTGGCGGTGTGCTTCCTTCTCTGTTTAGGGTCCCCAGCTTTTCATCTCCTGGATGGCAATGAGAATGGCGTTCTCCAAAAAGAATGGCCCTCCATCACTCAAGGCCACTTTCTAGATGAGATGCACGAGTCCATGTGCATACATTGACTTTTCCAGCAGCTAGCTGTTGGTTTTATGGCACTTCATGCCCCAGAGGGGGTGGGGAGGAGAGCCCGCCTTCGCTGCCCCTCCATTTCCTTCCATGGCCAACAGCCCCTCCTAGGGAGCTGTCTCTCAGCATTGCTTCAGATGCTTGAAATAAACAGCTCCATGGCAGCCTCAGAACACTGGGGTGAGATGGTTGTAGAAGGCTTCATGACGCCGTCATGTGTAAACACAATTGTATTGGGGGAGGAGATGAAGAGATGCCGGAGTAGGGAGCCTGGGATATAGGAAGCTCTTCTGCAGGGATGAGAAAGACCTTTTCCCTTTCCTTGGTTTTCCACCCCACCCCCTGATCGCTTACCAACTGCACCTTGACTTTATGCTGCTGAAATGGGGTTGGGCTCTGAGTAAGGTAGGAGGGGAAGCAGTATTTGTGTGCAGGAGAAGCAGCATTTATTTAGAAAGAGGAGGAAAAAGTTTAATTGTTTTAGTAATCGTGAGCAACGATGACCAGCAGTGGGGGCGGCAGTACGTGTGCACATGTGTTCCAGAGGGGTCTGTGACTCGCCGCAGCTGAGCCAATGACTCATTCCAAATTTAGCGACTTTTAGAGGTCATTTTAGTCAACCTCCTGGCTTTGGGCTGGATGGAGCCTAACTTAATATAACGATTGGTGGAGGTAGTGTGTTCTGAGAGAAGAGTGTGCAAAGGAGTGGGAGGCATCACGTGGTCTCTTTGAACCGCTCTCCAGAAAAGGACGTTCCCTAGTTTCCCCAGGATGCTTGGGTTTCCCTATCCCTGTATCAGCGTGATCCTCCCGGGAATTGCTTTTTTTTTTTTCTTGATAGAAACCGGATGTTGGATTCTCAAGGTGGGCGGGGGTTCCATCCCATCGGACCTGTCAAGGATTATTGAGACTCCTAGGGTCCCATTAGCCAGTAAGAGAAGCTACCATTTATTTAATCAGAAACTTGCCATGCAGCCTGAGCTTAGAACAGAATAGAGCAAAGACATTACAACGCCTTTTCCCAGGCAATGCGCATGATTCTGCGGCTCTGTGCTCGCTACACTTCAACGCACCTTGAAATGGGCTCGCCTCCTTCGCCCAGCGACAGACAAAGAGTTTAGCCAATCAGTAACTAGACTTGTGGGCAATGTCCAATAAGCAGGCGGCAGGGGCGGGCCACCAGGACAGGCCCGGCTAGGCTTCACTGTGGACCTGGCTGCGCTCTGCCTCCGTTGGCAGTGCAGGTGCCGCTGCGCCGGGGCCCGGGAGGCTGCGCGCGCCGAGACGAGCGGAGCTAGGAAGGGATGGAGAGCGGGCCGCCCGGGCTACAGGAGCACCGGCAAGGGGCGTAGGCGGGCGAGAAGCAGGCACTGAGGCACGAGAAGTGTGCAGACGCAGGAGCACTTTGCGATAGGATGAGGCTCTTGGCTGGCGCGCGGTAGTACTATGATTTGGTATGTGGCCACTTTGATAGCAAGTGTGATCAGCACCCGAGGTCTTGTGGCTCAAGGTGAGTTGAAGTGCAGCATCCCTCCTCCAATCCTCCTGGCGTTCTCAGACCTTTGCTCCAGGCTCTGGCTCCTGAACCCCGGGGGCGAGGCTCCAGCTCCGGCCAGGCGCACCTCCGGGCACTGGCCCGGGTGAGGGCCGGGGAATTGCGGGTGGGAGGAACTCGGCGGGAAGGTGCAGGAGCACAAGAGCTTCGAACGCCTTGGAATCTAAGTGGACTTGGTCTACTTTGGGCCCCTTGGTCCACAACCACACGTCGAATCTGAGCTTTGGGGAAACCCGAGTGCTCTAACTCTGGCTGCTGGGGACTTTGATGGTCTTTAGGCAGGATTCCGCACGTCCCAGCCCCGCACAGCACCGCTGGATGGAGGAGCCCTTGAAGGGAGGCGCGATTAAAAGCTTGGGAGTCCCCGCATTCGCCTCTAAGGGACCCGGTTCTCCGGCCCGCGCCCTTCCTTTCTATACGTCTTGGACGCGGAGGTCTGATCCAGTTGGCAGGTGACAAGCAGAATTGACCTAGAGGCTCCGAGCAGCGTCTGCTCTTCTTGGTCCTGGCGGCCGCCGGCGCCCACCCTGGCTGCATCTGGGCCCCGGCCAGGCAAAAGTTCCTGGGGAGGCGCTGTCACCGCGCTCCAGGCTGCCTGGCCCAGCGGCCTGGGGGTGAGGGCCGCGAGGGAGGGGTCTGCTCTGCTGCGTCTCAGAGTCGAGCGGGATTTTTATTTCTGCCTTCTCTGGTTTGAGCCCAAGAAAAAGCTAGGGAGAAGCCAAGGCACGGGGTGCATACTTGAGCGCGATGGCTTTCAATTTGGAGATGGCAGAGCTCTGGGTGGCACCCGGCTCTCGGCCCTTGTATGGAAGTCAGAGCCGAGCCTGGAAGCTGCCAGGATTCTGAGCTCACGGTTTCTGCGCGTGGAACCGACCGGGCTGTGGGCAAGTTTGCAAAGCCAGGAGGAGATGGCGGTGGGAGAGGAACGGTCTGTGGGTGGAAGGCGACCGGGTGTCGAGGACCTGCGGTCTATGGAGCCTTTTAGTAGGGCTGTGCTGGAGGCGCGGGCTTCCCCGGCTTCCATGCACCTTGCCTCAGGGCGTGTGGGGGGAGTGGTTTGAGAAAGTTTCCGGATTGGAACGCGTCTCCCTCAGCTACTTGAGAGGGGGTCTGAAACGAGAGAGGGAGGGCGAAGGGAAGGACAGCTTCCGTCAAGCACTGCAATAGTAGGGATTGGTTATAAAGGTTTCCATTTGTCAGGTGGGAAAACCGAAGATAGGGTGAACCTCAGAAGCTTATGGAAAAAAGGTGGATGTTGCTGTGCCTCTCCCCTCCCCCTTCCATGCAGTCTTCCAGTGACCTTCCTCTTCTCCTCTTCCTCCTCCGCTTCCTCCTCCTCCTTTTCCTCCTCCTCCTCTCTTAGGTTTTGGTTTATTCTGCTGTGGGGCTGTCTCTGAAAGCACAAAAGGTTGTGCTAGTATCTGAATTGAAGAGACACTAGAGAGCTCTTGAACAAGCCTCCTAACTTCAGCGAGGGTATAGGCATAGGGACAGATTTTTTTTTTTTAATTCATACAGACTAAAGGAATTGGGTTTTATATTGCCAGAGTTCGCAGAAATGGCTGGACCGAAGGAGGAACTTTCAAATGTTGAAGTTGTTGATGTGAAGTTATTGCCCTTCGGTCTGGAACTTCTACTCTTCTGTCGGGAACCAGGATGACCTGATTGATTGGTCTTGGGTTCTTTTTAGTCTAAAAATGGCTCATTGAGGCAATTGCCAGACATAACTTACGATAAATGGACAGAATTCAAATCCGGCTGTCCCACGTGCTGAGCCCTGTGACTTGGACAATTTCTCAGCTTTTCTAAATGTCACTTACCTCAGTGGAAAGTGGGTTAGCTGTAGGAATTTGTAGAGGCTGAGTGTGGTGACCATTCTGTGGATGAAGTGGCTGGGTGCCTGTCGTGAGCTATGTGCTCATCAGACATCATGTTAGTATTTCAGTATCTATGGGATTCCTAGCTTCTAATCATTTCTCCGTTGGGCTATTTCAGAGGGAGCGGAGAGTTAGGAGTTTGTTGGGGGAACAGTCAGAAGATTGCTCTGAGGAAGCTAGACCCCTTCATTGGCTGACCTGTCTGTAAGAACCTCTCTTTCCTGCATCCGGAAAGTGTGGTGGGGCATTGCAGATTGCTTGGAAGTCCTTTACAAGGTCTGCAAAGCTGGAAGTATTTCTGGCTGCCAGTATGCTACAGGAGGTGCAGAGCCCCACCTATAGCTTGGGAAGGGCACCTCTGCCTGTGAGGCCAGGGCTTGGCTTGCTGGTGCTGATGAGGGGCCTTATGGATTCCAGATGTTGTGTGAGTTGGCAGAGGTGACTGCCTCTGAAGAGAAATCCTTCAACCCCAGAGACGGTGAGACGCTTCTTCTAGACTTGTCCGAAGCAGGGTCACTTCTAGTGAAAGGATCAGGCCCATCAAACTGTCAGATGCAAGTCCTGACACAGAGGTGGGCATGGATTCCTCTTTTGACTTTGGGTAGGCATCTTGGAGGTAACTGAGATCTGTGATCCAGTTGGGAGGGTAAAGAGAAGAGAAAGGCAGAGGCAGGTAGATCTCTGTTGTACAGAGAGAGTTTCAGGACAGCCATGGTTACATGGAGAAACTGAGAGAGAGAGAGAGAGAGAGAGAGAGAAAAGGGAGGGAGGGAGGGAGAGAGAGAGAGAGAGAGAGAGAGAGAGAGAGAGAGAGAGAGAGAGAGAGAGAAGGATGGGGGAGAAAAGAAGAAGGCTATTGATGTGGTAGTCTCTGTATCACAGACATCTGCCCAGCAACCTGGGGGAGTTTCCACACTCTGTGGAAATCCTGAGCAAGGTATAATTGACATTCACCTTCTGTAAGAGAGGTAACTCTCTTCCTCATTTCCAGTGCTACCTCCCCTGCCTGCCACAGAGTCTGTTGTGGACCTCTCTGGCTCCTGTGTTCCCTGGACAATTAAGGTCTGATTCAGATTCTGCTTGTGATTGGACAGTGGCCCCTGTTCTCTCTGGCTTTTATCCACGCCAGTTCGCCTTTGTAGATGGGGGGGGGGGGGGGGGAGGGCTAACCCAGGGCAGCCTCTCAGCTGGGAAGGACTTGGTGGCAGGAAGTGGGGTATGAGTGTTGGTATGAGTGTGTCTCAGGACATTTACATGGAGGCGGGGGTGTGTCTGGTAGGAGGCCCCCCTGCAAGAAGCTGGAATGGGTGTGTGTGGGAGGAGGCATGATGCTGAGTACTGGAAAGAGTCAGCTGGAAGCGGTAGGTCCATGGCCCAGTATCTGCCAGTCTCTGGAGTTGTCAGGTCCCAGGTTCAGGTGGTTTCATGTTTATATCTGAGACAAAAAGCTGGGATCTGGTTTCTCAAGGAGCAAAGGCTGCTTGGTTAGATGTCAAGAGCTGATATCCCTTCCTTTTTTTTTGCTGTGCCTGGCACTTTCCAGGGTCTAGGCTTCCTCCTCACTGTCCTCAGCAGGGCAGCCCCTCGCTCTCAGAGTTGGCCAGCTTGTACGGGTTTTGCTTTTTTTCTCCGTTCTGCTGTTCTGCTGGGTGCTCATTAGGTTTCCCTGCAGTCCTCCAGTTAGCACTGAAAGTGCGGGGGTGGGAGGTGAGGCCCAGTGAGGAAAGCACCAGGAGCAGTGAGATTTAACTGATTCTTGTCTCCATGAGAGCTGCTTCCTTCTGGAGGCTTCTCAGCTGCCCTCCCCAACCCCAACCCGGAGTGACCCCCTTCCCTCTGCTTCCAGGGATGGGTTGAGCAGTTTGTGTGCAGAGTGGATCTTGATGAGCTGTGATTGGTAAGAACTTTTGGCTTCTTAGAAGAGTGTGCATGTGTATGTGTCTGTGCATGTGTACGTATACATATGCACCCCAGGATGTGTTATGTATATCCCTATATGCATGTGTGAGTGTGCATATTTTTAAATGTGTGCACACACGTATTTATCCCTGTACGTATGTATACATGCCTCTGTAACCAGTGCTTCCACTTAGGTATATGTGTACCACGCACTTGTAAACACTTGTGTGTTTGTGTACACCTGCATGGAGCACATCAGGACAGGAGCATTTATGTACACGTTTGAGGTAGGAGCCCCTCTTTTGAATACTTTGGGATACAGCGGGACTACTCGGCAAGCTGCTTCCTCCCCAGTTCGCTGGTCTGCACCTGCATCCCCGTAGCCCAGATGTTCTTAGAGTTGAAGGCTCCAGCTCACAAAGCTGGGACGAAAGACTGCCTGAGGTTCAATAGAGAAAGCCTAAGTAACAGGGTAGAGGCCCGGCTCATGGGGAGCTGACTGCCTCTCTTGCTAGGAGGCATTAGTTGACATCAGCCTGGCACAGTCCAGGGTAGATAAAGAAAGCTCTGGGTGCCTGGGGAGATGGTAGAGGATTGGGGTTGGAGGAACAGCTTACAGTCAGGCTTCTGCCCCAGGGGCACTGCCCATGGGTGTGGTCTGGTCTGCCGGAGGCAACTGACCTATTTTTCTTAGAAATCTTCCTGCTTTCCGATTCGCTCTTGTGTGAGTAACAGGAGAGTGGTGAGTGGAGATGGGGCCTCTGCGAGGGTTTTGTAAGTTCTGTGGGGTCAGGGCTGGGACCTGCATGCCTGGCCTTCTGACAAAGAGGGGACTGATAAACTTCCTGGCCTTCTGCCTTCTTTGCTGTCCCTTTATCTTCTTCCCGGTCAAGTGGCCCCTAGATGTAGGGATGTGGCATAAAACTTGTTCATGGGCACAGACTATACCAGTGATCACTGCCCTCATCCTGGTTTGGAGCAGGGATGCCATTGCTTTACTAGTAGTAATCTCTCACTCATTCCCTGATGCCTGTCTGACCTGTGGTGCCCTCACTGGCCAGCCTTGTGGTGTACATACCAGGATGCCCTGTGTGATACACAGGCTGTGTGAGGACAGGCTTCCTTCCAGGTGGTAGGGCTAGGTTGTGGCTGGAGGGGGGGAGGTGTGGCTTCACTTTTCTGCTGAGGAGCTATGGACTGAGATTGAATTACAGACTTCCTTCCTGCCCATGGCTCCTGGGGAAAGAGCTCTTGGAAATATAATCTAGCCCAGCAAATTAAGGTCACTAATAGCACTGGCACCACTGATGCTATTGGAAGAGGTGGTGGGGAGGCAGTCCAGCCAGAGGGGTTGGAGGTGGTCACCCCAGTCCACCTAGTACCTTGCTGTTTCTAAAGCAGGAGCTTATCCAATTTTATCCCTTGGCCTCCTGGGAGGGGTGCGGAAAGGCTGTGAAGGCATTGATCAGGAGCCACAGCAAGATAGGGCTTTTCTAGAATGTGAGAGGCAGAAGGAGGATAGATAACACTGATGGCCTCAAACCCGCCCAACCTGTGTGTGCAGAGAATGGGATACCCTCATGTACTGGTCTCCTCTCCAGGCTAGAGTCTCTGTGTGCTCCTTACCTGGTGCTAGGTGGCAGGAGCCAACTTTCTGCTGTCCTCAGGTCCTCCTCTGGGTGTGTGCTTCCTATGTGGTAAGAGCCCAAGTCTACCGGCTTCCTGGAATCTCCTGGAGCCTTCTGGCCTGTCGAGGAGGAGGGATTGGGGGACTATTGGGGGCTGTGTCTTTTTTGGACTCAGCAGGGATTATTTTTAGGCTGGCAGATGGAGGTGGCGGTGGCTGTCGCTGGTATTATTAGACAACAGGCCTGTGGTTTTAGAGTCTGGTGCCCAGAGGAGGAGGAGGAAGAGGAGGCTGCCACGAGGAGCCATGGAGGCTGGTAGTCAGCTTGCGTCTTCCCTCCTCTTAGCTATGATCCAACCCAGCAGGGCTTTCAGGACCAGGTAGAGTGACCTTCACCAGAATCAGCCAGTGATATTGCATCTGATCTAGATGCTTCTAGAAGGAAGGCCTATCCTGTAATCCATCTGTGGTCTTGGGATTCGGAGTCTGGACTCTGGGAACCTATGCTGACTGTGGGTAGAAGAGACTCTGTATATGGGAGAGAGGCTTTGGTTACCTGTGTTCTGGAAGGACTCTTGACCTACTATTTGTTACGTAGGTAACTTTTGGGAAGCCATATACTGTGCCCATTTGGAAGACAGAGATAGCAGAACTGTGTCAGGGGCCACACTATAGATGTGTAGCATCATACTCCTAGTACAGACCCTGTATGTGGTGGAGCTGGGTAGTGTGTTCTACTTGCCTCCCAGCTGCAGGGAGGGTTTCTATACTTGCCTCATGTCTCTTTTCCTGCTACTTAGAAGTAGTTTTCTATCCTCAGGACCCTTCCTTCCCAGCCCTTTCCTGGCTCCAGGTTGTGACTATTGGATGTGGGGCTGTGCCAAGCCTTGGATGCTTTGTAGTTCTATGCACATAGGGTGTCTGCTGGCAGCTTTGGACTCAGCTACCCACCGGGTACCACCTGGTCCAGAGAATGGAAGATTTGTATCCTATGGGCTTCCTAAAAGGTCAGCCAACCTGTAGGGGCCTGTTCCATCCACCTGCCCTCTTACTTTCTCTTTCCTGTCAAGGTGGCATAGTGGGCTAAAGTGGGCTGGGCAGCCACTCAGGATTCAGATTTCAGCCACTCAGGATTCAGAGGCATACAAGACCCCACTCTGCCCTCTTGAAAAGTGCTGTGTGAGGCCCAGGGCATTTTCTAGTCTTTTTGATGTGCCCACCCCAAGCCAAAGCCAGTGTAAGGGAGAGATCTGTGGTCATTATTTTTAAGCATTGTCTTTCCCCTCCTCCTTCCCCTGCCTTCTAGCTACTCTCTGTGGTCCTACTGGGGTCAAATATGTCTGCCTGCCCTATGTAGGCTCAGCTCTGATTCTTAGTTCTAGGGTTCTTTGAGTTCCGATGTCTCTTTGTTATGGGAATTGCCCGAGTGACTCCCTAGTTGGGTTGGACATACAACCAGCTTGCAGGAGATACATTTGTGCCCCTTCACCCTAATTTCCTGACCGGAGTCTCTTTCACTCCTGGATGGGGGTTTGATTGCCCATGTGTTTGATTCCCAATTTCTCCTTTTCAAGCCCCCCATTAGCTAGGCTAATGACCTCCCCCCAAACACACTCATTGAGCTTTTCTGGAGAGATGTTTATTAGACATATTTTGCCTCAGAGACTATGAGGCCTACAGAGAAGTATCTGTGGGTGATAGAGTGAGGGAACATACCATGTGTGTGTGTGTGTGTGTGTGTGTGTGTGTGTATAAGAAGGGAAAGAGAAGATGACTATTTTCAGATCCAGAAACCCAGGAGAGCTTATGCTGAGTGTGGAGGCTGAGACATGGCTTCCCCCTCATCTTCCTTGTGGAGAAACCTGTCTCATTTTGTCTTGTGTGTCATCTTTGGGATGCATCCACTCTGCAGTCACTTGTCTGTGTTTGGAATGCCCTGGAGAAGAGATTCTGGGTGGGAGAGTGCTTGCCCTGCTATTTGGGGGTATGTTTCATGCTTGGGGCTCAGGGCCCAGTCCAGGGGCTGGCTGAGGCCAGGAGTGTGAACCTGAAGCCTTTCTTCCAGGGCTGGGAAGGGAAGTGTGAGGAGGCTGCCTTATTGAGATGCAGCGAGAACCAAGCAGTGCAGGTGCAAATGAGCAGCTGGCACTGTGGGGACCCATGCCAAAGGTGACCTACCTTTGGGCATTGCCCTCCAGAGCCTTGGACTTGGCAGCCTGTTGTCCAGATGTTCCTGATGTTCCTCAACTCTCTTCCTTCTGCCTAGACTCTAGGGGTAACATGCTACCTTTAGTGGGCCTCTTTGCCCACCTTCAGGTAATCTGACCCTGGGAAAAACCCCTTCTGCTTTCCCAGGCTTTTATAGTTTGTCTCCTAATCTCCCCATAGGATGTGCTGCAGATAGTTTTCACATGTGTGCACATACACACATGCACACCCCCCCACCCTCACCCCCATCCCCATCATTCTGGCTCATGGATTCTGCTGGGAACTCATTCCTCTTGGTCCAGTTCTGCTCTTTGTATGCCTGGATTCTGTAGACTTCCCCCCCCCCCCCCATGTGCCCTATGGGATGTGGAGGATGCTGGGAGGCACTCCCTGCAGCTGGGCTTTCTTCCTTTCTGGAGGGCCTGTGCTGCAAACAGCCTGTAGCCAGGTTGGGGGAGGGGAGGCTAGGAAACCTGCCTGGGCCTCTGGCAGGTGAGTGCAACACTCTGCTTTGCTCCAAAAATATTCAGTGATCTTAGCTCTTTCTCTAGAAAACAGTGATGTCACCGAGAGCCAATAGGCTTCTGCAAGGGCTTACTTCCCTCTCTGCCTCCTCCTTCCGCAAGTTGCAGAGAAGAGGGAGGGGGGTTGGGGGGAGAAGGAGACACAGGCGACACACACCGACTCCTTGGAGAGGTACAGACAAGAAACACACATGCACGTAGAAAAGCTCCCCATTTCTGACAATCAGGCAAATCCCCCTTTCCTGTCATAGGCCAGCAGAAATCCACAGGCTTTATTCACAACACACACACACACACACACACACACACAGAGAGAGAGAGAGAGAGAGAGAGAGAGAGAGAGAGACAGCTAGACAGAATCACCCATGTAGGTGGGAGTAAGAGAAAGAAACAGAGGTGGAGGCTTGACAGAGAGACATGAGGAAGGAACAGGAGAGAGAGAGAGAGAGAGAGAGAGAGAGAGAGAGAGAGAGAGAGACCACACACACACACACACACACACACACACACACTCTTACATGCCAGAAAGAGACAAAGACAGACACCTAGAGAAGGAATCAGAAAGATAAAAAAAAAACAAAAAAACAAAAAACGAGACCTAGAGAAAGGAGAGAAGCTGGTACTGAGGACACAGAAGTAGACAGTGATCAGGAAAACACACACATAGCTAGGCACACAGTTGTGAAGGGCAGACAGAGGCATGAGCTCACAAGGTCAGAGGTGAAGAGCAGAGGTGGACCCACAAAAGCTCTCTTGCTCTTCTGCAGGCATCTTTGGGTGGGAGGGCCCAACAGCCTTCGGGCTTGCAGCAGCTAGTGGAGGCTGCTGTCCTTGGTACTGCTCTGGAGAGCTGGGCTTGGAGGGTGGTAGAGGGGAAAGTGTGTAGTTAGCTTGGGGGAGTCACCGGCATCTGAAGGAAGGCAAGGGTGAGGCTGTCCTTCTCAAAGGGGGAAACGATCAAGGTCACCTTGTCATCTCCCTCTCTGATGTGAGGAGGGTGTGTATGCAGCTGTAGATGTTCTTCAGGTTCTGTTTGCTCTGATGTGTGAACAATGTCCCCAGAGATAGCCTCTTTCCTGGCTCCTCAAGCCTGCAGTTTGGATAGGGTGGAGGCCTCTCCTATCAGCCTCCCTCCCTTACCCTCTTCCCCATTTGGGTGTGCCCTTGCTAGCTCCCCGATTCTGACGTTCTCCGTGAAAGATAGGGCATTGCTCCTTCCTTTGTCACCACCATCTTTCTCCCTTTACAGTGATGTCTGTGGCTACTGTGAGAGTCTAATAGATTCAAAGCCTGGAAATTGGAGGGCTGCAGTGCCTCCTGCTCCCCTCTGCAGCAAGGCTGGCGCAGTGGGTTGGAGGAGGGGCTGGAAAGACCGCTCAGGCCCACGGGGCTTTCCCTCTGGTGTTGCCAAGCAGCCTCCTTAGCTTGTTAGGGATTCCCCGCTCCTGTATGGAGCCCTCTTGTTTAGAGCTTTAACACCAGGCTGTGCTGGGGGTGGGGCAGAGGAGGAGGCAGGCTCTGCCTTCGCCCACCAGGCTCCAGTGGGAAGTGCCCTGCTTCGGAAAGACTGCAGAATGTTCATAGGGACTACAGCTGGGCAGCATCCCAAGGGCTGAAAGCCCTTCATACCCTGTGTCTGTAGCTCCTGATGTTTCTTGGAACTGCAGGGGATACCCAAGGAGGGCAGGCCAGGCATGGTTATGTCTGCTGCTTTTTGGGTCTTTGGATGGGAAGTCTTGCTTGCAAGACTAGAGAAAATGGGACACCCCCTCCTTTCTTTTTCTCTTCTTATGTTATACAGGAAGCCTGACTGTCCTTAGGGCAGAGGGAGGTGGGTGTCCTGGGTATACTAGAGACTGTTGGGGAGGGAAGGGTAGGTTCAGAAATGGGGAGTGAGTTGGATATCAGCATAAACTGTAGGAGAAGGATCTTCTTGCCGATTCCTCACATGTCACCTTGGCTGTCCTTGTTAGGTGCCCACGGCCTGCGAGAGGAGCCGGAGTTTGTGACTGCTCGAGCCGGCGAAGGCGTGGTTCTGAGATGCGACGTAATCCACCCAGTGACAGGACAGCCTCCGCCCTATGTTGTAGAGTGGTTCAAGTTTGGGGTCCCCATCCCTATCTTCATCAAGTTTGGCTACTATCCCCCACATGTGGACCCTGAGTATGCAGGTAAGCTGTGATGGGATGAGAGCTGTCCCCCCTTTCTCTCCACCATCCCACCCCCTCAGGTTTTAGTTGTGTTCCACCTCCTTTTCAGGGCTCGGCCGCATCTGCCGAGTCCCATCTACTCTTCATTTTTCTCTGTCACTTCTGATCTTTCTCTTGACTGGGCCCATTATCTCTGTTCTTCAGGCTCTTTGCCTTTTCCCTTCTCTCTTTGCCCTCTAGTGGGTTTTTTACCATAAGTAGGAGAGGAAGTAGAAGAGGCAGACATGAAGCCTGTGTCTTCATCCTGCTGATGTACTGAGGGTCAGTTCTCCAGGGCAAGCTAGAAAGAGGCTCCCTTAGAGGAAACAAAGGGCAGAGGGGGAAGGGAGTCAGACAGCTCCACCCTTTTCTAGGTATGACAGAGCTCAGGTTGCAGGATCTGCTGTTGGTATGCCCCCACTCTCCTGGCTCTGAAGTTGGGGTATCCTATGCAGAGTCTTGTATGCATCCTCACTTCTTGCTGTCTGTGGTCTTGGCAGACATCGGATCTCACCTCCTCGCCACTATCCCCCCCCCCTCCTTTCCCTGGCCCCATTTATGTCTTGCTCTGTAATTATTCTGCCAGCGTGGTCTCCCTGTGACTCACTGCTGCCGCCCCGCCAGCCTGCCAGCGAAGAGGGCGCAGGGTGTGTGCATGTGTGTGTCTCTGAGTGTGAATGTGCACTGGAGCTGAAAGGCAGTCAGGAGATAGGCAGGACCCTGCGTTTACCTTTCTTTTTACCATGACTTCTGAAGTCTGAATTACCTTCTCTGAGAATGCATGCATTCTTTTTCCTTTCCCTCCCTCCTTCCTCCTTCCCTCCCTCCTTCTCTCCCTCCTCCCCTCCCTGCCCCCCTCTCTCCTTCTCTCCCTGTTTCTCCCTTTGGTACTGGATATGGAACTCAAAGCTTTGCACTTGCCATGCCATTGCTGTGTCTTTGAGTTCCACCCCAGTCTCTGTGCGCCGGGGTATCCCTAAATTGCCCTCTCCCAGCTTGTTACCCACAGTCCTCCTGCCTTAGCCTCTTGAGTAGCAGGGATTACAGGACCTGTATTACTGTGCCAGACCCTTTCCTGTTTGGCTCTCTTCTGAGTCTATGTCCCTCCTCCCTCCCTTTTGGCTAGGATTAACTTTGATAGTCTTTTTAGGCTGATTGGTGTCCAGAGTTTCCTACAAGGAAGGCTTGACTCTGAGGCAGAGAGGCAGAGGAAGAAGTGGTTTTGATTTGGATGAATGTGGGCTAGAGTGGAAGATGAAGCAAGAGGGGTCTCTGGGTTGCTTTGTCCACTGCAGTGTGGGCAGGACTCTGCTATTCCCTATGTGTCACAGAGGTAGCTAAAGCTAAGGAAGAACCAAACCGCCCAACCTTGCCTTGCCTGACCCTGCTAGGCTGGTCTTTGGGGGGATATGTCATCTTGGTACTAGTAGCAGGAGTGGGAGGGGCCAAATGTATGGCCCTGGCCTGTCTTAACTCTGCCTGTTCAGGGAAGCCAGATAAGGAAGTTGGGTCAGATAAGTCCTTGCACCCCAGCTGAGGACACTTCCCCAGTTTATCCTTTTCCATCTCTCTCTTCTCATCTCTGTACCCATCATGCCTTTCTTGTGCCTGGATCTCCAAAGAATGGGCATATTTTAAGGAGCAGAGGCTGTTGTCAATGCCACACACACAGCAAGCTGCCCTCGTAGGTTGGTGTAGGGCCACTTGGGGAGGGCTTGTGGCACCATGACCAAGGCAGTTTGCCTTTGCCTTTTGTCTATCGTGGGTGCTGACTGCCATTTGGTGACACTGCCATGGGAAGTGTTCTGAAGGTTATGATGTGTCCCTTTGTCTTTGGCTGGGGGAATAAGAATGCTGATAGATGTTCTCGGATGGCTTACTGGGCTCTGTCCACTGTGTTCTCCCAGGCCGGGCCAGTCTTCATGATAAAGCATCCCTGCGGCTGGAGCAGGTGCGCTCTGAGGACCAGGGTTGGTACGAGTGCAAAGTACTCATGCTGGACCAGCAGTATGACACATTCCACAACGGCAGCTGGGTTCATCTCACCATTAACGGTACGTAAATCTTTCTTGGGAATGGCCAACTAAGATGACCTCTGCGGCCTCCTCTGGAGGAAGCTCCTTTGCTGAGAGGAGCCCCAGTAAGCCCTGGTCCCATACGATCTTCGTTAGTGTCTCCTTTATACCCTTTTGCTACGTTCCTGGAATTCGTGGGTCAGTAGAGTGTGCAAAAGCAGCAGGTCCTCTGTGTGTAGGTTCCTCCGAAGAAGGCTCAATCTGCTTCCGGGAACCAGGAGGTTGGATTAGTCAGTGTTGGTGTCATTTTCTAGCCTTGGATGACTCTGTTAGCCCAGGATGTGCCTCTTCTCAGGTGGGAGTTCCTTGAATATCAGCATGAATCTTCTAGGTTGCTCACTTAGTTTCTCGTTGAGTGCGTTTATTTAGGTAATAAGTACCAAGGGTCTGTACCTTCCTAGCCCCACACCAGCTGCTAGGTAAATACTGTTGAGTAAACTCAGACCCATTTCCTGCTTGAACAGGGTTTACCAGCTAATAAAATGTGAGAATCCTGGGAAGAGGAACTGTTTTAATGGCTGTCAGTTATTTATAGCTCATGTTAAATGGATTGCGCTATGCACCGATACTTTTCAAGTGTCTGACTAGGGCAGGGAGGTCTGGTGTGAACTTGCTGAGTTCCAGTCTTGGTCTAGGCTGGGGTGTTCTGGGTCCAACAGTGTCAGTGGTTCTGAGGGTCTTCACATAGGGCGAGGCTTTAATAGCAGACATACTGAGATGTGCTGCAGCCAGTGTAAGTCTGGGGTTATAGGTACCATAGCCAGAAAAGAAGATTCACTGCTCCTACACTAGAAATTTCTCTTGAGATGGTGTTACCTGAAGAATGGTTCTGTCTCCCCTTTCCAGTAGAGTTGGGTGCGGCTCATACTGTTCTCTGGGTCTGGGATCATGTCCACAGTCTGGGGACAACAGCGTATGTTAGTTATTTTTTTCTATTTTATAGATTTATTTATTTATTATGTATACAGTGTTATGCCTGCATGTATGCCTGCAGATCAGAAAGAGGGCATCATATCTTATTATAGGTGGTCATGAACTACCATGTGGTTGCTGGGAATTGAACTCATGACCTCTGGAAGAGCAGCCAGTGTGCTTAACCTCTGAGCTATCTCTTCATCCCATAGTTTATATATATATATTTTTTTTTCTTAATATATATAATAAGTTTTATATACATATATATATTTATATTTTTTTCAGAGTTGTGAAATCAAATCCAGGTTTTTGTGCAGATCAGGCATATCCACAGCCCCAGAAAGATTATTTTATCAGAGTGTAGGCCTATAGTTCGGGACACTTTTAAAGTTGTGGCCCAAGGCCAGAGGTTGGGGCAATCACAACTACCTGCTTGTTGGTTCTACTGTTGGAGGCAAGATTTTAAATCATTTGTGGATTTCTCCAGCGCAGCTTTCGAAGGACCATTTGAGCCAGTTATTGTTTGCTCAGGGAAAACTGCTGTCACCAGGAACCAAGCAAATCATAACTTAGAAGGGACATTTGCTGCTCAGGGTGTTCCATGAGGAGCACCAAGCCAGTAGGTCCTACATCATCCCCGCCCTCTGCTTTTTCTTCTATTGCTTGAAACTGCCTTGAGGTGTGGCCTCTCTCTCACATCATCCTGATTGATAGTATCTATTCCGGGGAAACTCAGACACCAGCTATGTAGCCAAGAATCACGTGCAGGGAGATTGGGAGCTCATGTTCTACTGGCTGTTGTCTTGTTTGCATGAGTTGATTCCTTAGGCGTTTTTAATTTCTCACAGTGGAAATAGATTTTGACCAATGAAGATGTTTGGACGGCACAGGACCTGGAGATGCCAAATCAGAAGATAGGCTCATGGGGGCAGTCTCGCGGATCTCTCTGAGTTTCTTCAGAAAGAGCCCGTTTGTAGGGTGTTGCAAGGTTCCATGGACTGCCGAGTGAGACTGGAGTACTTGTTATCTGAGGGCAGTCAGATAGCAGCCACATTTTTCACAGCAGGGGGAGAAGGGGCAAGCAGATCAAAATGTATGTAGGTGGCAGGGATGGCTAGCTAGAAGGTACCAAGGACTTTGGTCCTTTAAAAGTCTTCATGAGCTGGGCAGTGGTGGCGCACGCCTTTAATCCCAGCACTTGGGAGGCAGAGGCAGGTGGATTTCTGAGTTTGAGGCCAGCCAGGTCTACAGAGTGAGTTCCAGGACAGCCAGGGCTACACAGAGAAACCCTGTCTCGAAAAACCAAACCAAACCAAACAAACAAAGTCCTCATGAATCTAACCAAAATTATCCACACAAGACATATTTCCCAATGGAAAGCCTCTCTATGATAGGTTCTGGGTGTCAGGCCGGGGATATGACCCAATCTTGGTGTTTACCTCTTCCAATCATGTCAAGAAATGATTGCCTTGTGTCTTTGGGAGTACAAAGGAAGAAAAGTATCTCTGACGACATGGCCTTGATCCAGAATTCTGTCCGGGGGCTGAGGAGCAGGGGTCGGGGTGGGGCGGGGACCTAGGCAAGAGCAGGGAATGAACTAGAGGAACCAGCAAATCTGGGAGCCCAAAGGAGGAGAGCACCTTAGTTAGAGGGTGCAGGTAGGCTGTGGACATTCGAGGGCTGGGCAGAGCACTGAGGCTGAGCAACCACCTGCTCCATGCTTGAGAATGAAGCCTTAGCAGAGAGCAGGTTGCCGTTACCCAGGAGCAGACCTGGAAGATGCAGAGCAGAGTCCTACATGAGAGACAGCTCCTACCCAGCCCTCCATTTCCACTGTTCTATAATTTCTTTCTATGTAAATATTTCCATTCTGGACAAGAAGAGGAAGTCCTTTTGTCAGTCAGAGCAGAATATATAGCACTGGGCGTTTTGTGACAGGGGAACCTTTGGAAATAGCAAGGCTAGTACAAAAATAAGTTACAACAAATCATCTCATTCTCCTCCCGTGTTTTCCTTGAAGACTGGTTGGGTGGAAAAAATTCCAATTATTCCTTTATCTCACCTAAAATACCTCCAAGGTCCAAGCCAAGTCTTGCTTTAGGTCTGGTGTGTAGAGCTTGGAGGAGAGGCCAGCTTATTTCTAACCTGCGCTATTAATTATAGGGCGCTTGCAAGAGGAATTAAGTCTGGAAATGCAGCTGGCAAGCTAACACCTAATTCAGTAAATAATTGAGAGTCAAACCATTATTTTCCTGAAAACTTGAAATTGTTCAAAGTACATTCCTGATTAGCACCTAAATAATAAAGTAATTATGTAATTAGTAATTAATTTGTCACTTCAGGACATAATTTAATTTATTATCTTTTCTTTTAAGCTTGACACCGAGGTAATAGAGGCTGTGGTTGAGTTAACTGACTCTTCGGGGGGCAGGGTGGGTGAATGTGGGCTCTGGAATGAGTATACATTCTCGGTACCTGGAGGCTGGAGTCCCAGGACATCTTTACAGAGACTTGGCAGGGCTTGTTATCACTGTGCCTAGTGCCGATCTGAACACTGGCTTTCTTGAGGATGTCTGCTTTATGTGAAGAAGTGTACTTCTTTATTTATGCTGTAGTTCCAAATGTCCTATGTACTCACCAGCTATGGGGGTTGGAGATTAGAGGCCAACGTGGCCCTACGTGGTCTTGCCTCTAAAAGGATGTATGTACTTGTATTTGTATCGGACTATAGATGTGTATGTTGTAGGCCTTCAGTCATTCGATTATTCCACTCATTACTCCATTCAAGAAATGTTTGTGGAGCATTCCTCGTCTGGGGGCTCCAGGATACTTGAGTATTCCGTGGTACTAGAGAAAGCCACCTGCTCATATGAAGCACGGAAATAGGGTCTGGACGTAAAGTTCCAGGCTGAGCGAGAGCTCTGCAAATGGATGGTGTTGAGGTTGGAAGCTCTCGCTGCAGGGCAGACACAGAAGGGCAGCATTCTTAGAATCAGCAGGAGAAAGCCTCTGGAGATGGAACCTGCGCAGGGGGAACGGGGTCCTAGTGCCCTCTGACTCTGGTAGCATGGCTACATGGAGGGGGAAGGAGCCTTTCTGAGGCTGTTCCTTGGTCTTCACATCAAAGCTCCCAGGGATGACAATGACTATACTAATGGCAGAAAAATCAGAGTTTGCTGTGGGCATTAGTCTGCATTTTTTACAAGCTCTTTCATAAACCTCATTGCATTTACTACCTACATCAGTTCCAGAGGGCAGAGGATTTAGGTAAAACCCAGGGAGTCTGAGGAACCTGCCTGAGATTATATGCCAGGCTAGTACTTGAACACATGGTCCCTTGGGCAGAGCCCAGAATAGACTATCCTGGTATTGTTGGCTTTGGTGTTGATATTCAGAGTAGCCATTTTGGAAGACTGTGGAACCAATGGTCCAAGAGGTTAAAACTGACCAGTCTCTACAAGCAACTCGGCAAAGGTAGGGAGTTTCTTAAAAACCAATTATCCAAACAGGATAGAATGTTAATCACACCTTCAGTGCTTGGGAGAGGATAACCTCTCAGGTAATCAGGGGAGAATTAAGGGTAGAAGCCTGTAGAATTCACTATTTACCTTTATCCATAGGAGCCAAAGAGAGGCAGGCAGGTGGGAGATCTTTCCCCCTCCCCCTGTAGAATGTGGTAAAAGTAAGACTATGTGTCCTTAGCCCGGGACCTGTGTTAGGCTTTGGTGAGACTGTCAGGAAATCTGCAAATGAATGGGCTTGCTGGAACTGGGATGCAGGAAGTGGGAGGCTCTGTGCAGTGTGATAATCTTGAAGGGAGGTGGAAAATTCTTCAGTCTTGTTTATGTCTTGTTCCTAGCACTGAGCGTGGCAGCTTCCCAATAGCGGGAAGCTTCATTGGGTAGGAGCTAAGTTCAGCCAGATGAGTATAGAATTCAGAGCTAGCCAGACTGAGAGAAGGTCCAAAGTTGACCAGATTGTCTCTGCAAGCAGCTCAGGCACAGAGAGCTGACTCTTTTAAGAAGCCGATAATCCAAACAGGATGGGCTATTATTCGGACTTCATTGCATGGGAGAGGATAATCAGTGGGTTCTAGGTCTCCCCATCTCTGTAATATTACCGGTAGGAGTTTCTGCACTTGTGTTACTGATCCTTTGTCCTTGCACATGGCAGAGTTCTGCACAGGTAGATGGAGTCCATGTCTCATTTTCCTGCTGTCCTTTGCAGCCCCTCCCACCTTTACAGAAACACCCCCCCAGTACATCGAGGCCAAGGAAGGCGGAAGTATCAGCATGACTTGCACTGCTTTTGGGAACCCTAAGCCCATCGTCACCTGGCTCAAGGAAGGGACCCTCCTCGGTGCTAGTGGAAAGTATCAGGTGAGTCAGCTCTTACCTGGGTGCCACAGTCACTCTTCCTCACCCTCTCTCCCTGCCCATCTCCCATGGAATGCAGCTGGCCACTGATGGTATCCATACAGGCCCAGGGAGGAGGCAGGCAACTTCATGGCCTGACTTGACTACAGACATTCCGCTGCCTCTTGTAGGGAGGCCCTTGTCCTCCCTGCCCCTCTACACGAGTCCCCGAGGCCATTTCTAGCTCCTCAGAGCTCATCTTTTCGCTTAAGAGGCATCCTGGTGAGGCCCATGGGCTGATACTGAGTTCTTTCTGTGCCCCCAGGTGAGTGACGGTAGCCTAACGGTGACATCAGTCAGTCGAGAGGACAGAGGCGCCTATACCTGTCGAGCATACAGCATCCAGGGTGAGGCTGTGCACACAACCCATCTGCTTGTTCAAGGTAGGGGGATGTTTTCAATCTCTTTATTCCTGGAACTGAGCAGGAGGCTTCCAGGCCTTTTGAGTCATGGAGAACGTTTTTCTCATGGCACAGCCTGTCCAGTTGGGGGTGGTAGAGGAGCTGGGTGGGGACTGTCTCACATGTATCACTTATTATGTCTCTCACCTTGGTCAGCTGGGAAAAAGGTATCTCATGGTGTGGCAGGAAGACCGGGACCATGCTGAGCCATTTTTGATTTCCCATTTCTACCATGTCTCCACCTTCCTCAGACAGGAAATACCTTTGGGTCATCTGTCTATCAGTGACGACATCTATTTGTAAAGATAGGACTATAAGCCAAACACCTGAATTTGTTTTTCATTTTTTTTTTTAATTTATTTTTATGTTCATTGGTGTTTTGCTTGTATGTGTGTCTATCTGTGTGAGGGTGTCAGAAGTTTCAAAATTAGAGTTACAGACAGGTCATGTGGATGCTGAGAATTGAAACCAGGTCCTCTGGAAGGGCAGTCAGTGCTCTTAATCATGGAGCCATCTCTCCAGTCCCCAAGCACTTGACATTTAAACAATATCAGGGACATTGAGTAGAGCTGGCTTCTGTTGTCAGCTCTGAGATATTGGCCTGTTCTGTCTGATGCTAGAGTGCCCTAAAAAGTGCTGGGCACTCACTGCCCAGGATGGGCAGGTTGCCAGGAAGGGCTCCTCACCCTCTGCATTCTGGAGTGGCAGGGGGAACTAAGGGCAGTTGTGTGTAGTTGGCCGAGCAACTGTAGTGATACTCTGTCCAGTGGCCTCTGCGTGCTCAGCAGGAGCTGAGGCAGATGGTGGGAGGCAGTGTACCCCTGGCCAACTAGTCCCAAGGCTTTGCCTCTTTGTTCCCCAACTTCTGCTCCTGAGTGGCCTTCTGAACCTCTGACTAAGGAATAGTACAAGGTTCTGTTTACCGCAGAGACAAGATCAGGCCTGTACCTTCTGGCCTGAGCTCTGTTGGAGAGTGTGGGTAGTAAAGGTGTATAGGTGGCTGGTCTAGGGATCATGGAGCAGTTACAGATGTGGTACAGAAGGGTGCCTGAGCCTTACAGCAGCTGGAAGCATCTCTGTAATGACTACCTGGGCTCTGCTTTCTGGACACCCCATCTTGAGCATCCCAGAGCTTCCTCTCTCTCCCAATCAGGAGAGGTGATGTTTATTCCTGTTCTCCCCAGGGCCTCCCTTCATTGTTTCCCCTCCTGAGAACATCACCGTCAACATCTCCCAGGATGCTCTGCTTACCTGCAGGGCAGAGGCGTATCCCGGCAACCTCACCTACACCTGGTACTGGCAGGATGAGAACGTCTACTTCCAGAAGTGAGCAGCACCCTGCTCCAACCCTCTCACATGGGTCCCCACAGGCCTTGAGAGAGGGGCCCTGGCAGTGCCTGGGAACCCTCTAGGGGAGGTGAAGGGACTCATTGCTACTTTGCTTGTATTTCTGCCAACATCCCTTTTCTTCTTGTCTCCTTGTCACTGTTTTGCAGTGACCTGAAACTAAGGGTGAGGATCCTGATTGATGGCACACTGATCATTTTCAGAGTGAAGCCAGAGGATGCTGGGAAGTATACCTGTGTCCCTAGCAACAGCCTGGGGCGCTCCCCCTCTGCCTCAGCATACCTGACTGTGCAGTGTGAGTAGGGGTGAGGGAAGAGGGTTCTGGGCATTCTAGTAGGTGCAGACTGTACTAACTAGATTTGAGGTTGAAGACCCAACATGTTTCTGAGGTCTAGAGGAGTGCTTGAGGGCGGAATAGGAATGGTTCTAGAGGCCACGATCAGCCTGGCCAATAGAGTCAACTGTCATCGGCAGAGGACTTCTGTGGCCTAGTCATCACTGGGTGTTAGCCAGTTTATTGATTCAAACTTAGATCAGGTTCAAGGATAAACAGACCTTAGCTCTGAACATTTATCATTCAGAATGGTGGTCCTTGTATTATAGAGTACTGGTTTATACCTGGACCTTGAGCTAGTTGCTGCTGGGCACTTTTTCCTGGGTGTCTGAGGGAGCAGGGTTAGTTTCTCTCCCCTTTGTACTCTACCTTTGCATATGTCAACACGGTGCACTGAATGGAACAGAACCTTTCTGGGAGATTTGTTTGGCTTCCATACTTAGCTCCTTCTGGCTACCTAGTCCCTCTGTTCTGGGGCTGCGAGACTTAAATGAATCAACTGTTGTTCGGCCAGACTCATAAAGGGCTTCTGTGTGAGCCCAAGAATATACCTAGTATTAATACTTGGGTGCCGTTGGTTGCTTTCCCACCCACCCTGTGACAAGCTGGGCATTGTGACAGAGTCAGATGGGATGATGGGTAATGAAGATTAATGTCTTCCTTTTGATTTATGGATGACCGTGTCACTCAGGCAACACAGGCTGCAGGTTGTTACTGTAAGGACAGACCTCCACTATTAGAATGATATGGGAGAATGGCATACACCCGAGGACATGGAGTGTCAGGGGTGAAGAATGTAGTGTGGGGATCTAAGCCAGGCTCTAAACTGAGAAGTAGAGGAGCAGTTGGTGGCCGTGGGGGTGCTCCCTGATGGCTCTACAGGTCTGAGTGTACAGGCAAAGTCCCAGTGGTGACGCTGAGTTGAGCTTGCTACGTCCTACCTCACTCCTCATGCCGCGTGCTTTCTCCTTTCTGTGGGATGACTTTGCTGGTAGAATAAAGGCCCCAGTTCTCTTGTACTCCTGACAGCTCACAAGCATTTGTAGTGTGCTGTGGTGCAAGCTCCTGACTGTTATGAGCTGGGAAGCCCAGCATACTGGGTGTATCCTCCTGGACCTGTAGGAGGAAAAGCAGGAGACTTGACATGCTCCCCCAGCACTGGATTGGAAGGGCTACAGGGAGGGGCAGCTTCACCTTGCAGGTGTGCCTCTGCTTCTGGCCTGGGTGCAGGTAGGGCCATGTGAGCTAGAAGGTGCCAGTGATGCAAGAGTGATCAAGACAACAGGGATCAGCCTTCAGAAGGATGCAGACCAACCGGGATGAAGGCTTCATCCTTGGAGCTGTGGGAACTGTTCTTTTGCAGAGATGTTTTGGTGTCTCTGGCTCTCCTCAGCACCTGCACCCACTCTTACTTGTCCCCTTTTTATACTCCCCTCTTTCCTCTTTTCAAAGAGAATCCAGGGAGTTGAGATTTATAGGTGGGTGAGACAAGGATATTTATTTCTGCTAAAGAGCAGTGTTCAGAGTATTTCCCATTCATAAACCCTTTGAAAACCTTGGGGGAATTAGAGAGAGAGAGAGAGAGAGAGAGAGAGAGAGAGAGAGAGAGAGAGAGAGAGAGAGAGAGGAAGCTACATCTAAATATATAACTCGGCTTGGTATTTATGTAAGGCTGTTCTCCGAAGAGCTCAGGATGCTTTAAAGGTACCAACCAGCTCACTCATCACAGGCTTCCTAGCTCTGGATCTTTCTTCTTTGTAGCCCTAGGAGTCCTGGGGAGAAATGAGAAGAGATGACTTAACTTTCAGCACAGGGCTACAGGGCCTCTCCCATCTGTTCTGGGGCCATGATAGATTTTAACTTTAACTGCAGAGTCAGGTGGAATACTGAGGCCAAGGGAGGCCAGACATCCAACACAAGGAATACCTACCGTTTATGGTTGGGACCACATTGTGCAGAACTGACATTGCTTTTTTGGTTTAGAATACAAAGTAGTTGGAGAAGTGTGTGGTCATTGTTGGCTTGGCAGAGCTGCGGTAAAGTCTGCAGTGAGAGCCATTTCCATATTCTGAAGACCAGGGCAGTTTAAAACATGCCTCTGAATGTCTCCAAGCATTCTTCAACATCCGAAGGTTCTTTAAAGCATAGTAAACTGGACAGATGAAAGACGTACACGGCCTACCTGAGCCTGCGTGGTGCTAGGGAGCTGGCATCATTGGTCTTACTTACCATGGTGGCCCTGGCTCCTAGCACTGTGCTGAGCATTGAGAATCTCAACTAGTAGGTATAAAGGTTCCTTTGCAAAGGAATGGGGTTTGTGCACCGGTTCACTTTTTGCCTGGATTGCTCACCTGGTTTCTCATGTTTTCCCACATGACCCCTTTCACAGACCCAGCCCGTGTCCTCAACATGCCCCCTGTAATTTATGTGCCCGTGGGAATCCATGGCTATATCCGCTGTCCTGTGGATGCAGAGCCACCTGCTACTGTGGTGAAGTGGAATAAGGATGGCCGGCCTCTGCAGGTAGAGAAGGTATGAGCGAGGTGCATGGTCGGATTCCGAGTGAGGAGCATCCTTCTGACAGTGAAGATGCTGGCTCTGGGATCTGGTTCTCTGCCAGCCCCACTCCTCCTAAAAAGCCTAGGCAAACAAAGAACAACGATCTGGCAGAAGTCTGGCTGTGCTCCATGCCCACAGGGGATACCAGCACCCGCTGAGCTGCTATTTCGTCCTATGCTTAGTCTAGCCCAGCTCAAACCCTGCCTGGAAGTGGCTGGGAGGCAGTGCCTGTGTCCTGACCACAGCTCTCTGCTCTTTCATCTATGTCTGGCAGAACTTGGGTTGGACCTTGATGGAGGATGGCTCTATTCGCATTGAAGAGGCCACAGAGGAGGCTCTTGGCACTTACACCTGTGTGCCTTACAATACCCTGGGGACCATGGGCCAGTCTGCCCCTGCACGGCTTGTCCTGAAGGTGAGTCCCCAAGACTGTGCATGGCCCCTGTGGTGGGCAGTGTTCCTGTGGACAACCTTTTATACCCGTCTCTGTGCTTCTATTAGGATCCCCCGTATTTCACGGTGCTACCTGGCTGGGAGTATAGGCAAGAGGCTGGCCGGGAGCTGCTCATCCCCTGTGCAGCTGCAGGGGACCCCTTCCCTGTCATCACCTGGAGGAAGGTACCTGGGCTTTGAAGCTCCTGCACTGTGGGGTAGGCGGGAAGAGCCATTGGTAATTCTACTTGGACCCGTGTGGACAGGCCAGATGTTAGGAGGGGAGGGAACATTAGTGGATAGTGGCGGGTGTTGGCAATGGGCTCGGGGATTGGCCCAACATCTTCATCCTCCTTAGGCTTCTGAGTGTGAGCACTTGTTCCTTAAACTGAATCCCTGCTCCCATCCTCTTCCCTACTCCTTGTTTGGCTAAGGTAGGGAAGCCCAGCAGGAGTAAGCACAACGCACTGCCCAGCGGGAGTCTCCAGTTTCGTGCCCTGAGTAAGGAGGACCACGGGGAGTGGGAATGTGTTGCCACCAATGTGGTCACAAGCGTCACTGCCAGCACCCACCTCACTGTCATCGGTATGTGGTTGAGTAGGCTGACTGGGGTAGTTTTTCTCACTCTGCTGCTGTCTTTCCTAAGTTAGACCAGGGATGGCAACTTGAAACCCCCTTGACTTCAGGAGGCTCTGGCAGGGAGGGTCAGGGTCCATGCTTGTCCTATCCTGGGGAAGTCAGACATGTGGGAACTGGAAGAAGTAGATTGAGTGACATTCATCCTGTGTGGCACCTTAGCCAGACACTGAGCTGCCTGAGGGTCAGGCCAGTGCCCATAGCCTGGGGCATGAGGAAGTTGACTAAAACTCCTTGTTCATATTACTCAGGACTTGTCAGCCTGCCTTCCTAGAGGCTGTCCCTTTTGGGCTTGTCAGCCACAGTTATACACAAGGCCACCATTGAATATTTTACTGCCAGTTTAGGCTATGAATAAAGTGGTCTGCACCTTGTCACAATCTATCAGGGGAGCTCCTGGCCATTCTGCCCAGTCACATCCTTTATACCCAGTACGGGCTGGTCTCATTCCTAAGCCTACTACTGTCTGTTGTATGGAACATGGCTGACTCTTGCGTCTAGAGATTAGTAAGGAGGATATGATTTTTGTGTTTGTTTGCTTCTCCCAGGACTTCAAGGGAATGTTTTTAGCTCAACGACGCATGGGAATTTGGTCAGGATGAGGAGGGTTCTGGTTTTTCCTCTGGCCGGTGTTCCTGCTGATGACACTAGCCTATTCAGTGGGTGGGTTTTTCTCTCTGACCCCGTGAGGACCAGGTTGGGCCTGGGACTCTGCCCTCTCTGCTGACACCTCCTGTGGTGCATCTTGGAACCCCATCCGTTGTCTTCTCCTGGATCTTTTGCAAGGAAATGGTGGGGACCTAGCAAACAGGCTTGGCTTCGTTTGGTCTGAGCTGTCTTTCTTGTTCACCAGGTACCAGTCCCCATGCCCCAGGCAGTGTCCGGGTCCATGTCTCCATGACAACTGCCAACGTGTCCTGGGAGCCAGGCTATGACGGAGGCTACGAGCAGACATTCTCAGTTTGGTACGGACCTCTGTGAGTCAGCCCCGCATGCTTTGCTCTCGGCTTCTCCCTCCCTTGCCCCACACAGGGCATCCTGTCTGCCCCATCCTATGCCATCCTAGGGTGGGTGGTGGGCCCAAGGACCCTAGGATCTCTACTTGCCAGCTCTCTAGATGGCAAATCGGGCCAGGAAGGGATTGAGTTTTTAGGGATGTTAGGTATACCTATAAGGGAGTCAAGGCATCCTGTGTTCCCGCCCTGGAGATTAGCATGCTGATCTGTACCGAGATTGTCCCCGTTCCACTCTTTCTTTGGCTTCTCTCAGTGTCTCACCCCATTCTTTTTCTAGGTTCTTAATCTTCAGAGTGTAGTGAATAGCACCCAAAGTGCAGTGTCTACTTTTTACTTCTGTTCCTTGCCCAGAGGTCCCAGGGACCAGGTGTTCTCATTTCTACCCTTGCTTTCCCTGTCTGGATTTTCTCTCTAGGATCTTGTGCATGTGGTTTTCATGTCTGCTTTTGACCAGACCAGTAACTTAAGATACTTACCAAACCTCAGTAGGTAGATCTCACAAATGTAAGAAAGAGGATGCGGACCCAAAGTATAGAATGGTAGGAAGAGAAACCGAGGGCACCCCGTGGCTTCCCACCACCTGAGGCTTTTTGTTCCCTACGTTCCTTCCTGCCTTGAGCTGGGAACTGCGGCATCCAGATCCACAGACAGCATCCCCAAGTGAGGAAGATGCACATTTTACTTTCTTCTCCTTCAGCCTGATTTTCTCTGAGTCTGGGGAGGAGGAACAAGCAGACTGTAGACCTCAGAGAGAGCCTTCAGCAACATGGGGTTGAGGGGGCTTTCATTTCTCTTGCAGTTCTCAGACTGAATGCATCTCCTGGGGATTGATTTCTCTGGGCGAAGTATACCTAGATAGTGAGAGAGAAAGTCAGAACAATCTCCTATGCCTTGTCTGTGTTCCTCTGGATGGGGGAAGGGTCCCATGCCCACTGCCTGGGAGATGCTGTAGGACGCGGGGGTCAGGAAGTGACCTCTGCTGTTGCAGAGGTGTCTTCGGGGATGGACAGACTGGGCACAAATAGGGGCTTCCCTTTTTGCCTGTGCTGTTGCCCTACAAGGCCACTCATCTGAATCGCTTGCCTCACCCTCTGCTCACTTGTGTTGGTAGAGAAGGTTAGTTGCCATGCTAGAAGCCGCCTTCCGTTCTTTCTGAATGGCCCTAGTTAGTTGTACTACTGTATTTGATTTGGTTCCTACTGTCTCCTCTTCCTTCCCCTCTTCCTCCTTGTCCTCCTCCTATTCTTCCTCTTCTTCCTCCTACCCCTCCCCTTCTTTCCCTCTCTCTTCCCCTCTCCTTCTTCCCCTTTCCCTTCTCCATCCTCCTCTTCTCCTTCTTCCTTTTCCCCTTCTACCTCTTCTTCTCCTCCTCCCTCTTTCTCTTCTCCTCTTCTCCTTTTACTCCCCCCTTTCTCTTCTTCCTCCTTCCCTTCTTCCTCTTTCCCTTCTCCTTCCTCTTCTACTTCTCCTCTTCCTCTTCTTCCTCCCCTCCCACTCCTCTTCTTCACTTTCTTTTGCCTCAGCTCACATTATCGGGCACACCTGGTAGTGACAGTGAGTTTTAAACCTAGAGCAAACCTGTGGGTATCAGTTGAGTACAGCTCAGGGACGAATAGAGTGGTCCAGTTGCCCAGGACAATGTCTCCTCCCTGTGGTGTCATCTGGAATTGCATTTGTAGCAGGTGACTTCCTTGCCTATTGGAAGTTGAAGAAGAGTGTGGTGGCTTTAGAGTGGAAAACATCACCTCAAGATTCTTTACTTTCCATAACTATAACTTTCTCTTTGGTTGTGACTTCCAGCCTTCAAGGCATTAGGAGCCCTGGTCCTGCCACAAGGAAAATCCCTGGTCATTTTTGTTAAATGCTTTGGATATCCTCAGATGACCCAAGCTGGACTAGATTGAGTGGAATAGCCTGTGGTACTCTGGGCCTTACTTTTGCCTGTCCCTGGTAGGGCAGACAGCCAAGGTCATCCTGGTTCCTTCTCTAGTCATGTCATTGCTCAGCTGCTCATCCTCATTTCTAGTGTCCCTATTCTATCAAGACAGAGCCCATTTATACAATAGTGCTTGGAGTGGGATCCTCTCACAATGCAATTAGTAATCTGACCGATGTCTTCAGCTTGATTTACACATGAGGACCCTTTTCACTGGGGAGGTATCACAGTGGGGTGTGCCCTGGTGCCATGAAGGTTGGCATAGCCAGAGCCAGGCAAGTAACCCCACCTTGGCTCTCCTTCTTCCTGCCCTTGAACCTGGGAATGCTTGTATTTTCACTGCCTTTCCCTTGAAGACCTTGCATGCATGCTGTTCTCTCCAGTGTGACCCACCCCACCCCTTCTCCCCCATCCTCTCTCTCTCTCTCTTTTGGCCAGGATGAAGCGGGCTCAGTTTGGGCCCCACGACTGGCTGTCCTTGTCAGTGCCACCGGGCCCCAGCTGGTTGCTGGTAGACAGCCTGGAGCCTGAGACTGCATACCAGTTCAGTGTCCTGGCCCAGAACAGGCTGGGAACCAGCGCCTTCAGTGAGGTGGTCACTGTGAACACTTTAGGTGAGGCCCTGGGCTCCTGTGTATTGGGGACTATTTCTCAGCAGATCTTAGCTAGACGGAGCCAAAAGTAGGGATGGAACTAACATTAGGGCTTAGCCGGTGCTAGCACCTTACAAAGTGGTCTCTGTTGTAGTTTCTTTTATTTCCCAATAAGGATTTGCCATGTACTTCTGTAGGATTTGCCTGTTCCCATATCATGGCATTTTGGCTATATTCTTTTTGCACCCTTGGATAGACCGGAGAGGTTCAGTGGTATGTTTGAATGTTTGGCAGTTTTACAAGGGGACAGGGAGTCTTCTGCACTATCTACCCATAGTTGCATGTCTTCTGGGGTCCAAAATCAGCCTTGGCAAACAAACACTTCTCAGGTGGACTGGAGGTTGTGGCTTCAGCCTCCTTTCTGCCCTGTGGACAGCAGATGTAAAATGCTCACCCCAAACTTTAAAATTCCTCTGATTAGGGTCTCACCTATTTAAATAGCCGTTTCTGGCTTAGAATTCACTTTGTAGACCAAAGCTGGCCTTGAACTTGCAAAGAGTTACCCGTCTCTGCCTCCCAAGTGTTGGGATTAAAGGTGTGTACCACCAAGTCTGGGCTCCAAATGGAATTGAAAGTATGACTCATGTGTCGTGAGAAGATCTCTCACCAGTTCTTGGGATGAGAACAACAAATACAGTCATGTGCCTCTTGACAGTGGAGAAACCGTCAGAGGAGACCGCATCTGAGAGATGTGTCGTTAGGCAATGAGGTCATGGTGTAGATGGCGTGGCATTATGAGAAAATGATGCAACCCAGAAATAAATATCGTGAACTTTAGATCAGTGGAGCTGATGCTGCTGGAGCAGGGTGGGGGCTGTTTTCATCAGACACCTTTTCTGTTGCTGGAGTATGCTCTAGCTATATATACATATACGTATATGTATACGTATACACATACATATACATATAGATATACATATAGATAAAATATAGATATAGATACACACACACACACACACACACACACACACACACACGTATATATCGTGGAGTAGATAACCTGTAGCGTGGTTGGGTGTTACTATTGCCATATACTCTGCACTGTACACAGCTGTACTTTATGTGACCGGCAGAGCTACAGATTTGTTCTTACCACTGTTACTTTAGATGTTCTAGGGATGTGCTGTTCTATATTATAGGGAATCCTCTCTTAAAGCTGCTAGGACGTTTTCAGCTCCATAATTTCATGGGAATTATGATGGAATTATCAGGAATGTTCCTGACAGAGTTGTTACGTGGCACATGCATGACCTGTATTCTTCACTAGATTCTTCTCTCTCCTCATGGTACCTGCCTCTTCTTCCGTTTTGAGGAGGTGCTTGGTCATTGTGCAGTTGTCTTATTCTGAAAAGAGTCACAGAGCTCTGGGTCACCAGCCCTGACTTCCCTTTCCTTGGACCATGAGGGCTGCTGGAGGGACACCCTCTCGCTGCTCTGAAAATAATTCTTTCCTTGTTAGGTTCTGCTTCTGACTTTGGGTCAGAGTCTGTGGCCATCATCTTCTCTCCCCCTTTTCCTTCTAGCATTCCCTGTTACAACTCCAGAACCCCTGGTGCTGGTGACCCCACCAAGGTGCCTCACAGCCAACCGGACCCAGCAGGGTGTGCTCCTGTCCTGGCTCCCTCCTGCCAACCACAGCTTCCCCATCGAGCGCTATATCATGGAGTTCCGAGTTGGGGAGCGCTGGGAGATGCTGGATGATGCCATCCCAGGCACTGACGGAGAGTTTTTTGCCAAGGATCTGTCACAGGTGGGGAATTAAAATTTTTTTTGTCCTTTTATTCCCTGTTTCTGGAGTTTGTTATGGCAGTTTGTAAAGCCACTGGTCATTGAGAGACTCACCACATGGGCACAGAGTCAAGCTTCAACTGGCCTGCCTTATTTGCAAGTCCTAGACTTTCCCTTGTCTGCTACCAAAGGTTGGAATTGGTCCCCAGACCAGAGCTAGCTTAAGGGCACGGGGGAGGTGGGGGGAGCATGCTACATAGATGGTTTTTCTCAAATACAGACACTAGCTAGGCTAAGGCAAGGAGAAGCCAGTATGGATCATCCTACTCCAGGCCCCAGATTCTTAGGTTCCAGGCAGGGTTGACTGAGGAGGCTCTAGAAAGGCTGGCCAGAAGGACTTTTGCTCTAGTAATTCAGAGTCCCAGGAGAAAACACATCCCCTCTTTATTTTTTGGTGGACATCTTTGAAGCAAGAACACCTCTTTTTTTGAGAGAGAGAGAAAACAGCTTGTTTCATAGCTGGACGAGATCTGAGGTATCCTTCCATCTCCCGTTTCCCAGAGGCTTTTTATGACCAGCTGGAATTGCTTCGTGATGCCATTTGGGAGCTCACTGTGCATCTATCTCTGCAGTCTCTCTAAGTGGCCTCATGTAGCTTGTAGCCCATAGCTTGAATATACATAGGCCAATGTGAGCAGACACCATTAAACACTCTCTGGGACCAGTGCTCTGGGTACCCTGTTCTGTGGTCATCGTGTACTGGGTCAGTGGTGGTCCTCAGCCCCTCAGCTGACTGAGTATTTTCCCTGGATTGTAGGATACCTGGTATGAGTTCCGGGTTTTGGCTGTCATGCAGGATCTGATCAGCGAGCCCAGCAACATTGCCGGTGTCTCCAGCACAGGTACCTTGGGTTCCAAAATTGTCTAACAATAACCGGAACGCAAGCCTCAGAGCCACACGAGAGTCCTTTTGTCAACTAGCTAATCTGGGAGGACAGGCTGGACTGAAAGCTTAAGCAAGAGTCTAGTTGAAACCTTCTGTGTCATGCCATTTCTGAAGACCATGTTTCTATGATGCATGATGTTTGATCCCACTGTGGGGCTGGTAGAGCTTCTGATACGTCTGGGAGATAGCCGAGGGAAGAAATTCATTGGATTTTGTCGGAGTGTGCTGAGTGTGGTACATGATGTGTTTGCGCTCTAGCTATGCTGTGTAATGGGGCAGGCACTGTGAATTAGGGGGGGAGCTACAGCAGATCAACAAGTGTTTGTTGGATGCCTATTATAGCTTTCCTTGTAATTATGTGGGTTTTATTTGGAAAATTGTTGTTTGGTGTTGTTTTCCTTCCTTCCTCTCCCTAGTGTTTTTTCCCCCAGACTAAATAAAGACAACTCCCTGACATTTTCTCCATTTATCTTTCTTTTTCTTGGCACTGGTCCCATTACCACAAGTCTTCTCTCCATTCCAGAGTTCCTGGAACAAAGCAGAGACCCTCTCCAGGAGAGTGGTGTCCTCAGTATGGACCTGCTTACTAAGCCAGCCAAGGAAGGCACCATTTCCTTGGGTGCAGCATGTTCTGAGACCCCTGAGATCAGTTTACGAGGGTCTTGGCCAGAAAGCTCTTGTAGGTCTTGGGGTTACAGAAGCATTGGTGTGGGCAGAGGGGAGGGGAGGAGAGGAGCCTGGGGCACACGGGGAAGAAGAGAGTGTGATTTTTGTCTTATATGTTAGGCACCCTGGGGCATTTGTGTAAAATCAAGTTGTCTCCCATAGGCAGCAAAACTCAGCTGCTTCTGTCTTGGCTTCTCTCCAGGGAAGAGACACAGAGAGATGGAAGAACATAGAAAAAAAAAATTCCAGCCAGAGCCAAAGGAGATGACTCGAGTGTTTTGCGCGCTCAGTTCTGTGAACTGCTCTCAGTCAGTAGCCTTGTGCTTACTTCCAAGAGTAAAGGAAGCACGCCTACTCAGGCAGTCCTGTATGGCTGAAGGAGCTGCAGCAGCAGCAGCAGCAGCCCCTGTACTTAACTCCCCTGAGACTGTGGTCCCATCAGTGTAATATAGATTTTTTTTTATCCATTATCATTATCGATATGGCATTGAACTCTGGCCAGCCGTATCACGATGTATTGACTTATTCTTTGATGTTCTTTAAGAGTGACACTTATGGATCTCACTGTCCTGTGTGTACAGTACAGTAGGCTGGGCTCTGGTCTTGGCACTAACTGGCCTGTGGATCTGTCATGAGGTGAAGCTTTTTTTCTAACTGTGGAAAAGGGAAATGAACCCACCGTATCCTTTCTCCAGCTCCAGCCTGCTTCTAGAGCCTGCGTGACTAAGATGTACTAGTCCTTGCTGTGGGAAGCTGCCAGCCTGTCTGTCCTATAAGGAATTAGGAAATAGATACAGCTAGATTTCATTCTAATAGTTCTTCTTCCCGAGTTAGAATTTTATCCCCCAGGTGTCTTCACTGTATAGATGGCATAGGAGAAGGTAGAGAATCCTGACTGGAAATCAGAACAACTGTGCTTCTATTAGGGTACCAATAGTAGAGTGAGCCAGTCTCTGGTGTCTTCATTTAGAGAAGAGGGGTCTGTGTGTAGCTAGCTAACAGGATTACTGTGGGAGGGCCTGATAACATGCATGGAAGTGCTTTGCTGACAAGAGAGCTCCAGAGGAAGATTAATGATTATCCTCACAGGAAGATGCAGATATAGGAAGCTACAAGGAAGTTCCTTGACTGTCACAGACTGTCCCTTTCTTAACTCTCATACTACTACACCAACTCACTACATTTCCTTAAAGGCTAATGTTGGAACTGCGTGTGGAGCAGATAAAGCAGGCCCCAGCTTTATCTGCTGGAGGGAAAAGTCCCTAGGGACCACGTGTCAGAGGAGGTGGGGAAAACTTTGGCAAGCAGGAGACCCATGGGTGCTTCTGCCCTTCTTTGCAGACATCTTCCCACAGCCGGACCTGACTGACGATGGGCTGGCTCGGCCAGTGTTGGCTGGGATAGTGGCCACCATCTGTTTCCTGGCGGCTGCCATCCTCTTCAGCACTCTGGCTGCCTGCTTTGTCAACAAGCAGCGCAAGCGCAAACTCAAGCGGAAGAAAGGTAGGTGTTTGTCTCCTCTCTATGCCTGGCCAAGGTCAGACGTTCTCTAGCAGGAGATGAGCAGACCACTGACGGTATTTCTCCTCTGGAAACAGACACCCTGGGATCTTGCAGGCAGAGCGGCTGGTGGGATTGGATTTCGTTTTTAAAATATTTTTGTTCATTTCTGGGAAATTCCATACATATATACAAAGTATTTTGATCTTATCCTTCCTCACCTATCTCCAACTCTCTTCAGGACCCACCAACCCCAGCTTCTTCCCCACTTCATGCCATCTTTTTAATTTATCAGTACTAGTACTGCTACTTTGACAGAGAGGACCTTGCTGTATTTATAGACCAAGCATGCTTCAAGCTCAAGATTCTCTTGCCTCAGCCTCCCGAGTGCTTGTTTTAGAGACATGTGCCTCCATGCCCAATAGGACTTGATTTGAAAGGGGAAAAGAGAAAGCAAGGTGCAGGGAAGAGGATGAGACAGGGAGACAGGGAGAGAGGGCCCAGTGGTTATGTGGCCTCTTAGCTGGGCATAGAGCGGCCAGGCAAGAGAAGCCTTTTCCTCTGTGACTTTCTCTCAGGCCTCTCTGTTGATCTTGCTGTATGAAGTCCCTTATTTGTATGTGTGGAGTGGCTCAGGCCTCTTCCTTTTTTCTTTTTCCCTTCCAGATCCTCCGCTTTCCATCACTCACTGTAGGAAGAGTCTTGAGTCTCCGTAAGTGTCTCTGGCTGTTGGGGGTCTGTGGGTAGAAGTGGGAGGCTGGACATAGGTAAACCATTAGTTTTAGTTGACCCCATCTCTCTAGGGTATTGTATACCTGCTGATTTGGCTTATCCGTTTTAAGTTGCCCACATGGATCGAAGGTGTGTGGTATATAGATAATTCAAGCTTGCGCTGTTATATCTAATGTTTTCTGGTCCTTTGTTAGAGTTAGCATTAATATTAGCTTGAACAACTAGAGAATAAAATCGGAGTTGTGCATAGGCAGGGTGTACCAAATTTAGGGGCAAGCCAGTAGAAAAGCAGCAGTGTGGATGTTCATTCCAAAAATGGACAATATGTGTCTAGACAATGAGAGAGCTGGCCAGAAATTCTGACCCAAATATTCAACCCATCCATGCCTGTTTCCCTTAGAGTCACTGTAAAGACAATGAGAAGAAGCTGAAGGCAATGTATAGCACCCCTTATCACCTTCTATTTGTTACACTTGTAGCTTGTCCTCTGGCAAGGTGAGTCCTGAGAGCATCCGCACACTCCGTGCCCCATCTGAATCCTCTGACGACCAGGGCCAGCCTGCGGCCAAGAGGATGCTGAGCCCTACAAGGGAGAAAGAACTGTCTCTGTACAAAAAAACCAAGAGGGCTATCAGCAGCAGGAAGTATAGTGTGGCCAAGGCTGAGGCTGAAGCTGAGGCTACCACACCCATTGAACTGATCAGTAGAGGCCCGGATGGCCGTTTCGTCATGGGCCCATCGGAGATGGAGCCCTCTGTGAAGGGCCGGCGAATCGAGGGCTTCCCCTTCGCTGAGGAGACGGACATGTACCCTGAGTTCCGGCAGTCAGATGAGGAGAATGAAGACCCACTGGTGCCCACGTCTGTGGCTGCTCTGAAGCCTCAGCTGACCCCTATGTCTTCCAGCCAGGACTCTTACTTGCCACCACCAGCATACAGCCCTCGGTTCCAGCCTCGTGGGCTTGAGGGTCCCAGCGGACTGGGAGGACGACTCCAGGCTACTGGCCAAGCAAGGCCTCCTGCCCCTCGGCCCTTCCAACACGGCCAGTATTATGGGTACCTCAGCAGCAGCAGCCCTGGGGAGGTGGAACCTCCACCCTTCTATATGCCAGAAGTGGGCAGCCCCTTGAGCTCAGTCATGTCGTCCCCACCCCTGCACACCGAGGGGCCTTTTGGCCACCCCACCATCCCTGAGGAAAACGGAGAGAATGCTTCCAACAGCACTTTGCCCTTGACTCAGACACCTACAGGAGGGCGCTCCCCTGAGCCCTGGGGCCGGCCAGAATTTCCCTTTGGGGGACTGGAGACCCCAGCTATGATGTTCCCCCACCAGCTGCACCCCTGTGACGTGGCCGAGAGTTTGCAGCCCAAGGCCTGCCTGCCCCGTGGACTGCCCCCAACTCCCCTCCAGGTGCCTGCAGCCTATCCAGGCATGCTATCTCTGGAGGCACCAAAGGGCTGGGTAAGCAAGTCACCTGGCAGGGGTCCCATCCCGGCGCCTCCTGCCACAAAGTGGCAGGAAAGACCTATGCAACCTCTGGTCAGCCAAGGGCAGCTAAGACATACCAGCCAAGGTATGGGGATACCGGTGTTGCCTTACCCGGAGCCAGCCGAGCCCGGGGGGCACGGTGGCCCCAGCACATTTGGCCTGGACACTAGGTGGTATGAGCCCCAGCCCCGGCCCCGGCCCAGCCCCAGGCAGACCCGGCGTGCCGAGCCCAGTTTACATCAAGTGGTGCTACAGCCCTCCCGGCTCTCACCTCTGACCCAAAGTCCCCTAAGTTCCCGCACTGGCTCCCCTGAGCTCGCTGCTCGTGCCCGACCCCGGCCAGGCCTCCTGCAACAGGCAGAGATGTCAGAGATCACCCTGCAGCCGCCAGCCGCGGTCAGCTTTTCGCGCAAGTCAACGCCATCATCTACCGGATCTCCTTCACAGAGCAGCCGCAGTGGGAGCCCCAGCTACAGGCCCACAATGGGCTTCACTACTCTGGCCACAGGCTACCCTTCTCCTCCACCTGGCCCTGCCCCTCCGGCACCAGGGGACAACTTGGATGTGTTTGGACAGACGCCTTCCCCTCGGAGGATGGGGGAGGAGCCACTCCGGCCAGAGCCCCCAACAACCTTACCTACTTCAGGGTGAGTGTAAGCCACTGTCTCTGGCCTACTTCTGGTCAGTCTTCCCATGCCTTACCCTAATCCCTACCTCCCCATCATTCCAATAACGGGGCTTGTCTGGGACACACTGCGGCACCCCTGGGAGAGGAGTTCTGGCCACACATTGGCAGAGTGTCTTCGCTGGGATGGATGGGCTTACCTGCTGGCATCCTGCCAGGCACTTCAGGAGTCTCGTCGCCACCCAGCCCAGAGTTCCATGAAGGCTCTCCATGTACCAGGACTTTGGAGAAGGGGAAGGGAACATCGTAGCGGGCAGTGATGCCTGTGAAAGTTGCCCCTGATGTTGAGACTGGTCATATCCCTATGATCCTGCTGTTGGCTAGAGCTGGTTCCCTGCAGCTGCCTGCAGATTTGTGTCTCCTCTTGTGTAGCCACTCCACACCAAGCAGGACCACTGACCTGAGGCCCCATGTACTCAAATACCTGCTCCTTAGCATGCTAGTAAGTGCTGGACTCCAGGCCCTGTCCTTAGTCTCTCCAGGAAGGTGCCCCTGGAGGCTGAGAACAAGCTCAGACCTGTGTGTGGGGAGCCATATCCCCGCCCACCTATGTGCCTCACAGGAAGCTACAGAGAGACAGACAGACAAGCTCCCGAGATCTGGCCTGGCCGTCTGAGAGAGCACACACTGTACTGTAGCAGCTGGTATTCCAGGTACCAGTTGGCCTGGACGCCTGTCTGTACCTCTTCTATCCACCTGCTCTCCTCTTTCCTCCCAGCCTTTGTTCCTTTCCGAGTCAGTCCGGCTTCCTCTTTTCCTTCTCCATCGCCTTGAGGCTGACCCAGTTTGCTCTGAAGAGCCTGCCATGTCTCCTTCGTGAGGACCCTTCCCTCTTCCCTTGCCTTGCCCTCATCCTTTCTCCCGTCTCTTTCTCAGTCTTTCTCTTGGGTTCAGTACTTTGGCCTCTCTTGATGTGGCCAGTGGAGGGGAGCAGAGTTCCAGAGGAGGCTGTCCTGGTGGTGATGGGGGTGGGGGCGTGGGGAGAAGGGAGGGGAGAATGGAAGGTAGTTGGAGAGGAGGGAGAGCCCTCCCTCTCCCACCACCATGGTGGCTGGAAACTGCAAGTTTACCGTGGTGCCAAGGTGGATGCTCTTTGAGGGCAGGCTATGTGGGGATCCAAGAGGTTAGCTAAGCCTCCCTGCCTCTGTCTGCAGATGTCGCCATTGCATCCTGTCTGTGCCTTGTACAGCCTTCTCACCTTCTCTGTTCCATCTATGCCTTTGGTTCTCTGGTTCTCTCTTTTCCCTCACCCGTTCTCTGACCTCGCCTGTGGGGCTCTGCTCACTCTGCCCCCTCCTCCCCTCTGGGTGTGCGTGGGTGGTTCATCTGGCCGGTGTTGGTAACTGCTTTGTTTCTGATTATCTCAGCTATCTGGGCAGTGTTGTCGAGACAAGCCTCTCCTCAGCTCAATAGGTAAGGGAGCTCATCGGTGGGGCAGGGTGGGGTGGGCAGGCGGATGGGGCTTCGGCAGGGCCATTGCTTCCAAAATAGGGGATCCAAAACATATCCCCTCATTGCCCCACCCAGGCAGCTGCTGCTCCTGGGTTCCCATGGCTTCTGGATTCCTCACATCGCATTGCTCTGCCGCTCCAGCTGCCCAGCTGGCCATGCTGGGGCACTGCCTAGCTGTAGCTTTTAAGCTCCAAGCCCATACCAACCCTTGAGGAATGGGCTGCAGTTGTTCTCACTCAGACCCTTGCCATCCTGCTGCCAACGCCCTCATGGACCTCCATAGCATCTACAGGGCCCTGCATGAATCCCAAGGGAGCCATAATTTCCAGAATCAGCTTTGCATCTCTTCCCTTGGGGACCTGTTTGGGTCCATGCAGGTATCAAGGGATCTGTCATCCTGCTCACTCCAGTGCTTTGTTTCCCCAGCAGACTCAGGGTGATGTCCTCCCTGCCAACCCCTCCCCCTATCTCAGATCTTTTCCTGGGATTGTTGGTCCCTTACTCTTCCTGGGATTTTTTTTTTTTTTTCTTTCCTGGGGAATCTTAATGATAAACTTCCCTCTTCCACATCCATCTGGGGCCTCAGGCTCAGACACCTTTCAGTTCTTCAAAGGTGGGAGTGCAGCCACTCTCCCATGGTCCTTGCATTCTGCAGCCCTTCTGTGGTTGTCGTAGGACTGAAATGTGACCTCTTCCTTAGAGCCACATTGCTTTCCGGATCCCTGCAGTAGCTGTCCCCCTTAGGTCATGTTCTTGGAAAAAGGCCTTGGGAGAATTCATGCCAGGAAGAAGGGAGCTGAGTTGGCAAAAACTTCAAACCCTAGATATCAGCACTGCCCTTCCCCAGCCCTTGGTGGCTCCTCCAGCATCCATCCAGGTGGAATCCAAAAGATGGGGCTCCCAGTGAAGGGGCCAGGTATATTTTAAAGATGCTTGGGACACTCGGAGCTCCCTCTCTGTCAAGGCAATTGTGTTGGTGCTTTGGCTTCCCATGTGAGAAGAAGCTGCATGCTTCCCCCCTTCATGTGCCATGAGGCTGTTCTTCCTAACTCAGGACTATAAATCTCATTGTGTCATAAGAGAGGTTTCTCATAAGGAGACCACAGGGACATTTCTGTATGACCCGCAGCTGTAAAACTGTCACTATCCTAGAGGCCCTAGTATTGTGTGTGAGACTGACTGAGTGTCAGTCTGCAGCTACCTGTGTTGGCAGGATCATATATAGGTTCTGGGAGCTCATCTGCTTCTGGGACCTCTTGTGGCTCCTTGGATGGATGTTACAGAGCAGGGAGAATAATTAACTTCCCTACTCTATGTCTGTCTTCCCCGCTGTTTGCTGGCATAGGTGCTTTGTTGCACCCTGGGGTTTGGTAGTTGTGGGACAGCTCTTACCCAGTTCCTGGAAAGTGGCCGACTCTAATGTCCTTTGCATTTTCCATTTTCCCCCGACTCCCGTGACCCTGTCTTTCCCAATGTCTTCCCTATATCAGATCTGAGAGAACCAAGTCACATTATCACTGTGATAAACCCAGAAACCAGGGACAGCAGTGAGGGACAGTTGGTCCTCTCCTAGGCTTGGATAGCATCCCTAGCCCAGAAGAATGAAGTCCTCTATGTTGTCCAAGTTAGGTCTTTGTGGTGCTAGGCAATAGGAACCTCTGCTCATTCTCCTGCTTGCTGAAACATTCCCGGGGGCACAGGAGCTGCCGGGTCTGGGGGAAGCTGTGGCCCCTCTGTAGATGCTGTCTTCATGCTGCACCTTTGCATGTGTCCCTTTGTCTTGCTTGGAGAAGCTGTGATGCGTCTTGTTTGCATTTGTCCTCACTTTGTTTCTTTCCCCTTCAGTTTCTCTCCTCTCCTCCTGCCCATTCCTTGTCATTCCCCGACCCTGTCTGCTCTTTCTCTCTTCTCTCTTTATCCTCTTCCCAGTTCCTGTGTCAGAGTGGGGAGTTGCAGTATGTGGATCTATTCTGTGGGGGGCCTAGGGGCCCAGCCACTTACTCAGCGCTCCCCCGATGCCGACAGTACTCTGTTGACTCCATTTCTCCTTAATACCTCCTGTACCCTCTGTGATGCAGGGGCTGGAAAGCCCAACCCCTTTGATTAGGTGTATCGTAGGAAAGAGTTCCCATGTGGACACAAGCCTTTCCTGAGGCCTGAGGTAAAATACTGAGTCTGCATCCTGCCCCTATGAGAGAGGGATCCCTTTGCAATTGGGCTGGCTTAATGCTAGCTTGTGAATTCCTGGCTGTCTCTAAGGCACATAAAAAATGTTCTCACCTTTTCCCTGGCTATGACATGAATTTGAATAGATTTTTCCATTCTTTCAACCATGGTGAGGAGAGAAAGATTCCCTGGGGCACAGGAGCTGCCAAGTTTCTTCTTTCTACTACCTGGGGGAGTAATGGAGAACTGTGTTCTAGTTGACTTTTCTGTTGCTATAATACACACTGTAACCAAACACAACTTTGGGGAGGAAAGGGTTTATTTGGCTTATACATTACAGTACATCTTTCTGGGAAGTCAGGTCAAAAGCTCAAGGGAGGAACCTGAGGCAGGAACTGAAGCCGAGACCATGGAGGGACACTGCTTACTGGCTTGTTCCCAGGGTCATGTTCAATGACTTTTCCTATAAAGGCCAGGCCTGCCTGCATAGGAATGGTACCACCCCCACAGTGGACTGTATCCACTTTGGAAATCAAGAAAATGCTCTACAGACAAGCTAGTCTAATGGAGGCAGTTCCTCAGTCCAGGTTTCTTCTTCCCAGATGTGTTAGGAATTGCTGTCACTTTATGGCTTTATGGCTAGTTCTTAGGGTACTAAAGCAAGAAATGGGCAGCTGAATTTTGACTTTCTGGGCCCAAGGATTTCCCATGTTGTAAGTGTGCCACCTCTTTACTCAGCTGTGCGAGGGAGCAGGGTACTAGGCAGATGAAACCTCTGGGGTTGAATGAGTGGGATGGGAATTTTGTGTGGACTGTCATGAGAAGGGATTTTAAAGTAAACGTTGACCATTTTTAGTAATTCTGAGCTGCAAGGAACACCACTGGATCACAGAACTGGGATTTGCATGAAATGAGAGACTAGAAAAGCTTGTAGGCTTGGAGAGCATCTTTGTCTGTCAGTAATGTACCTGGGTCATCTCCTGAGAGATGGCAACTGAAGTTGCAGCATTCCTGTATGTGAAGACAAATGGGGACTGACTAGTAGGAGAACTGAGCCTCTCCTTGGGAGACCAGGGTTGGAGTCTCTTGTGACCATCTCACCTACAGGTCAAGTTCAGGTTTACTGGAGAGCTGTATTCCATAGTTACAAGTTCTTCATCTGCTTCCTATCCCAAACACCAACACCAAAAGTTTCAAAGCTGAAACAGTGTTAGGCAGACTTAGTATTGATATGGGACACAGTTATCCTTCCTAAAAATGGGAGGCGGGCTGATACTCAGAGGGCTCCCAGTATTGATCATAAAGACTACTAAACAATATTTTATATTTTTTCTGTATAGTTCACTCAGAACAGACTCATTATGTCTTCCCTCTCTTCCCACCTGTCCTGCTAGAGATTTGCTTTTATTTTTGCCTCTGGCCTTAGGCAAATATATCCTGGTGCCGCCAGGAGACATCGTCTGCTGTGTTGTGGTGTCTTGACTCCTGAGCTGGGAGCTCAGGCAGGGTGGCAGCAGGGATCCTGGAAGGACTGGAGCATGGCCACCTCTCAAATGAAAAGTTTTCTCTTCCTCTGTGTATCATTGTCGTTTGGGAATTTGTGCCTGAAGATGAAACTAGCAGTTTGCCCAATGCCTGGTCTGTCTTATTCTGCCTGTTATACTGGAGCAGAGAGTGTCGTGGGTCAGGGAAGGTCTGTTTTGTCTATAATAGCCTCTGTACCTATGTTACTTAAAGAGCAGTTTAGCCTAATACTGAAGAGTCTGTCTACCTGGCTAAGTTTATCTCCTCACTAAAGTTGAGTGTCTCCATCTAGAATATGGCTAGCGTAGTCTCTACTTCTTAGTCCCATTATAGACATGCACCTGGCATGGTAAGTGGTGAGCTCATGTTATATAATATAAATGATAGTAATAATAATGTGTTCATTGTGTTGTTGGTATCTCACCCCCTGAAAATTCCATCTGCCTTGACGAATACTTGGGAGTTTTCAGGGGTGCTCTGTACCAGCTACTTCTATAGCCTGTGTCCTGTCCCCACTGCAAAGGAATCCCTTTGTGGTTGGCCGAATTGGCACTGGCTTTTGAACTCACAGCTATTCTGTGGGGCATATAGAAAGTGGTTTTACCTTTTCCCTGGGTATAGTGTTAGTGACTTGTTTTTCCATCCTACCATCCACAGTAAAGGAGAGGCAGCCCCCATGCTGCTTCTACTTCTGCCCGTTGGCTAGGGAATAAGGAAGAACTGTGCTGTAACTGTGGGGTGTCAAGGGTTGTGTTGGCTGTCGCATGTCTCCTCTGACTACATATCTCACCTCACATGGCCTTCCTGAGTGCTGGCCAGGATCTGGAGTAGAGATGGCAAATGGTGTTGAATTCATGATATCCTTGGTTTTCTTTTCAGGCAACACAAAGAATATTCATTGTCCAAGTTAAGAAGGGGTGATGCGGGCTCCCTTTAAAATCCCTTCTATCTGCTGCTTTTGGGGAAGATCTCTGGGTAGAGCTGGGTTAGGGGAAGAGAAGGGGATTGGACACTGGCATATTGGGTCCCTGGAGGGGACTTGTTTACACTGTGAACTAGACTGCTCTTCCATGGGACATGGGTACTTGTGTGGTGTATAGAGATGCTGTGGGGTCTGTGAAATGTTAAGGAGTTGCCTCTGACTTGAACTTGAGAGGGTTTCTTGATATTCAATGCACTAAAAGACTTTTGGAGCAAATGGCATCCCTCAAGGAGGATGGAGGCTCCTTCACTGCCAGTTACTTCCAGAGACCAGAGGCTTACTAACCATGAGTCTGTAAGTTCCTTCCTCCCAGGGCTTGCAGAGGCCTTCCATGTTGGAGAAATGCTAAGTCTTTTCATTCCTTTCTCTTTGTTCCCGCTTACTCCCCACTCCACCCCCAGATAGCTTGTGGACCTCTGGGGACTTCTTTGGCTCTCACAGGACTATCAGAATATCTTTTTTAAAAACTAGGATTTGCTAAAACTTCACTGTGATGGACGTGGGGAAGGGAGATGAGCAGCTTGGGGACAGAAGAGAGTCACCTTTGTCTACCATGACCCTAGAATGTCCTACCTTACCTGGTCTTATCAATACCAGTGTTTGTGGGAAGAAAGCATGCCCCTCCTGTTTCTTTCCCTCTTTGTTCCTCAGGCTTCTCGTTGTCTTACTTTGAGAAAAACAGACGGATAACATGTCTTCTCCTTTTTCTTCTTTTATGATTCTTGAAAGCTCTTTCTATAGGCACAGTGTCACACACTGCGCTCTTCTCAGTTTGTTTTGGTTCCCATTGTGACCTAGACGACACAGGCTCTGGTTAAATGGCAGACTTTATCCATCCCATAACTGGGATGGAGAAAGAAAAGTCAACATATAGGAGTTTCCTCTCCCAACAATCTCAACATTTAGGTTGAATCTTAAGATACAGAACTTGCTGGAGACCAATGACCCACAGCAAGGACTTTGTGGAGCCATAAGATTTGAACACTTGGTATTATCATAATCTACCTCTACTCTCTTTTCTTATGAGACTGAGGAAATCCAAGCCTTGTCTGCAGAGTGTTGTGCAGACATGCCTGCTGATGTTGATGTGTCACAGCAGTTAGCTGTGAGGTTCTAGATGAATCTTGTAGATGGAGGAAGTGGCTCTGTGTAGTTGGGTTCTGCAGAGCTCATGCCTCACTGGGCATTGGCTACTTACTTGCCCCTTCCTGTCTCTGGACACAGGAGGCAGCTTGTTGGGACTGGAATTGCTCACCTCCTGCTTTAATCTGCTCTTGGATTTTTACTTTAAGGTCTTGATGATGGTGAGTTCTAGGAACTGACTCTTCTTTGGCACTTGCTTGTCCCAGCCTAAGTGATGTGTGGTGGGCTTACATTAAAGTCTCTCTCTCCTTTCCTAGGGTCTTCTGATTGCTCCCCAGGTTGGTTCCCACCTGAGATAGGCCTCCTGCTGCTGGAGCTTTCTATTGGGTTTCTCCTTTCAGGAGCAATAGGAAAGCAGGTGTCCAGGAGTGATCGTGGACACCCCGGACTCCATCCCTGGCCTCCATCCTTCTATGGGCAGTCCTTTGGCTTTCTTCCAGCCCTCTTCAAAGGCTCCTTTCTGGGAGCTGACCTGTGCCTCTCTAATTGTTCCTTGCAGAATACTTCCACCTGCACCCGGGAACGCTGCTGTGCCTGAGAGGCTGGAGGCTCTGAGATACCAACGGATAAAGAAGCCCAAAAAGTCATCCAAGGGCTCTTCGAAGTCAAAGAAACGATCCGGTAAATGGTGGGAAGTACCACTCGTCTTTCCACCGTGCTTTCCCCATTTGACAAGGACTGTGGGCCCAGGATCCCAACCTTGGGTGTTCTCTAGAAGCACTGCCAGCTTCTCTTGTTCTTGGTTTCCCTTTAAACATTGGTTTTCAATAGCGCACAAAAAAGTTTTCATATAAAAACACAAGAAAGATCCCCGATTACTTTCCCTTCCCAGTTCATCTCCTCCCACCTGGGAGCCATCGCTGTGAGGGTACGTGTGCCTGTGGAGCCTTTTCTGTTACTCTCAACTTGAGAAAGCACACCATAATGTTTCAGCATGGTTTTGGAGCAACTTAAGTAGTAGCCTGTTCTTTTCCCATCCTGCAGCACACCTTGCTGTTATTCGTGTCTCCTTGTGTGATTCTCCTTCACCATTTCAAGCCCTCTAGTTGGTCACTGGGCAGGCATGGGCTCATGTGGCATGGGCCAGGCCAGCCTCTGTAGTGACTAACCTTTTCTAAGGAGAGAGACTGAAATCTCCTTGTCTCTTAAAGGGCACTTCCATTACAATATATCTGATGCAAGGAGTGATGGGTAGCTTATGAAATAGTGTAAGAGGAGTTGAGCATCCTTTTAGAAAAGCAGTTGTTGTTTATCAGACATCCTCTTTCTGCCCATGTTTGTAGGAATGTTATGAGAGCCTGTCCAGGAAGAGTGTTCAGCAGGTTCTTTGCAGAGCTTTGGTGACCACTGCCGAGCAACTGTCTTAATAAGCCAGGTGGTGGAAAAGGCTTCACAGGGGCTCCTGAACTCATTGATGACTTAGTCCTTGGCCGTGGCTGGTTTCCTGTCAGTTTATGGATGGCAATGCAAAGGCAGAGAAAAAGAAAATTATCTTGTTGTTTTGAGACAGGGCCTAGCTAGATAGCTTAAGCTGGCCCGAAACTATCTGTGTAGCTTAGGCTGGCCCTGACCTTTTGGTCTTCTTACTTCTACCTTTTGATGGCTAGGATTACAGGTGGAGTCTGCCATATTCAGCAAAAATTAATTTTTTGAGGCTTGGGTCAGGATGGAATCCAAAGCTCTATTGAAACTCATTCAATTTAAACATATACGTAATACATCATACATACATACATCATACATACATACATCATACATACATACATACATACATATCTCTTTGTGTATGCATGTGTGCCCTTTAATGATAGGAACACATTCTGAGAATTGCACTGTTAGACGATTAGGGTACTGTGTGAACATTGCAGACAATGCTTGTATTAGCCAGGACAGTCACTGTGGGACTGCCATTGAATATATGAGCTTTCCTTGGTTAAAATACTGTTATATAGTGTAGAACTGTAAGTTTCAATAAATAAATTTTATCTAATTATTTAGAATGGGCCACATCAGCTCCACATGTTCTGTCCTGTGCCCATTCTGTGTTCCTAGCTCTCAGGCATCTGTTTTTAGCCCGTGTGCTCCCCTGGCGTTCAAATCTTGTATTTCCAGTTGACCATTGGACTCTGACTTGAATGCTTTATAACTCATAAACTGTTTTTTTATTATCCTCTTCAAACCCGCCTCCCCCCACCTGTCTTCCATTCTGTAAATGGTATTGCTTCCTTCATGCTCAGCTTCTCCCCAGAGTCTTTCACTCTTGTGACTCACACCTGATCCTCCTGGGGAGGTATGTTGGTGCGACCTTTGCAATATACCCGGCCTTCTTTGGTTGTCCTCACTGTAAACGTTGACGCTTCGGTTCCTTTCTCTCCTTTTGGATTGTTGCAGTGCCTTGCAGCTGCCATCCTGCCCCCTCTGCAGTCTTATAGTATCCCAAAGAGGTGACAGCATGGCTCTTACCTAGAGAGACAGCAATCGCTCATTGATCACTTAGCCTTTGGGGATGACTGGTTTCCTAATGAGTCTGTAAGTGGGAATATTGAGGCAGGAAAGCAGAAAATTATTTCGTTAGTGTTTGGAGACAAGGTCTTGCTGTGTAGCTCAGACTGACCTGAAACTAGCCATGTCTGGGCTTGAACACTCTATCCTCTTGCTTCCATTGCTTGGCCGCTAGGAGAGCAGCCAGTGAGCTATAGAGATTTTACAGCCCTTTTCCCCCATACATGTTTATATACACATATGCGCAAACACATACACACATTCTCACACAAAAATTCTGTAGAAGCTTTTCGTTACAACAAGAAGTTTTAAACTCTGTTGACATAACTGTCATCCCTCTCTCTAGGGCATACTGTGTTTACTCTTCTCTTCTCTCCTTATATCTTCTCTTCTTTTCTTTTTTTAGAAGCAGGGTCCAGTATGTAGCCCAGGCTATCCTCAAATTCATAATTCTGTTGTCTCAATCTTTAAAGTATGGGGACTACAGGCATGTACCACCATAGTGGCTTACACCTGCTCTTAACTCAGGGTTTCTACACTGGCTGTTCTTGTTGATGGTAGTCATTTTCATTCAGCTTTCAGGAATAATCCTGGTTCAAGAGTCCAGCCAGATATTACTACTTGGGGAGGCAGAAAAAAGACCCTGGCCATTGACTGGTATTCATATTTCGTTTTTCTTTGTGATTGCACTTGCAACGCCTGAGAATCCAGTTTCTGTATCTTTCGAATCTTGAAAGTTGGTCTCTTCCTGCCTACGCCCATGTGAAGTATAATCTAGAAAACAAAACCCTCCCACTGGATCCCTAGAAGGGCCATGAGGCAGAGGACTGGCCCTGGCAGTGGAAGAGGTGTGCAGGTCTGACTGTCACTCATGATTGAAGTCTCGTGTAATGTCTGTCGTTGCTTGGAGTAGATGAGAGAGATGTTGTGAAGCTTTGCTTCCTTCCACCTAGAATGCCACCTGGTATCCAAGAGGCACAGCACAGCAAGTATGTGTAGACTGGTTGCTAAAAAAGCTTGGTCATTGAGATCAATGAACTCATAGAAGAGAAAATACCTACCTTACTCCGTTGACTCCAGGCTGGGTTTATGGTTGTTCCAGTGGGGAGAGAGCAGGTTCTCTGCAGACGTTTGGCCTTGGAGCCCATACATACAGATGGTCCCATGGTTTCAGTGGCAACTTGGACTTCAGCCCTGGGAGATGCATGGAGTGTGTGAGGCTCTGAGTCACCTTTTCACTCCGTTTTCTTTGTGTGTCTGTCTCCTCTGTAGACGGTTCTGCCTCCCAGGCTCAGCAGCTTCCCAACTCTCAGGTTCTGTGGCCCGACGAAGCTGTCTGCCTCCGAAAGAAGAAGAGACACTCTCGTCCTGATCCCTTTGCCCGGCTTTCAGACTTGTGCCACCGTCAGCTTCCAGAAGACCAGACGGCGATCCTCAACAGCGTGGATCACGATGACCCAGGCCACGCTACTCTGCTATGACTTGACATCATTCTAAATGTCCCCCAGGGTGGGGTGCTAGGCTAAAGGGGCAGAGAGGGACCATTGTACAGGGCCCTGTCCTCCTCTGCCCATCATGGGCTGGCTCCGGCCCTTGTCCTGTGCGTACTGGCCCTCATGCCAGGAGGGGCCTCTCCCCCACTATCTAGCCAGCTAGCCTTGCCCATGGGACAGATGACTGGGGGAAGAGCTTTTAACTGTGGGTCAGAGTTGGGAGTATATGGGGATGGAAAACATCTGTCTCTTCATCACCTCTCCAACTTTGCTAGATTGATTCTTCTCACCTCTTCAAATGTCTTAGGAAGTGAGGAAGTGGAAAGCAATGGCTTTTAGTCCTCTGCATTTGTTTCAGTTTTCCAAGTCCTGGGAGGGGGTTAGAGTTATATCCCGCTCTCCTAACTCCACATATATATAGATATAGATACAAATGCACTTGTGTGTAGTTGGTGGGTTTCTCTATGTGTATATATATGTACATTGAAGCAAAGTGCTTTTTCTCCCTGTGGTCAGTAAGGGACTGGGGAAGATGCTCAACAGTGGGCTTGGTGAGTAGGACCTGCTTCGAACTGGTGGGTGTCCTCATGTCTGTCTTGGGAGATCATTCTGGCTGGAACAGGATTCATGCTTTCCAGCTGAGTTCTCCGTTGTTCTATCTAGCCTCTCCCATCTGGAGCAGAAATGGGGTCCCACCATGATTCCTAGCTCCCTGCTTGGTGGGTTAGCAACAAGTTAACACCTGAACTAAACCTGGGCCTTTGTTGCCTGCTTGCTAGGTGAAGAAAGCATGGCCAGGCTTAAGGCCCACTGGCTACTTTCTTTCTTCTGCAGTTCAGCACTCACCACAGATGTATGCTTGTTTAGCAGCAGGCTGACCAGCAGGCCTGGTGTGCAACTCACTGCTCATGTGGTCGTGCCTCATTCTCTTCTGGTCCAGTCAGGGCTAAGAGCCCTACAGCCAAAGGCCCTCTTGTTCTTTAGCCACCTGTGTTGAGCACTGAGCTGCCACAAGCTCTGTTTATACCCATCTCCCCTCGGCACTCTGAGCTCAGCTCCCCCACTGCCGATTGGCTCCTCCTTTTCTTTTGTGTCTGCTAATTCCCCAGATTGATTAATTGCCATTTGTGGGAGCTGCCTGTGGCTCCCTGGCATACTCTCTGTGTGCTGCCTGCCAACTCTGCTATGCCCTGGGGGTCCTTCTCCACCCCCTGGACCCAATCTCTAACGAAGGAGATGAAGAAATGGGGGTGCCTCATATTGTTGAGTTCTGGGGTGCTCTTTCCTCACTGTTCCTATGTAGAACAGCTTGAGGCACAGGAATGAAGCTGGAAGGGGTGGTGGGAAGGCACCAGGGCCTGTCCAAATCTTGTCTTGGTTCAATCTGTTAGCACTCAAAAGTTTTCCTAATGCCACTTGTGAATTCAGATGCTTGTCTCACTTCTTAAAAGGTTATGGTGTTACTCAAGAGTAGAAAAGGGGGAGAGTGGGCCCACCCTCTCCTTCCCTCTGGCTTAGCCTAAAGTAGTAGGAACTGCCAGCTTCCAGAAGTATTCCTTCTTGGTGCTGCTGTATCCATCTCTCTCTAGTGACTGCCTTGGGCATTAGCAATGTCTACTGGAAGGTTTCTGCTGGTCCCACAGAAGCTTCTGGTCACTCAGCCTAGTGACTTTGATGATGTCCCAGGTGCTGGGAAACTGTTCCTTTTCAGAGCTTCCATCTTGGGGAATTGACTGCATCTCTGCAGCCAGGCCTTGGTGCTCCCTGCTCTCTCCTAGAGAGCTGGGGATGGACTCCACACTTGAGGCTTCACCATGCAAGCCACACCACCACAGCTTTCTTCTGGACATGGGAAAAAGAGGTGCTGAGGTCAGAGTTTCTTTTGCTCTGAGATTAGGGCCACATACCTTAGACTTTTCCAACTGATGCTATTCTTAGAGATGTTGGAGACCACCGTTCCCCTGGACCTCAACTCTGATGTAGAAGGGTTGAGTTGGAAGACTCATGTTCTTTTTCAGAAGTGGCACACTGCTTCTTCCACTGTGACACCATGGGCTGCTAACTCAGTGTCTTTGGGGTGACTGGAAACAAGGCTACCTGAAATACTGGGGTAGTATTTGAGACTCATACTGGCCTAGCCTGTAGTGTTTGCTTGCTCTCTTACATAACATGATTCTTGAACCATGGAATGTAAAGGTAGGGTGTTAGTGCTGGTAGACTTTGTATTCAACCTGGAAACTGGTCTGAGGATTCTCCTGGGAATTTTGGCCACTTTCTGGGCCTTGAGGTTACAACAGAGAAGAAGTTGCACTTGAAGACTGTTTCTTTGGGATGTTGTAGGGACAAAAGCCAAATTTTGTGAGCTTAGATCCTCAGTCCATGGCTGGGCTTGCAGGCTGGGCTTGCAGGCTGGGCTTGCAGGCTGGGCTTGCAGGCTGGGCTTGCAGGCTGGGCTTGCAGGCTGGGCTTGCAGGCTGGGCTTGCAGGCTGGGCTTGCAGGCTGGGCTTGCAGGCTGGGCTTGCAGGCTGGGCTTGCAGGCTGGGCTTGCAGGCTGGGCTTGCAGGCTGGGCTAACACGGGTGCTGACTCCTTCTTCCTCTTCTTGCCTCTGGCAGGGCTCCTTACCTCTGCCTTGCTGACCAAACAGTGGAAACTGCTTTTGACTGGCCACTGGGTGACAGCTGTGCTATTGTGTCCCCTGGGCTCAGAAGGGGCACAAGTTCTACCCATTCCAAAGTGGCCTCTCATGCAGTCTTCTCCTAAGAGGTCTTCCTTCTTGTGACTTTTCTTGGCGGCCAGCAGCATTCCTGAAATCCAGGAACCTGTTTTAGCCCTTCCTTTAAATGACTGCAAAGCCAACTGGCAGATACAATCGCCATGGTCAGTGGCTGACCAGGGTGTCATAGGCGTGATCTCAATTGCTAGGTGTGAGCACGTGTTTGACAGTCTGTTTAGAAATGTGTGATTTTGGGGTATATCTATTTCTAGGGACCAATTACCTTTACACTCTTTCTCTGAACTTAGCAGTGACCACAACTGAGCTTTCTAGGGCTTTCACCTTTCTTGCTGTGGGGGATAATGTCTTCTAAATCCTCCCCTTTGGGTCTGGTGGCCTTGCAGAAGTAACTCAGTTCAAAACCCATTCCTGTATTTGGTAATTTTTTTTTTTGTCTTTCCTTCTGCACTGTACCAAGAAATGCTATCCCAGTGTTTAAGCCACCAGCCAGGAAGAGTGTAAACTGGTTCTCTAAAGGCCCAGAAAGATTGCAATTATTTGATGGGAAGAAGATAAAAAAATAAAAAGTGAATCTTGTTTCTTGATGTGATGGCTGACCACACAGATATTGCTTCCAGTCTCTTAGTGGAGTTCTATGTATTCATGGTTATTGGTGGCTATTGGTCCAGTGTCTAGAGTTAGCTCCTGTCTAATGGCCAGCCCATCTTCCCATTAATTTTCTTAGAGGGACTACGGCAGGAAAGAAAAGGCCTTCTGAGAGTCTTTCTCACCAGGAAGGGTGCCACATTGCACAGTGTGAGCAAGATCTGTATTCACCTCTAGGGGCCTGGGTTATGTATTTGGGGGAGATTTCAGCAGGGTGGGTTAGAACAATTACTGGTATTTTCTTTTCAGCGAGTTCTCTATTTTTTTCCACAGTGATCTAATCTATTTGAGATTGAGCAGATTTTATTTGCTCATTCTTCTGCCCTTCTTCTGCAGAGGAAGCTGGGTAGGGTTGAGGGATAGGATTCCTTTGTTTCTCCCTCCTGGTGGGACTGGCATACAGTAGCTTCAGGGAGGCATCCCGGAACATTAGGACATTGTAGTTGCTTCCTAGGATCTGAGTCTGAGACCAAGGCTATTTCTTCTGATTTTGGTAGAAAAATCCTTTAAGAGGGCCTGGGGTGGACTGGGGAAATTATAGATAAGTATATTTTGCTTGTATATAGAGAACTCTAGGAAGTGAACAGCTAATGGTTTGGGTTTGCTTTGCTTGCATGTAAGATGTGCTTTGGGGGGGGCACTGCAGGGACTTGGGGGTGCGAGGATAGAGTCAAGAGCAGAGTTGGGGGGGGCATGGGAGGTACTACTACAAGTAATGCTTTCTCTGGGATCCTGAGCATTTTTCACTAGTGCTTCTTGGCCTGGCCCTACCCTTTGTGCAGGCTCCACTAGAGTGGGGGCTTAGAGCCATGCTGATTATCTCTGTCTCTTTGGGAACAGGCTCAGGATGTGGGTAGCAGCCATTCTGCATTGAATGCAGTAGTTGATAGGACAAGTGTGATCGAGGAAGGGAAGTTAGACTGTTAGAGAGTGGAGGGAAGGCCTGGTGAGAAACTTAGAGGGATGGAGTCATAAATCAATTGTCTGTAAAACAAGGAATCCTGGCATGGCAAGGTTAAGACTCACACAGGGCACTAAGCTTCTGGTTCTCTTTGGGGACTTTACCAGACCAGACAATACATATGGTGGAGGCTCATCACAAGGAAATCAGTGATTGCCAAGGAGGGCAGTGAGGGGCAGGTGCCCCTGGTGTGGGAGGGATGTAGCCACTAAGAGCAGGTTGTAGGCAGACTGGATCTTGAGAAGAAAGTTTGTGTAAGGCAGGGTCTTTCTGCTTCTAGAACTAGTTTCTAACCCTGACTGCCAAACACAGACTTCTTCAGTTTGTTTCTGTTTGTGGAGCTTCTTGGTGAAAAGTGGGAGGGTGGTCTTCAAATGCCCACGGTAACTCCTTGTCAGTGGAGAGGAGTTGTTCTCAGGAGCTTGGTCCTCATTCTCATGGCTGCTGTGGCAGGCTGTGTCTGAAAGTGCCCAGTGGACATTGGTACTGAAGGCGGAGAGGAGGTGGGGCCTCCGGTCTTATCAGTTTTCTTCTTGAGCTATAGAGAATGCCTCCATCCTAGAGGCTACACAGTGGCCTCCTGAGTAGAGGCTTTGTTTTCAATTTCTCTTCCTTTGATAGGTTAAAGATACCACACTGTAGCTATGAGAGTAAAATAATTTCATCTGATACCAGAGACCATCAATTGTGTACTCCTTACTCTATAGAACCTCCTCCAAGAGGAGGAACTGAAGATCTCTTTAAGACAAGTCAATAAACTGAGAATCAAAGCTCTGGTTGGACTCTAAGAACTCTTCCCAACTCCGGCAACTTGGTGTTTGCATGGGGTTGGCTTATAACCCCTTCACCTTCAATGCTGAATCAGCATGGGTCCAGAGCCTTATTTCTGGGCCCCTGTCTATACTTCCAAATAAGCTTTCAGGAACAAATACACTGTCTGCACCAGATGTTTGGTGTCTTGGATTCCCAAGAGGGTAGAAGTTTTTTCATGATCTCATTTAAAATAATAATAATAATAATCCTTAATCAACTGAGTCTGGTCTAAAGACATTCCTAGATGATTGGGAATTCTGTGGAGATTAAAAAAATGCATTAGTACAATTCTTTTTCTTGTTTTAGGAGGGGGAAGAGTTGGGGCATCCTAACTGCTAAATAGTTGGGTAGATCAGCATCGGGCCATTGAATCACTTAGACATTCTCTTCTACAGTGGGTCAACTGCAGCAGTTAGAGATTCTTGGGAGTTCTGGTGAAGAGTGATCAGCTTTGTACCACTGGCTAGGGAACTCAACCAAAGCAGCACAAGAAACTCAGCTCGCAGCCAGGGCCTCCACTGTCTACCTTTCCCACCCAACTTAACTACATGGCAACAGGAGTGAGTGAGCTTGCTGTTCTTTTGGGTCTTGAAGAAATGTGTCCCACCAATCCCACCTTCCACTGGCATTGACTTCCTGTATCTGTTTTAAGGAAGTGCAGAGCAAGCTCTCCCTCCACCCATTCATTCCATCCAGGCTCTCTTTCCTTCCTGCCCCCACTTGCGTGTGGCTCCAGGACCCCTGGCTTGTGCATGGTTTACACTAGGGAGGTGCTTGGGTTAGGGAAAGAATTAGGGAGGGTGCAGGGTTTAGATTGGGGAAGGGGATTTTCATTTTCAACCTTAAAATACTGAAAGCATGCTTTGGGATGACCTCTGAGATTTTCACATAAACTATGGTTAGGGAAAATGCCTGTTGCTCCTCATATGGGAGGTGGGGACTTGGGGGCCATTTGCCTTCCTTTTGGCTTGGGAACCTATTCTATTTGGTGGAGGAGAATAAGCCTCCTCATAGTAACCTTGCAAACCCTGGAAGGGAAGCTTCCTTATTCTGTCACCAAGTATTTATATTGCCTACTGAGAACAACTGAGCAGTCTGTCATGGGTTGACATTGCCCTGGCTAGGTCAGAGAAATGGAATAATCTCTGCTTCTCTGCAGGTGTCAGGTTATCTGCCTGACCACGAACCCCTAGCCAACTGATTATTCCAGTGTTCAGAATTAGGTGTATTAGATGGGTGTGAGTATCTGTGATGTGCGTGATGTATGCATGTGTGTCTGGTGTGTGCAGCGTGTGTGTGTGTGTGTGTGTGTGCAGCGTGTGTGTGTGTGTGTGTGTGTGTTGTATGCGTATGCTTTGTATGTGTGTTTGATGCAAGTGTGGGTGTGAGGGAATTGTAGAGACACCGCTTTGCCTGGGTAGCATCAGGCTTAGTTATGGCTGACTCTTTCTTTGCTAGACAAACTTCTGCTTTGGCAGGAGGGTCATACTCATAATATACCACCTTGAGTGTATTTTTTATGGAGATTGTATATAAAATTATATAAATATATATAACTTGTTCTATTTTAAGGCAAAAGGAGACTTACTGGGGAGGGGATAAGACTCAGATGCAATAGTGGTGGTTAACAGTGGGAGCTTCAGGTAAGTTGTCCACATGGGGAGTGGGGGGTGTGGGGGAGAACCGATGTAACCGGGCAGGAGTGGGGCTCGTGCCCTCTGCACATATATATAAATATAAAGAAAACTTATATAAAGCTATCTATCTAGCATATCTATATATCTATATATCTATATATCTATATGAAGTCATAGTTTGCTTTATTTTTGTACCTGTGCTTAGAGACACTTTGAGCAGTATCACCTCCCCCAGGTGGTCCGGGGTGCTAGCTCATGCCTTGATCCCACTTATTTCTCCATCCTCCTCGAGATAGACCATGTTTGAAGCTTCTTGAGTCTTTCTGGTAGATATGTGTATATATGAAAAAAAAAAAAAACCTGAAGTCATTTGTAGACAGGACAAGTGAACTGAAGGGGCAAAGCTGCCAGATCTGTATGTCTCCTGTCTGGAAAGTTCCCTAACTCATGCTGTTTGGTAGATGTGCTCAGTATCGAGAGGATGACGGAGAGCTTAGCATGAATCCGTACCCCTACGGCTAAGGGTTGATACTCAGTTCCTTGGAAATGATGTTCTAACTCAGCATCTTGGACAGAGGGAGCTCAGATCCTCTAGGTCTTCTGGTAACACCTGTTACCAGATTGTTTGTAGCCCCCGGGCTCAAACAATCCCTGTGGAAGGTGGTAGTGAGGTTTTTGAAGCTGACTGCGTGGGCTCAGTCTTGGAGAAGATACACCCTAGTAATTATTGCTGCAGAGTCTTGGAAACAGCGTGAATGTGATATCTAGTATAAATATAGCGTCTGTGCTTTTTCATTTATTTTTAATTGGAAAATAAACTGTTGTCGGAAATGGGGCAGTCTAGTTCCAGAACCCTGAATGGAAGATCAGGAGTGAGGGCCTGACACTGGTCAGCATGTGAGGGACTGAGTCCCATTGCTGTCTTCCTTGCCTGGGACTCTGAAACTAAATAATGTATTGGAAGAGTGGGGTGTGGATAGGAGATTTGGGGAGGAGTTCATTTGTGTTTGGGAAGGGAACTGTGTGCTCTGAAGAGTACCTCTTGGAGAATTCAAGACCTCACATGCACTGTAAGGGCCACCTGCCCTGCAGCCTTAGCTGGCATCTCCTGGTGCTAGCTTTTTCTTTTCATGTGCCAAGTGATCAGAGTGATGTGTTTGAAGCTGAGGCAGAAGCCAGGGGAGACTCAGGCTGTAGTTTTTCCAGTCTTTGTGCTTCTCACTTAAGAAAAGGCAAAAGTGCCCCCTTCCACCCAAACAAACCATGATGCTAGCCAAGCCAAGAGCTTATTCCAGATGCCTCAACCATGGGAAGGGCTTTTTTTTTTTTTTTTTTTTTTTTTTTTTTTTTTTTTTTTTTTTTTGTGGGGTTTGGGGGTGATAGGCAGAGTAGGGTGGAGAGGAGCTTGAATCTAACTCCTGAACCCTATGGAGACCTTATGATTCCTTTGATGATCTTTTCAAAACATTCAAAAATGTCCAAGGATATTGTGAGAAAGTGTGTTGGCTCTCCTGTGGTCCATACAGTACTGGACGGCAGCACTGAGTCTGACTGGCAGTGTGCCCCGCCTTAAATGAGGCCTCCTCAGGAGGCCAGGGGAGGATGATAGCCAAATGTTTCTCGTAGATTTCCTGAGAGATTGGACAAGAGGAAGAAGAGCAAATTCTTTGTCCCTTACTAGCTTGAGTCCCCTTCTCACTTACCATAGAGGCGATTCTGTTGCTGTTTTTGGTTTTTGGTTTTTTTTGTTTTGCTCTTAGAGCCCACCTCTTTTCTTTGCCTCACTTCCGGTCATAAGATACCACCAGCAGAGCAGACATGTCAGCATCTCAGGGCTCATACTCCATGAAGCCCAGGTTTGCTCTGACTCTTCACTTTTTCCATGTTGATTCTTAGAAACTTCAGCAGCATTAGAGTACATGAAATTGCTCTCCTATTTCATGATGTCCAATTGGACTCCTCTCTGGAGATGGGAAGATGGGCACGTCCTTCACCTTGAAGTTTTAGGGCTTGGGGAATATGTTACTGTTACCCTTTCTATGACCCAGACCTCAGTAAGACGGTGCAAGGTGTGCACTGGAGGAGAAAGGAATGGAGGCCTAACATCCATCACTTATTCTACAGAAGAGCCAGCTTTCCCTAAGGGAACACAGAGCTAAGAAGGCCAGGGTCTGATTATGTGTGGAAAGAGCAAGCTGTCTTCACTTTGAATCTCTCAGTTAATGGGACTGGTGTTTGGGAAGGGTGTTGTGAGAAAGCCACTGCCAGGATCCTGAACTGTTTTGTATACTTGTGATTCACCTTGGTCCCTAGGTTATGGGAGGTTTGTTGAGTTGTGATGTTCTTTCTTCTTGGTAGGAGATAGGGGAAATCTAAGGAGACTTAGTTTGGCTACCTCTGTCTATGGAATGAATGTGGAAACAGATCTGAAAATTGTTCTCCCAAGAGTTGATGCAGCTCTGTCCTTTCTCCACTGTCCTTAACCAGGAGCCTTGGGGGAAGGGGCGTCTCTACCACTTGCCTAGGCCACACCTTTTGCTATAGGTACTATGTGGAACCATTTTGGGCAATACATAAGCATGAGGTAAGGGACAGGACACAGCCCCCTCCTGTGGGTGAGAGGTAGATCATGATGTTGGAGTAGGGGTTTTTGTTCTGTTGTTGAGGAAGTGACTGAAAGGAGTTGCCCTATGGAATGACCTTGATGCCGGAACTTGAGACTGAGGTATCACAAAGGGGGCAGCTGACCAGTGTTCTCTTCACCTGAGCTCTGTATGAACTGTCAGAAAGTCTTAAAGCTCCATTCAGATTTAATTTCCTAACTGCCATTTGTGGGGCCAGAGACTGAGGGCAGGGGTTGGGCGTGCTATCCCAAGTTACCCGTCCTTATACAGTCCTTGACTGAGCAGAGGGTGTCCTGCTTTGGTCAGCAACTCTGGGGCCCCCTTCATCGCCACCTTTTCTCTCTTTCATGAGGAGGAACTCTATCATCTTGGACATAGTTCTTTCCTCACACAGTTAAAGGCAGTTTCTGTATGAATTCTTTCCCTCCTGTTGTCCCATTAGTGTGTAGACATACAGCAGTGGGGAGGTGAAGGATCCTGGTGCTCTCTGCCAGGTCCCTCACAGACTGCACACCTCTTGCACCTGGCAACCTCCAGGCTGTCAGTCTTAACATATCTGGACATGACTATCAATATCATCATGAGAATTCTTGCTCTCATTTCAAATCTTTTCTCTTCCTTTGGCTTTCGTTGGGGCTCTTCCCACCCATGCCTAGTCTTCTCATGAAGATGGTTCAGACCTCATTTCTATTTCTTGAATGTTGAGTATTACATCACAGCGCTAGGGTGCTTCATGGTGCTGCTCCTGAAGAGGCCAGCTGGACGGGATCAGTCCGCTTCGTCCCACTGGTTCCTTAGAACTTGCTGTATTTTGTCTCTATTAGATGTTTTTCCTTAGTGGGTTGGGGTGGGAGATTTAGGGGTAGCTTTTGTGTTCTCTCTCTCTCTCTCTCTCTCTCTCTCTCTCTCTCTCTCTCTTCTCTCTCTCTCTTCTCTCTGTATGTATGTATGGATTGGTTAAAGTCAGTTATCACGGGCTGACTTTCATTCCAAATTAAAGTTAAACCACACATTGTACAGCTGCACACAGAACACCTTTGAGTGTGAATTTGGATGGCAACTAGAGGCATACTTTTTGAACTTCAGGTATGTAACGGAAAAGTAAATAAAAACACTATTTTTTCAGTAACCTTTTTTTTTTTTCTTCTAAAAGATAACTAAAATCAAACTACACGGACATTAAATTGGTGCTGTACCAAAGCCTTATGACATATTCTACACTCTGTATATCCTGTCTCCGGGGAGCTCCCTGCTTTATCACTCTTCTCAAAAGCCTGGGAATGCCAGAGTGTGTCAAGCCTGGGGCTGGCTGCTGGGGACCTGCAGGCCGAGGGGACTCTTGGGAGCAGAAAATGATGGTGGAGGTGGGGTACCCGTCTTCTGCCTGAGCAGATACTGAAGGGAAAGCAGGTGTTGGTGTGTGTGGCATGCATGTGCGTGCATGTATGTGTGCGTGCATGCATGTGTGCATGAGTTCACCAGGGCATAGTGCCAAAGTGCATGCACTGCCTAGGGACTGAAAGGGAGACCCAGGTTGGCCTGGGTGTGGGTTGGCTGTGGGAGAGAGGGCATTTCCTTCCCTTTTCCCATTTTCCCCTTCTTGTAGGTTAGTAATGGAGGTGTATCAGAAACAGCTACACTCTCAACAGGTGCTTTTCCCCCTTCAAAAATCTCCAAACTAAGTATCTATCTGTGAAGGGCCTGTCCCACAGGGCAGGCACCTCAGCTACCAAATCCTAACCGCCTGTGGCTGAGAGGAACCCTTTTTCTCTCTAGCCCTTGCCTAGTTTCTTGGGGACAAAGATTCCTCCAGGGATCTCTGCATCTCCTGTTCCTTGGCCTGGGTGGGCTTCTTAGCCCATTGAGAGGGCCTCACTGTGGTTGACCCATAGCTGTACCTGCTCCGTGGTCCTAATCAATAATGCCTGCCCTGGCTGCTGAGGACAGCAATTCCTTTGGCCTCAGACTTGTCAGTGTAAAGTTGAGCACCAGCCCAGATTTATTCGGGAGGAAATCTGCAGTCAGCCTTGACCTGGTCTGCGACTCCAGGCTCCACCTGCTGGTGCTTTCAGGCTTGCTGAAACTAACCAACTCATCCCCAGTAACACTGCATGTCCATATCTGCGAACACCAGTACATAAGCAAACACAGGGAAAGAGAGAGAAAGAAGACACATCCAACAACTAGATGTGTAGTTAGTGAAGGTCCCCCTGGGAACATTGCAAGCTAAGCTGATTACAAAACATTTAGTATCTAATTACTCCTCATGTAACATTGCTCTGCTTCAGAAATGTTTTGTATTTTGATATAAATAAAAATTTGCTTAAAAAAGTTTGTTTCCTATATTTTTTTTCACACCTAGAAGTGTTTGCTAATGGTGTCTAGTTTCAAAACTGGCCCTAGCTCTCCCTCACCAGCTGATTCTGACATCTCAACACGACTCTGGACTGGCTGCTCCCCATTCACCAGTCAGGTTTGTTCTAAGGAGATGTTCTGTGTGAGTCACTGCTGCTTGAACCTGGGAACCACCAGGGGGGAAAAACAGATGAGCCTCTAGGTGGAGGAACTTAACTTGTAGTGGTGTACAGGCAGCAGCGGTGGCGGTAGGAGCTGATGGGCTGTCGTAAAGTGGTTAGAGACTGGGAAAAAATGGGGTAGAGGTGAGTGGAGAAGGTGGGGGGGGGTAAGGCACAACTCAGGCATAGAAGGAAAGAGTCAATTGCAGCCCAGAAAGGTGTTCAGAGGTCTCATAAGGAAGATGGCATTTGAACAAGACCTAAAAGGGAACTTTATCTCTACCCAAGACCCATAAACCTCTTTTACTTCAGCCTGAAGTCCTATGTGCCAATGGTCACTTTATGGTTTGACTCAACCTTTGAGAGTCTCCGGTGACAATGAGCTGGATCTCAGCCTATTATGAGAGCGTCATTTAGGAAAGTCAAGGACTCAGCGATCAGGCTTAGATGTTCACACTCATCTCCAGGGTTATTTTGGTGTGTGTACCTCACATCCTTCTCTTTTGCTAGGCAGGGTCCCTCCTTATTGTGTCAACTGGATGCATATGAAGTTTTGCTTTTGTCTTTTGAGACAGGAATTTGCTCCGTAGCCTAGGTTAGTCTTGCACTCAGAAGCGCCCTGCCTGTTAAACTTTGTTTGGGACTTAGTGGATGGCAGATCCCCAAAATCTGCACCGATTGTTCTGGGTACATACAGCAAACAACTCACTGTGTCAGTCAGCATCCCAACTCGGTGACAAAATGGTCAAGAGATGAAAAGTAAAGAAGGTTTACTTTTACTCGTGATTTCAGCTCTTTCAGTCTATGGCTGGGGAAAAACCTCCAACATTTTCTTAAGTTCTAACACCTAAAGGATCTCTTGTCTCCCAATCATATGCAGGCTGGGGACAAAGCTGTCAGCATGTACACCCTTTAAGGGTCTCTTCCAGGCCTCAGCACTGACCAGCCAGTCTCCACACATAGGTTCATCTATTAATTCAAAACCTCGGTATAGTTTTAAAAGTTGACATGTAAGTGGTGACGTCGGGATGTGGCATCCAGACAGCAGTCCTTTGTTTCCATCATCTGCTCAGTTATCATCCCTGCTTGGTTCCCATGTCTCCTATCGTTTCTCTTTTTGTTGGCAGGTTTGAGGAAAAGGTTTTGATATTTTTATATGCATTGGTTTCAATTTTTTAAAACAGATACATAGTTATTTTCTGCCTCTTTATATAAATGAACAGAGCCAAGAGGACCTTTTCTATGTCAAATAGTGTTTATGGGACTTTTTTTAACCCTTAAAATACTTGTATATAAATGCTTGCCTGCGTGTTTTTTATGTGTGCCATGTGAATGCAGAAACCTGTGGAGGTCAGAAGAGGGTGTCAGATGCCCTGGAACTGGAGTTAACAGGCAGCTGTGGGCTTCCTGTGGATGCTGGAGACCCAACTTAGTCCTCTGTAAGAGCAGGAAGTGTTCTTATGGCTGAACCATCTCTCCAGTTCCTTAGCCTATATTTCATGTTTTAAGTTCCGCTAACTCTGTACTTTACAAAATCTTTCAGATTTTATTTATTTATTTATTTATTTATTTATTTATTTATTTATTATTTTTTTTGAGCTCACAGTAACCACATGTACTAAGCAAAATGTGTCTTTATCCTCTATCAACCAGTGAAGGATCTTGTCAGTGGCCTCTCGTCAGTGGTCTCTCATTGCCTTTTCTCCTGTTCCTTGGTCCACCCCTTTTGCCTTATTTCATATCAGCTTGGATGTCTGCAAAGGAGAAGTGGGATTCTAGCACTTTTTTGCTTGGCCCTCCTTCCTATGAACATGACACTGTCTAAGGAGACCTATGTTTCCCAAATTAGGTCACAGAGCACCTGGGAACCCAACAATATTGAGCAACATGATACTTCTATTCTATTCATGGAAATTCAGATTAATTACCATGATAAAGATAGGGCTAGGCGGAGATCACGTGACAGCAAACTTTGTGGGCTTTACAAACCAAGACAATTTTGCTTTGGGGCTAGACTATTTGCTGAGGAGGCCAGTGAAAAGGTCATCAATAAAGTCCCAAGTTAAGAACATAGCTTTTAAATGAAGAAGCTATAGTAAAGATAAAGACCGATTAGACCAATGCAGACATGCTTCTAAGAGAATGCTGCCACACTTGCTGAGAGACTTGCCATCAGAGGTACAGCAAAGGGACCAGGGGAAAAAAGGAAAACCCAGTTATTTATCTGCCAACCTAGAATGAGTGGACAAGGGAGAAGAGGAGAGGAAGGAAATCCAGACTCACGAGGTTTGAAATGATTGATAGATGTCCAGGGGAGATGCCACTGGATAGGAACCTGGAGTTGTAGTGGAAACTTGAAGGTGGTATTGAAAACCCAGTTAGACAGGCAGGATACAGAAGTGTTCGAGGGGTTAAAAACCCTAAGAGAGGTGAACACTTGTGTAGACTTTGCAGATGAGGTGGCTGCTGTTGACAAAGGGAGTCTCAGTGGAATAGTGACAACAACAATTCCAGCTCGAATGGGTTAAGAACATTGAGACAATAGCTAAATTCAGAGCTAAAAGTCAGATGAGGGAATTTGCAGACCAGAGTAGACATTTCTCTCGACACTGCTTTAGAGTCTGGGGGCATGGTAGGTGCAATAGTAGCTAGCTGGGTCCCCTTTCTTGGATATGCCAAGTCCCTAATGTCTCACAGGCTCCACTGCTGACAGGTGTGCTCCATTGACACAAGCCTCCTTGCCTAAGAGAGCTTGCCTAATGGGCTGCCCCATTGTGACATTTTGGTTCAGGAACAAAGGCCACTCATTGGCCTTAGAGGAAGGCACCTTGGTCATGATCTTCTGGATCAGGCCAAGGCTGCAATTTACCCAAGATGACATTGTTCTTCACCTCTCTATAATCTGTCTACTTTTCCTTAATCCGTTTAAGTACTTTTGTCCTGAACGAAAGGTCCCACAATGTGGCACATCCCCACAATGTGGCACATCCCCACAATGTGGCACAGCCCTAGCCTTTGCATATAAGGAACCCCCTCTAAGATGTGCTGGAAGGAGGACCCTGAGGATAGAATTCTAAAGATGGGTTTCACAGAAGCTGGCTGGCAAGAGGACAATGTCACAGTGCTATGTCCAATAGCACTTGCCCCTGGCATGCCATAACAATGTAATTGCTGAGATTATCACCTCTGTGGAACTGAAGCAGAGTGCAGGCAAAGTTACATACTTTAGAGATACCAGAGAAAGAGATATCCCAGGAAGAAAAGAGTAGGCCAGTTGTGTTTGATGAGAGCAGCAGGTAAGTCCTGCAGGATCAAGGAACTGAACTGCAAAGCTCCATAGGGGAGATTTTGTTCAGTTGGGGGCATCTATACCCATGATGTTGGCTTTATCAATCTTGTTTCTGGAAGGTAGCTGCAATAGCTGCTAGAAAGCTCATGAATCTTAATGAGACTGATGGTCCAAAGAAAACAGATGTTAGAACTCCAATACATTCTCTGAATAGGAGTATCAAAAGGCACAGGGAAATAGGCACAATAAAATGGATTGGTCCTAAAACCAATCCAGAAAACTGAACAGCTTCCCAGGTTTTCTGGTTGGGATAGTGGATCATCCATTCATCAAAGAAGGGATGAATCAGGAAGATGCTCACAGCCTAGATGAACAGCTTAGCAGTGGTTATATTCTAGAGGTTGGGGCTCATGGGTTAACATGTTATTTCGAATCTGGGCATCTAATAAATCTTACAAGGTATCATTGTCAGTGGTGAAACAAGCAGTATTCCCTATAAAGTCCAAAGCAAGAAAAAAAAGACATCAACTCCATCATAAAATCTTGTGCCAAGAGTCTAATGGGTATTGTTGATGTTCAAAATAACCTTTTACCAAAGGAAAGATTTGAAATTTGGAAAGTAAAACAAAACCTTCATTATCTTCAAATGACAAGAATATCAACGTAAAAAATAATCTCTAAGATCTTCTCTAATTTTTTGTTGCTATGGGAAACACTATGGCCAAAATCAATTTAAGGGAGCAAAGGATAATTTGGGTTACACTTCTAGGTCATAGTTCATCAATGAGGGATGTCAAGATAGGAAGTCAGGCAGGCATGCTTACCATTCCATACAGAATTAGCTCTGTGTTAGTTACTTTCTGTGGCTTGTGATAAAACACCATGATCTGAAGCAAACTGTGGAAGGAAGAGCTTATTTGAGTGGTAGGAGTGTAGGGGAGGAATTACACACACACACCAATGAGGTAACTTTGTAATAGTGAAAACAACAAACTATAAAAAAGGCTACATGGTAGAATTTTAGGGAGAAATGTAAGAAAAGACATAAGAATGGGGGTGAGATCAAAGCTAAGCAGAAGGAACATCTCTTCCTCCCTGTATTGTTCTTCTGTTAGAATGTGATCTTCATATGGGTCTATCAGGACCAACAGTCTGCCTTGTACAAGCCTTTGTGTTTAACATCCCTATCCAGATACCAATGCCAAAGATCTTCCTTACAGGCTTAGACCTTCCTCTTTCTCCTGCTGTTTATCTCTGCAACCGATGCATCAGCTACCTCTTTATTTTTGGTAAAGGCAATTAACAAACCTGCTCTGCATTCAAAAGTCTGTCGTAGCTCACCCAGCCTTCAGAGTCAGGAGGCTTTTTAATGACGTTACTGGCTTGGCACCATCACTAGAAGCCTCTAACCTTTCTTTGTCTTCAAAGTATGCTTTTGTTTGGTTGTTTTGCATGTTTTAAAAAGTCTGTTTATTGGTCGGTCTATCTATCTATCTATCTATCTATCTATCTATCTATTTATCTATCTATCTATGTAATCTATCATCTATCTAATATCTATCATCTATCATCTACCTATCATCTATTTGTATCTCTGTATCTATCTATTAATCTAATCTATCATCTCTAATATGTATGTATCTTTCATCTATTATCTATTTGTATGTACACATGTATGTATCTATGTAATCTATCATCCACCTATCATATCTATCTATCTATCATCTATCTATCTATCTATCTATCCTCTATCTATCTATCATCTTCCACTTATTGTCTATTTGTATCTATCTTTTTTATTATTTATTTATTTTTTATTGGATATTTTATTTACATTTCAGATGTTATCCCCTTTCCCCATTCCTCCCCCCACCCCAGGAATCCCCTATCCCATCCCCTCCTCCTGCTTCTATGAGGATGTACTCCCACCCACCTACCCACTCCCACCTCCCCACCCTCGAATTCCTTGACACTGGAGCATCCAGCCTTCACGGGACCAAGGACCTCTTCTCCCACCTATGTCCAACAAGGCCATTCTCCCCTACATATACAGCTGGAGTCATGGGTACCTCCCCTATGTGCTCCCAGGCCGGCAATTTAGAAACTAGGAGCTCTGGTTGGTTGGTATTGTTGTTCTCCCCATGGGGCCACAAACCCTTTCAGCTCCTTCAGTCTTCTCTCTAACTCCTCCACTGCGAACCCCATAATCAGATCAATGGTTAGCTGTGAGCATCCACCTCTGTATATGTCAGGCTCTGGCAGACCTCTAAGGAGACAGCTATATCAGGCTCCTGTCATCCACATCAGCATCTGTCTGCCTTTGGTGACTGCACATGGGATGGATACCCAGGTGGGACAGTCTCCAGACGACCCCTCCTTCAGTTTCTGTCCCACACTTTGTCTCCATATTTGTTCCCATGAGTATTTTGTTACCCCATTTTTGAAGGACCAAAGCACCCACACTTTAGTCTTTCTTCTTCATGAGCTTCATGTGGTCTGTGAGTTGTATCTTGGGTATTGCAAGCTTTTGGGCTAATATCCAATTATCAGTGAGTGAATACCATGCGTGTTCTTTTGTGATTTGGGTACCTTACTCAGGATGATATTTTCTAGTTCCATCCATTTGCCTAAGAATTTCATGAATTCATTGTTTTTAATAGCTGAGTAATACTCCAATGTGTAAATGTACCACATTTTCTGTATCCATTCCTCTGTTGAAGGACATCTGGGTTCTTTCCAGCTTCTGGCTATTATAAATAAGGCTGCTATGAACATAGGGAAGTGTATGTCCTTGTTATATGTTGGAGCATCTTCTGGGTATATGCCCAGGGGTGCTATAGCTGGGTCCTCAGGTAATGCTATGTCCAATTTTCTGAGGAACTGCTAGACCTATTTCCAGAGTAGTTGTACCAGCTTGCAATCCTACCAACAATAGAGGAGTGTTCCTCTTTCTCCACATCATCTCCAGGATCTGCTATCACCTGAGTTTTTGGTGTGAGGTGGGATCTCAGGGTTGTTTTGCATTTCCCTGATAACTAAGGATGTTGAACATTTCTTTAGGTGCTTCTCAGCCTTTATTTTGTATCTATCCAATCTAATCTAATCTAATCTAATCTAATCTAAGACCTCCCTAATATCTATGTATCTTCCATCTATCATCTATCTGTAGGTATACATGTATGTATATAATCTATCATCCACCTATCATCTATTTCTATCTATCCATCTATCCATCTATCTATCTATCCATTGATCCATCTATCCATCTATCTGTCTGTCTGTCTGTCTGTCTGTCTGTCTGTCTGTCTATCTATCTATGTGTGTGCCTGGGTATATATATGAGCACCCCAGAGCACATGGAAATCAGAAGACATCAGATCTCCTGAATCTGCAGTTAACAGACGGTTGTAAGCTACCATGTGGGTGTTGGAAACAGCCTGGGTCTTCTGCAAGAGCAATAAATGCTCTTAAGTTCAAAGGCATCTCTCCAGCCCTGTTTTATGTTTGGAAAAGATAGGATCTTGCTATGTAGTATAGTTTGTCCTAGAACTCTTAATCCTCTTGCTTCATTGTTCCTAGTACTAAAATTACAGGTACGAATAAGACCCAATAGGGTCTTAACACGAAGACACTCAATGTGGTGGTGTCTGTTTTGCAAAGGGGGCGGGGTTCAGATGGCTCACCCTGAGTAAACTGTCACACCTTGCACAGTACTTAAGCTTACTTTGTATTTTTTAGTTTGCTTTATTTTAAAGTTTGTTGGGTTTTTACTTTTTATATTTTTTTTCTGGTTTGTGCTGTTTATTTTCAACTGTTATTTATTACTTGTTTACTTCCTTATTAAATTTGGAAGCTTAATTATCATTTTCATTCCAATAATGATTGTTTCCTTTCCAAGCAGCCAGTGAGTACCATATGTCCTTTGCCACTATTAAATGACAACACACGCCAACTCTTCTACTGGGACACTAGTAGCTGATTGCTCCCTCTACCCAGAATATGATGGGGTCCTCCTTTCTCTTTCTTAACTTGAATTATACCTTTGAACATGTTTACCTCTCCATTAACCCCAGCTTGGGTGAGAGTTTAGTGTATTTCTTTTAGTTTTTCTTTCTTTGAAGGCCACTGACTTTAATTTAAAAATTAATTTAAAATTAATTAATTTAAAAATCGTTTATAAGGACAGTGACTGTTTTTGTCAAAAAAAAAAAAAAAAAAAAAAAGGAAAGGAGCCAAAGGGCATCCAACAGATCGTGAGGGAGGGAGAAAGGAGCCAGGAATCTATCCAGGAAAGATTGTAGCTGTTGTCATGGAACTGCAGGGGGAAGTGGAAGGGAAAGGCATGCAAGGGCAAGGATTCCAGAAAGGTTGAAGTGCTGAGTGGAGAGAACTCCCAAAAGTCCCTGGAGTACATAGGAGTTGAGGGTGACAACAGCAGTCTTTTCCTTCATGGAGGACAGGGAGGAGCCCCACCCTGCTGCAGACTCTGGAGACTCTATGCTGTGGCTGTGGTGCTGGGGGGAACCCATTCTCGAAGGCACCCAAAGCAGTCCCCGGACTGCTTGGCATTGGCACTGCATGCGTTTTTCAGCCATTCTCCAAAGAGATCTTCATCTGTCGTTAGCACCAGAAACTGGTCAAGGACCACATAAACCTCGTCAAAGTCTCTTTCCTCCAGCTTCTTGCCCAGGACTTTACCCATCCTGGCTAGGCTCCCTACTGGCTTTTCCCTCATAGGCTCTGCCACGAAGGCTCAGTGCTTTTAGAAAGTTGTGATCTTGATCAGGCTCAACTGGCAGCTCCAGCTCTGGTAACTAATGGCTCCTCATGCCACTCGGCTGCTCCCACCGATACTTCAAGTTCAATGTATTTCTTTTAAGCTATGATTATTTTCTTTTAAATTTTTATTTTATGTTTATGAGTGTTTTGACTGCATGTATATAGGTGCATCATGTGTGTCTCATGCCTGTAGATGTCAGAAGAAGATTTCAGATCCCCTAGAACTGGAGGTAACTCCATGATCTGCCATGGAGTCCTGGGAACTGAACCTGAGTCCTCTGTGAGAGCAGCAAGTACTCGTAACTGCTGAGCCTTCTCTCCACCCACAAGAATTATGTCTTAGATTACACAACCTTAGATGCACAATTTCAATATGTAGCTAAATGTGTATAAAACGGTCTCCATGATTACAAACACACAAACATGAATCTCCACATACTCATTACTCACTGTCTGCTTTACCATCCTCATCCATCTTAAATTCTGTGGCTTTGATTTAGTTTTTGAGAGTAGTCTCCTATCCACCTGTTTTCTAAGTCAGGATCTTTTAGTAAAAAAGGGCTGAACCATGTACTTCTGCAGTAACAGCTTTGACCCCTTATGTTGGCATTCATAGCAGCAGAAGGTTTTCGGCCATCTTCCTTGTCACCAGGGGAAAAAAGACCTATCTCCCTTGCCCAGCTTTCCTCTACTTCTTGGAGTGCTGAGAAAGCAGGCCTAGCAACATGGAGTGTAATTGTCTTTCCTGGGGTTTAATATCTCCACATACTAGGACTTCTTCTGGATTTGCTGTGTTCCTTGTTTGGCCCTTGGGTTTTCCAAACTGTTTTTGCTTATTCAATATGCTACAGAGAAGGGACAGATGGAGCCTCTGGCTAAGGCATGAACCAAGTTGTGTTTGCTTATGAGAATGTAGAGAAAGAGATGGGTGGTGGCCAAGAATTTAGACTCTCGGGAGATGCTGGTGTCTAAGGGCCAGGCAGAGGAAAGGGTACTGAAGAGAGATGAATCAGAAAGATGAGAATCAGGGATAACTGGCTGTGGTCAGCAGGGTCAAATTTGATGAGAGACCTGTAAATGTTGTCATTGTGTTTATAGCTGGGACATTGATGGAATCTTCACAAAACCTTCATGTTTCAATGTCCTGGCATCTTGTTTGCTAAATATAAGGGATGATTTTCCTAAGGCTTCTCATTCTCCTACTTCGTTGACTCACTGCATTGTTTCCCTGAGTTATAGAAGCGATCCTGGAGTGGCTTGTTGGTGACAGTGCAAGCTCAACATCCCCATCCAGCTCAAAGGCTCTACAATGTATCTCAGGATCCCTCCTGCCCAGGCTACTGCCAGTGCAATAGAGATCGGCACATCTAAATGTGGATGGATGTGAATGTTAGCACCATGATTTCTAGGCTTCAGAGAACTACAAGCTGCTTACACAGAGTCCTAGAGCTTGCTGTGTGAGGTGTTAATGCTTGTTGACTGTCAGGGCATTCAATGTCTAGGCTCTCAAAGGAATTCTTTCCATATCTCTCTCTTCTGCTTTGGTGTTCCTTATTGGATTTGATTAGATGTCTAAGAGGAATAAGATTCAAATTCAAGCACAAATGGATACGCTAAGTAAATGACATCACACAGGGTAAGCTGGGGTTTTAATAGGACACAAAGAACCATAACAAATAAAAAGATTTATTTGTAAAGAGACTGTTTTCATAAATGTAGCAGGATGTAGGAAGACTGTATTGTTAGTGCAAGAATCCAGGGTAATTAGTGCCTAGATGCTGTCATTGTTCTCAATTTATTTTCCTGTTGCTGACAGAAAATACCCTGGCAAAAGCAACTTAATTGAGAAAAAAATTATTATAGGTTATCTTTCAGAATTACAGTCTATCATTGTAGAGAAGCCAACAGTGGCAGGAGTTGCAGACAGGCAGTCACATTGCATTCAAAATCAGGAATCAGAAAGCAGCAAATGAATGTTTGATGCTCGGTTTACTTTCTGTACTCTATACGGCCCAGGATCCCCTTCCCAGGGAATGGTCCCACCTATAACTGAGATTAGTCTTCTTAACCAGTTAACCTAACAAGATAATCCCTCAAAGGCCTTTCCAGAGCCCCAGAGTTCATAGGTTATTCTAGTTCTGTCAAGTTGTTCACCAATACTAACAGTATACTGCCATAGCCTTCAAGATTAAAAAGGGAGAAAAACCTACCACAACTGGGGAAGAAAATTCCTGTATTACAGGATGCTTTGAGAGGAGTAACATGCAAGATAGCTCCAGTTGACCTCACAGACACTGAACAAGCACTCTGATCTCATTGCCCTTTCTTTTCCCTTCCAACGTCCAGCCCAGGATTCCTGTAGGTGGAATCCTAGGAAAAGGGCAAAGCACAGAATTCCAACGATGTGTCCTATGTAGTGGGAGAAACCATGGAAGAAAACAATGAGAAGTGGTCCTTGGGATGCAACAAGAAAGGTAATGGCATAAACATAGCCTTTCGAGGGGACGTCTGACTTAGCTTATGCTCAATTAACATTAGTCACAACAAGATGAGTGACATACTGGATGTTAGATGTTGGTTTAGAAGCATAGGAAACCTTATTGAAATTGATCTGGGTGGGTGGAAATTATAGCAACCTAGGCAAGAGGGTACATGAAACAATAGAGATAGCAATGAAAAGAGGTATAAGATAACAAAGAGAAACATAATAGGAGGTTGAAGGCTGTGATGTATTACAGAGATGCCCATATGTCCTTATGCTTTTATGCATTCAAACTCTGACACAGCTTCTGAGAGCCTTCCTGCTTTGTTAGCATAGATGGGGCTTGTCAGCAGATGAGACACAGGTAAAAGCTTGCAATCTTTAGGGGTTGCTCCATTGGGCTTCTGCCACTGCTGTGACAATGTGCCCATGGCAGCCTGCAGGAAGATTACTAAAACAGGGAGTAGAGCCACACTGCTGCAACTGCTCAGGTTAGAGCTGGGTGAGAAGCCAGGGTAAATTAGCTGATCCCCAGCTGTAAAAGTGACACTAGGCAAAACCAAGACCCACAGGATGATGAAAGAAGGGTGTTATTTCCAAGTGTTTGTGATCATAAGAGTGTATAGTGATACATACTATCCATATATGGATACATACAATCTATTCCATTGATGTGTGACTGTTTTTGAGATAGAGTCTCATGGATGGCAGGCTGAGGATGACCTTGAACTTCTGATCGTCCTGCCTCTACCTTTTGAGTGCTTAGATTACAGGTGTATACCACTATACTTGATTTATGCAGTTCTGGGGTTAAATCCAAGCCAAGCTTGTTTACAGAAGTGAAAACACATGATTTGTACAAGACCCGGCAATTACAAGAACAGCCCCCAGCATCCAGTAAAGCCACGTCTTTGGGAAAGTGGGGCTTATAGATTAGACCCACTTCTGTTTTATAGTTTCACAGTAATTTTAAACCTTAAACATAACGTTCACCCTCACAAAATGAGTGTGAGAAAAAAAAATATCTTACTATAATTCAAAATCCTGACACAATTCCAAAACAATCCTTTTACTTACAAAATGTTAGAAAAACTTTTATTTATTAAAATGCCATAAGCAAAGCAAAACATGTTATATTTCTGAGACAGCAGAAAGATAACAGCAGAACTTTGGCCTTCAACAGCCAGGACTGTGTTTATTAGCTCATCTAGAGAGTGACAGCCTCTTCCCCATGAGAAATGGAGGGGTCTGTCAGTAGATAAAGCTGGCTTTGGTCTTTTATAGGGGGAGTGGGGGGCTTGAGAATGGGGAAATTGTTGCATCCATGTGTGTTATATGCAGGTCTGCAGTTTCTCTTTCCTAGACTTGTCTGCTTCAATCAGGACGGAATATCTTGGGACATAGGTTATCTCTACAAACATTCCTTTCTGTACGGACTGAACAAGGTCATCTGTTACCTTGTAGGAATGCTATTTTACAATCTAGGTCCCCTGTCAAAAAGTAAAAATGAGAAAATGGTGGAAAGAATTTGTACCATGTAGAACAGACACAGGACACCTCCAGCACCATCCCTACTCCATCCTACCTCACCCCTGACTTCCCTCCTCAAGTTCCTCCCTATTTTCCCTAACTTTCCTTAAGACTCTCCCTATCCCCACAGCATTCCTGCCCAATTTAACAATATCTTTAAAAAACAACACCTTGCACACTTGCTGCTGTGTCTCGAGTGCTGATTTCTTCTCAGAACTAACATGTTGAAGCTTGAGCCCTGATGTAATAATGCTAAGCCCTTGTAGAGCCAGCGGGTGTATGCAGGCTGTTGAAGGAGAATTGCCATCAGTAGTCTTACTCAGGTAAGAACTTAGCATGCTGCCATAGGCCATGCTGGTGTCCGTGAGGATGTGTTGATGTGGGTGCTGCTGGTAGCGGCCATGTTGGTGTCCATGATTCCAGCTGCCACCAGAAACCATGTTGAAGTCCACAATCCATGATGCTGAGGGCTGGATGCTATGGGCAAAGAAGCTTCTTTTGCAGTGGTATCAATGACTACAGACTCATAACTGAGAACGAGAGTTATTGATGGTTTCTGTGATCCCCCACCCCCCCAAAGAAACAGTCCAGGCAGAAAGCTATTGAAGAGAGTCCTTAAAAACTGTGATAAAGATACTGAAGTCTACCTCACCACGGTTGGTGACTTCTGGCAAGGGCAGAGGTAGGGTGGGGGAGGTAGGTGAGTGGGGCTGGCTTACAGTTTCAGAAATTTATTTCATTATTGTCATGGATGGAAGCCTGGCAGAATGCCGGGCAGACATAGTGCTGGGAAAGTAGCTGAGAGTTCATCAGGCAACAGAAAGAGAGAGTGACACTGGGCCTAGCTTGGGTATCTGAAACCCCAAGGTCCACCCCCAGTGACATACTTCCTCTAACAAGGCCACACCTACTCCGACAGGGCCACACATCCCAATAGTGACACTCCCTATGGGCCTATGGAGGCCATTTTCATTCAAACCACCACAATATGTATAATTAGTATATGCTAATAAAACTTTCAAACAAAAAATAATGTTGTATTTGCATTAATCATAAAGTTTTTATTCTTATCATTATAAGGATATTGTATAACATCTATTTATATAAGTTATAGGCCTTATAAATAATCTAGAGATAATTTAAAGTGTATAGGTTATATGAAAATACTATATCATGTTATATAAGGAGAGAGCATCTGTGAACAGTAGTATTCATAGTGCATTTTTAGGTACTGAGGAAAAAATTTATTATTGAAAGTGATGAAAGAAAAGAAGTCTAGCGTGAATCTTGTGTTCTGCAAAAAACAAACAAACAAACAAACAAACAAACAAAAAACAAAAAAAAACCCAAAAAACAAAAACAAAAACCCCACAATTCTTTAGGAAAGGTAGCATACAGGTACTTGCCAACAAATAACTTTCCTGATGTTGTGTTAGATTACCCTGACAAAGGCAACTAACGGAAGCAAGAGTTTATTTTGGCTCACATACAGGGTGCTGTCCATCAGAGGAGGGATGTCTAGGCAGCAGGCGCTTGAAGCCAGCCAGTCATTTGCATCTGTAGTCCAAAATGTACCTATTGCTCAGTTCCCGCTTTCTATATACACAATCCAGGTTCACAACTAGGTGTTTAATCACAGTGTGTGTCTTCCCAGCACAGCATAGTCAAGATAACCCCACGCAGGCATGCCCAGAAGACCCATCTCCCAAGTGATCCTACTTTGTTTTAAGTTAACAAACACTATCACAGCTCTACCCCTTGTCAACATTATACAGAAACATATTTTAATTCATATCCTTCCACTGCTTGCCCATGTAGGCTCAAGACCATCTTATAATATCAAATACATTCAGTGTAACCTTGAAACTGCCCAGTCATTAACAGTTCTGACACCTTAAAAGTCCAAGTCCTTAACTGCCAACTCCTATTAAACAAAATAAACTACATTCTTCCAACACGTAATGTCAGTGAATATTCCTATTCAAGGGTATGAATATGAACACTACTTTTTTCTCTTTTTTGTGACACAGTGAGTTTCATTAGGGATGGTTATAAGAATTATAAGAGTATGGTTCAGGACTGTGTCCATCTTATCATTTTTAAACCACTGAGGAAAGTATGAGAAGGAAAAAAGACACAGCAAGGAAATGATTGGATCAAAGCAAGGACTAAAATCCATCAGGACAAATACCAAATCCTGCAGCTCCATTTTCAGGTATATGGAGCTCATGATGAAATTAGCTGGACACAAAAGTATCCAGCTGGGTTGTTTGAAATACACATGGAGTCTTTCTCAGGTTGCCTTCACTCCAAGCTTGCAGTACGCCTTGGAAGATGTCCCATGGTTCCAGCATCTCGAGTATTCCAGAGTCTCTGCTGTAGCACTGGCTTCACCTTCACAACTTTTCATATGCAAGATCCTATCCAGACTTCCTTGAAGGACTCTGACCTGCTTCCGGTTCAAGATGGCGCTCGGACTCCTAGGATCTGTATCAGGCCCTGTATGGTGATCCTGTGAAAACACGCTTCCAGGCAGTTGCTTTCAACTCCTTTCTTCCTTGAAATGAATTTAGATTTTCAAAAGATGGAGTCTTCAAAGGGTGGGATCTTTGCTCATAGAACACCCTTTTTTTCTTTTTCTTTTCTTTCTTTCTTTTTTTGTCTGCAGTACCACGGCAGCATAAGCGTCTGCTCTTCAGTCACGTCAGTCTCCTTAACAGTTATAGCCTGCTTTCTCAGCACCGGCTCAGATGTTCTCCCGTCTCTTTAGTATTATAGTTGTAAATGCTTACATAAAACAGAACTGATAGGAAATCGTATTCAAAAAGCACTAAAAAAAGAAGAATAAACTGAACATAAAACTGGAAGGAAAAGGAAGAAAAAGATAGATTATATCAGAAATGTTGTTTCCTAAAAAAAAATAATAGAGAAAACAAATTAAGTCAAGAGTAACTTTTTAGAAAAGATCAGCAAAACTGACATACTTTCAACTCCACAATGTTTAAAAATGAGATGACTCAACTGATTAAAATTAGACACAGAACTGAGGACACCACAACCAAATTTATAAAAAAAAATCAAGAGGATTATAAAACAATACTATGAACAATTGGATCCAAACAGATTTGATAATTTGGAAGAAAAAAATCTTAAAATATAGCCTATCAGGCCTGAACCTGAACTGTTAATAGGAATCTAAACAGACTTATAATTATTAAAGAAATTGAGTGAATGATTAAGAACCCCTCCCAATATAGAAAAGTCCAGAGCCAGATGGATCAACTTATGGACTGTACCACAAATGTAAGTCCTAAACTCTTGAAAGAAAAAAACCGTCTTAACAGAAAAGAACATGAAACTCATTTTCTTAGATTAGTACTGCCATGACATCAAAGCCAAGGGCACCAGAAGAGAGGAAATCTAGAGATAAATATACTTTATAAATACTTATGTCAAATCCTTAATAAGATGTAGCAAGCTGAATGCATCAATATACTGAAAAGATTATATACCACAAACCAGAGGTATTTGCTTCTGGAACGAAAGGATGCTTCAACATCTGGGAGTCAATATAATTAACACTCTATATTAACAGAAGAAAGAACAGAATCTGTTGCAGTTTTGATTGATATTGTTCTGAAGCTGGAGATCTACTTAGCTGAGCTGTCTGATTTGCTGGCATAGTAGTTCATAACAGTTCCACAGAAACTTCTCTTAGAAAGTTGCTGGTGGCACTATCCTTTCTTTCAATACTAATTTTGACTTTTAAAATGGGTCTTTCTTTTTGTCTGTTCATTATTGTTAATGATTTATTTTAATTAATTTTAAATATTATTCTTGTTAAATTGTCTATCTTCTCCTCCATTGTTTTCCCAATCTCTAATTAACTTAATTCTGTTTTGTTCGTTTTCATTCTTTTTCTTTTTCTTTTCCTTGAGTTTAGTTGTTCTTTGCAATTTGTTAAGATGGAGACTTGGCATATAGCTCACGCACAAAGTCTTGGATTCAATCCTTAGTACTGCATACAAGATTGTCACAGTGACATGTGCCTATAATCTCAGCACTATGGAAGTACAGGCAGGAGAATCAGAAATTCAAGGTTATTGGTAGCTGTACTGTAAAGGTCCATGATTCTCCAAAACTCTGATACCCCAGACTCAAATAGTAAAAATTCAAAATAATGTAAAGCAAAGAGTGTCTTATTCTGCAGAAGTCCAGCATGTTGGGTCTATAGTTTACCAAGATAGAGACCCCCAAATGAGATTGCAGGCCCAATTTAAAGCACATTAGGGGAATTACAGGGAGGAGTAGGTGACCTTTATCTTAATTGATTGGCTCTTTATCTAGGGACATTCCAGAACCATTGTTGGGGGGGGCCTGGAAACTGTTGCTGGGGAAGTCTGATTCACTGTCCTTGCCTCAGGTGGCAGGGCAGTGACTGAAGGCAGGGCAGTTTCTGATTGGCTGCCTGAGGCCTGGGTTTTTTTTTTTTTTTTCTTTTTCCTAGTAACTGACTTGTCTGTACATGCCCAATTCTTGGAAACAAAAATCTAGGCCTAGTCTCTTGAACTGCCAATTTGAAGCCTGTCATGGAGTCAATCTGTCTCAGTTCCCTCAGCATGGCAAGTTCAAAGCCAGATTGGGCTATATGAGAACCTGTCAAAAACAAAACAAAACAAAACACTAGAAAAATAAATTCATTAGAGTGGAAAATTACATTATTGATTTGAGATCACTTTTTTCTAATACAGGCATACACATAAACTTACCTTTGTCATTTCTCTCCTCCTCTTCCTCTGTTTCTTCTTCTACCCCTTCCTCTACTTCTTTTTCCTCCTCCTTTTCTTCCTCCTCCTCCTCCTCCTCCTCCTCCTCCTCCTCCTCCTCCTCCTCCTCCTCCTCCTTCTCCTCCCCCTCCTATCCTCCTTCTTTTTTGTGGTACTGGGAGAATCAATGGATGCACTGCACATGCCAGGAAAGTGCTATTTTTCCAGCTCTGTTCATACTTTTGTATTTACCCTACAAATTGTTCATGTAAATTTGAAGACCCCCAAACTCGGGAGACCCTTACTCAAGTCTCAGGAAATCACGGCCACCCCAAAATCACAAGACACCATACCTGGATGCAATTAGCAGAGGTTTATTGGGGAGAGTTGGCTAGCCAACGGTCAAACTGCTCTTCCACGCACGAACAGAATTTGACCCCAGCCAGCAAGCTGAGGGGCTTTTTTATAGCACAGGGTAGGGAAAGGGAGGAATTTTTGTACAGTTACACATGATTGGTTGTTTTACAAATTTTGAACATCAGCAGGCTGTAATACTGGGAAGACCTCAAGGGCGGAGAGAGGCAACCAAGAACAGTGGAAAGTTAGCTACTTTTTGGAACCACCCAGACTTGCATCTTTCTCTGTGGTCAGGAATGTCTTCTTGCTTTGGGCCTTCCCCACCCTGAGGCTTGAGAAATGTTAATCCAGCAAGTGTCCTCTGATTCAGGGATAATGTCCTCCACCTGGAATGTATCCTGGGGTAGTGAAGGCCTGAAATCTTACGTTCAGTTCCACCTTCTGGAACCTGCATTTTTTTTGCTCAGGTCTAGGATAAAGAAAAAGCCTGTATATATTTCATAAAATGGTCTTTATACTTTTTCACTCTACAAATTTATTTCAGAAAATGTTCAAGTTTTCATATCATTTTATCTAGGTATTATGTATAAGTATGTTTAGTTTTTAAATATATTGGATTTCCCAAATCTCCTTGTTGTCTCTAATTTAATTTTTGTGTGTGTGTTTAGAAAATATACTTTTGATGAGGATTACATTGACTCCATAGTTTATTTTGTATTAATGAGACAGGCTGACTCTATGACAGGCTTCAAATTGGCAGTTCAGGAGATTAGGCCTAAAAAAAAAAAAAACAGGCTTCAGACAGCTAGTCAGCAACTGCCCCACCATCTGGCCTGAAGGAAGAACAATGGGTCAGCAACTTTTCTAGCCCTCTTTCCCTGGTAATAGTTCTGAAATGTCCTTAAGGTATAGAGCAAGATGAGGCTACCTACTGTTCCAAGCCCCTCTGTGTCCCCTTCGCCCGTGAAAAAGGACACGTGAGGCAATGTTTGGGTGGTTACTACAATGAGGCTTTACTTCTTGTATAAGCAGAAGAGGAAAGATGGAAAAACCAGAAAAGGCACTGTTTATATACACCCTAGAGTGATGTGTTCACTTCTGATTGGCTGTTCACTCATTACCCATAATACGCCCCGGGATGGGCAGTGACTTTTGGCACGCTTTTTGCCTTTTGTACCTGCTCAGTCAGTTGTTTACTAGTGGGAGGACAGGATGTCAGTGCCATCTTGCAATGGCGCAATGTATCACCGCTAACCGCGGCTTCCTACATCTCCCCCTGTTTAAATTATTAATATGGAACAGCCTTTTGCCTATCAAGCACGGCACCAACTCAGTGAGGGAAAGCAGAGGCCTGATCCCCTGTGCAAAATGAGATATTGTAATGGGTTTACTTCCCATACCCATCTCGATGCCTTTTGACGGGAAAGGGAGCCTCCACCCTGGGGCGCCATCAGGGGAGGTTTCTTGGCATCAAACCTTTGTGCAATCAGGCATACTTTTGGGAAATCTATCCACACTCGTGGAACATTCCCTGTCGAGTACCCACTCACAACACCTCTAGATATTCAGGTACCACAGTTATTCAGGCAAGGGCTGGCTAGACTTAGACCTTTCATCGACCCAGTGCAATGGGCTGAACCCTTGGGATGCATCGACTGAGGGTCTCAGTCATCGGCTACTTTCTTAGCCTAGATAGCCAAATTTCAGGGGGAGATGCTTGCTCAAGGCTACGAGTGCTTGGGCGATAGCGACCTTGTCACGTTTTTGTTGGGCTCTGAGCTTACAGACCAACCATCATGAACACTAATCCACAACATAGGGCTGCACCAAACAGGCCTATCCCCACCCTTTAAGAAAGAAGGAAAAGGTAGAGGTAAGCCAAGAAGTAAGATCGCCAGGGGTAACGGGGTCCACTCGTGTTCCATTAAGGCTCGAAATCCGGATCTGCAATTGCTGTTGCACCTGGTCCAGCTCCCCAGTCCAATTCCCTTTTAAATAAGCAGAAAGATTATGGCTTTGAATATATGTATCATTCACAAATCTCAGAGGTGTAATACCTAGATGTGGGGTTGCTGACACGCAGCTCATTTGAACCACATCCGTAAGCTGCTACACATGGGCTTGGAGCAAATCAACTCTGATTGACCAACAGGGTGCCTGATATGCATCCACTTTCTGTAGAATGGTCAAAGCCTCAGAGGTCTTTTCTGAGATTTGATTAACAACAGTGGCTGCTGTAACTTTGTTAACCATGCCTGTGCCAGCTGTCACAGCTGTAGCTGCAGAGATGGTGATAGCAGTGATAATGGCTGCAGTAATGCCAAAGTCTCTTTTATGTCTCAATAATGATGTAGTAGGGAAAGTTTCAGGATCAGCTTCTACTGGGATGGGCACAAAGGTAGGCACATGCACAACCAAGGCTAGGTCTAGTGATCCATTCCAGCATTGTGCCAAAAGGCATGTAACATTCTTACACTCCAAGATATCAGAATTATTCTGAAAGTTGGATAACATAAAGAAAAATGGGGGGTCCACACACACTGACACCGGTTGTGCAGATGCATTCCTAAACACCTTATTAATTTTAATATTATTCAAATGGCTAGAGATATTAGATCGTGTAGCTGAAACATTTTGTATTTCATGAAATATACCATTCAACAAGACAAAGGCAGATACACTCTTTTTTAACATTCTAAACAGTGGCTACAACACATAATTTAATTGTGTTGAAGCAGGGTAAACTCAAGAAAATACACATATGATTTAATTACATATACTGTCTTCTCAATAGATGAGGCATCTGTAAATATAGTAAATATAGCAAACATCTTTTCTATGGTCTGTATGCATAGTAAATTTTAGGAAATATAAAAGCATGTATAGAGAAAACTGTAACATATGATTATCAAATTTGTCTAAAATGTTTGTCATGTAATAGGCCAAATATCACTATTTTTCAATAACCAATTTAATTGTTATGTTTAATTGTTGATAACTGACAGCTTACTTTATTTTCAGCAAAGCTATCTATCTTTTATTAATTAATTGTCAAGGGGAATTAGGACTTGCATCCCTTTGAAAATATCAAATAGAGGTTTAAATCCTCCTATGGTAAGCTTAAGATGAGGTTTTAGCCAATTAATATCTCTAAACAACTTTTAAAAATCACTAAGAGCAAATCAAGATTAAAAGTAAACCATTTTCTTTTTGCATGTACACTCACAAGCCAGAAGATGGTGTTAGATCCCCACCACAAATGGTTGTAAGCCACCATGTGGTTGCTGGGAGTTCAGCTTTTATATTTTAAAGGTCTAGCCTTTAACGGCTGAGCCATCTCTCTAGCCCCAACTTGTCTCAAATATTGAAAAGACACTGCCTTTGAATCCTTTCTGGAGCAACAAGTAGTCCAAAATTTTTTTTAAAGCTTGTTATATTGGAGCAAAGGCTTGTGGAAAAAACTTCTTTAGAGAAATCCACTAATAAAGTATCACACAATGAATAATATACACTAAAAGATTTAACCTCTTAATTTTTTTTTGTATTAAAGCAACAACAATATTTATATATATATAATGTAAAACAATTAACCATTTTCTGAAGCAATTATTTCTAACAAATATCGCTTCATGGGCTCTTAAAAATTATGAATAAATTACTGCCTGTAAACCTCTCACCTTTACCAGAAATGTAAAGGGATGCTGTAAAAACATCTTTTATATCTATAATAATTCTATAAGCATTTACTGAAATGGCAGCTGGAGTAGGCAAGTTAGGCTGTATAAATCTTAAATTTGAACTTTATTTTGGATTAATTTAATAACCAATCTTTTTTAGTCCAATGAATATATCGAATAAAAGCCAACCTTATTCTCTAATAATTGTTACATATAGAGGAATCCAAAGCATCTCATTTTTAAGAACTTTGAATATAAAGGAATTAGAACAATTTGAACAATATTTTATCAGCAGGCACAGTTATACTCATGGAGGGAAGTAGGCATAATTTTAATTTCTGCAGCATAATTATAACTCTCAGCCCACAGACTGTTGTAAAGTCTTTGGGTCTTAGATTTATCCCTCTTCTTACAAGAAACAATGAAGACAAAAGGCAAATTCTGGTAAGCACATTTCTAGGACCAGGTGGTGAAGACCCAGAACAAAAGGGACGCTTAGCACCTGGGCTTCTGCAGCTCAGTCTGCATTGTCTTAATTCAAATGTAAATGTGCTTAACCTCCCTCTGGCCAGTTCTCTGAGGCTTGGCTAGGCTGAACTGTGCAATTTTTATTTAACTTTAACTTTAAACCTTAAATTTAAACTGTAAACTTTAAAAGACATGTGTTGTATCTTTTCTCTATAAACATAGGCAAATCAAAAATTTTCAAACTCTCGGTTGAACTACCAACTGTAGCCAATGGAATATTGGCAGTTTAACTATGTTTTTAAGCCTCTTTTGTAATATTAGAGTATAACCATATTTTTGAGAAACAAAACCAATCTTTCACGATGTAAGCAATCTATTTTCTCTAAAATCAACACCAAGTATATTACCTTTAGGCTATAAAGTTTTGCTGCCACAAAACAAAGTGTAAAATTTAATGGAAAACTTGTAGCATTGTATAACTCAGGTTGTTGGCGGGTGCGCCGTGACGATGGGGCAACCAAGTAACACTCAATAACTGTAAACAAAGGCAGCACTGTAGAATTTGAATATACTGGCATGGGAACAGGCCAAGATCTAACTATGGCCCATAGTGGTATACTTATCCCCAAATCGAACATCAGTATCAGGAGACTCAGAGCCGTAATCTTGCAATCTAGCTTCATTCTTCACAATCTGCACCAGCCGAGTAGGGACCCAAATTGAATTGTCTTCACCTGTGGAATAAACACAAACACAGCTCCCCTCCCCAGGCTGCAACAGGCTCTCAGCCAATCTTGTAGCCTCTTGTTCCTACGAGGGACAATGGCTGCACGGCATTCAGCTGTGGCATTTTCAAAGATCATCTGTTCTATCACTGGCATTGTTTGCTCTGGTTCCCCAAAGATTCTGCCATAAAGGAGGGTCCTTTTGTCCTCCACTCTCTCTCCACCAACTGGTGGAGGGTCCTTAACCTTAATAGGCTCTGCAGTGGCCGCTGTTTCTTTTGAGTACTCTCTTTTTTTACCAGACTCCTGGGTTTGCTTCTTTTGTCCAGGCCTTCTTGCCTGCTTCCCCTTTCCAGGCTCTTTGGCCTGATCTGTTTCTCCAGGCTCTTTGGCCTGATCTCCAGGCTCCTTGGCCTGATGCCGGCTAACACGCTCTGGTTCTGGTATGCTAGGGTGGCCCTCTCCTGAAACCTCTTGACTTGCACTAATAGCTAAAAACAAAAGCAATGCAAACAAGAGGCTAGCTAGTGGAGCGGCGGCGGTGAGTGAAAGTCCGCTTGCAACGAAGGCTTCCACCCCAGGCATATCTCCCAGAGATGTACCTCGATCCTGTAGTCTTTTAACTCCCCCCAAAACTTGGGGGGTCTCCGCTGCGCCTTGAAATCCACGGGTTTTCGGCGCCAGATGTTCCGAGCCCCTCCGTGTCCCCTTCGCCCGTGAAGAAGGACACGTGAGGCAATGTTCGGGTGGTTACTACAATGAGGCTTTACTTCTTGTATAAGCAGAAGCGGAAAGATGGAAAAACCAGAAAAGGCACTGTTTATATACACCCTAGAGTGATGTGTTCACTTCTGATTGGCTGTTCACTCATTACCCATAATATGCCCTGGGATGGGCAGTGACTTTTGGCGCGCTTTTTGCCTTTTGTACCTGCGCAGTCAGTTGTTTACTAGTGGGAGGACAGGATGTCAGCGCCATCTTGCAATGGCGGAATGTATCACCGCTAACCGCGGCTTCCTACAACCTACCCCAGAATTCTTCAACAACAGATTCTAGCACCCATTCCCTGATAATGGTTTTGAAATGTCCATAAGAGATAGAGCAAGATAAGGTCACCTACCCTGGAATTCCCCTAAGGTGCTTTAAATCGAGCCTACCAGCTCACCTGCTTGTCTCTCTCTACCTCTCTCTACTTCTACAATGGGAAGTCCCAGTATGCTGGACTTCTGCAGAATAAAACACCCTATGTGTTTACATACTATTTGAGTCCCGGTTATCATTTTTCAGCGAATCATGGACCATTACATTTGGGGGCTCGTCTGGGATTTACTGGAGGCCCCCTGACCCAAATAGTCAAGTGTTTTTTTGATTGGTGATAAAATCTGGATTAAGAGACATAACCACAAGACTCTGGAACCTTGCTGGAAAAGACCTCACACTGTGATCCTGTCCATGCCTATGGCTGTTAAGGTGGTCAGGATCAGGGCATGGATACACCACTCCCATGTTAAGCCTGCCAGGAGAGATGATCCAGCAGTTGAGGTCCCAGTGGAGATTTCCAGGTGAACAGCCACAGGAATGTTGGAATGTCAACCCACACCCTGTCGATTTGATGAAAGTGTGACTCCAGTGCTCCTGATCCTGCTTGCTTTTTATTATTATTATTTTTTTAATTTTTAAAATTTACTTTACATCCCAATCATAGCCCCCCTCTCTTCCTCTTCCCAGTCTCACCCTTACAAATACCTCTCCCTGTTACCCCTTCCTTTCTCCTCAGAGAAGGGGAGTTCTCCTTGGATACCACCCCACCCTGGGACATCTAAGTCGTAGCAAGTCTAGGTACATCCTCTCCCACTGAGGTCCAACCAAGCAGTCCAAGTAGTGGGGAAGGGAATCCAATGGCAGGAAACAGAGACCAAGATAGCCTCTGCTCCACTTGTTAAGGGACTCACATGGAGACCAAGCTGTACATTTGCTACAAATGTGTAGATGGTATACAGTTCCTGCATGCTGCCTAGTTGGTGGCCCAGGTTCTGTGACCCCCACAGTACCAGGTTAGTTGACTCTGTGGGTCTTGTGGTGTCCTTGGCCCCTCCAACTTGCTCACTTCTATCTTTCACTCTTCCACAAGAACTCCAGGGCTCTGCCTGATGTTTGGCTGTGGGTCTTTGCATCTGTCTCCATCAGCTACTGGATGAAACCTCTCAGGAGACAGTTCTGCTAGGCTCCTGTCTGTAAACATAGCAGAGTATTATTAATAGTGTCAGGAGTTGATTCTCTCATACAGGGTGGGTCTCAACTTGGGTTAATCACTGGTTTGCTGTTCCCTCAGTCTCTGCTCCATCTTTATCCTTGCACATCTCGTAGGCAACACAAAGTTTGGGTTGAAAGTTTTGTGAGTGGATTGTTGTCCCTCTCCCTCTTCTGGAAGTCCTACCTGGCTATAGAAGGTGATCACTTCAGTTTCTATATCCCCTCTGGTGGGAATTTCAGCTATACTCACTACCATAGACATTCTGTGTGCTCACCCCCGAGGACTTTAGCTGGGCCCAGAGATGCCCCCACCAATTTCCATTCTCATTTTCAGCCTGCTCCCACTCTCCCTTTCCCCACCTCTGATCAATATCCTCATTTCCCTCTTTACCCTCTCTCCTACCCAGTTCCCTCTTTTGCAGGCAAATGAATAGAACATGAGAATATCATCCTGAGTGAGGGAGCCCAAACCACAAAGATGCATATGTTATGTACTCATTTATAAGTGGACATTAGCCCTAAAATGCAGGATAACCATGCTATAATCCACATACCCAAAGAAACTGGGTAATAAGGAGGTCCCAAGGGAGGATGCACAAATCTCACTCAGAAGGGGAAAATAGTCATTGGAGGTGGATGGAGAGAGGTCTTTCTTAAAGGGATTTGAGAAAGCATTCTGCAAACAGCCTGAGGGAGCCTGCAAGTGGATTCTTCCTCACCTTCGATAAGAGTTCAAGTCCAGCTGTCACCTTGACCTTGTGAAACTCATAGCCAGACATAGTATGTAACATTTCTATTCTACAGAAGCTCACACAATAAATGTGTATTGTTTTAGGCAAGACAACTGAGCTTGTGGTCATTTGAAATGTAGATATTAGTAAATAGTTAATACATTGATATTTCTAATTTCTTTTAATTTTCTTTTTATCTTATTACATGTCATTGACCCAATCCTTTTTCTTCTTGTGATATTTCTTTTAACTCCAGTTAGCTTTTCTTTGACATATGTAATTTATTTATACAGGGGATGTTTGGATTCTTAATTCATTTTCTTGGCAGTTCTGGTCTCATCTCCTGATTCACTCTATAGAGTTATCTTAGAATTCTTTCTTCATTCAGTTTAGCAACTGTTTAGCAACTTTTCACATATCAAGAAGTGCTTACTACCCAAATGCAATCAGGCTGAGCCTCCTGCTCTTTATTTTCCCCTAGGCCATGTTACATACCAAAGAAATCAAACCTTAGTTCTAAGAAATTGTATTCTCTATCTTTGTGAAAGTTGGCATTACCCAGGGCTGAACATTTGCCATTGGACAGGGACAGTAAGCCTCAGAGTTACATTTATTGGTCACCTACATCTTCCAACTTTGAGGACATTAAGCCTAAGGTCTGTGACAGTATTTTCCCACAGTGACAGACAATGAGAACATAGAGGAGATAGTTGAATTCTTTGTTTTTGATTCTTTGAGCTTTTTCTGAAGTAAGGGTCTCTTTGAACACTGTAGACATGTGTGAGAGGATCTGCTGGGGAATAGGCGCCATTATGGGGGTAGGAAAGTAAGTAAAGGCTTTAAGTTAAAGATTTATGCCAGATACTTATAAAACTTCTCTACCCCTAAGAATATAATAAAAGGAAAAGAAAAATAATGAAATCTGTATAAATGCTTCTAGTATTGAAATAGGAGCTCATCCATGGCATATTTCAAAGGGTATTATTTTGTTTATTTGTGTGTCTAAGACAGACTCTCACACTGGGTGGTGGCGGCACACGCCTTTAATCCCAGCACTCAGGAGGCAAAGGCAGGTGGATCTTTGATAAGTTTGAGGCCAGCCTGATCTACAGAGTGAGTTCCAGGACAGCCAGGACTACACAGAGAAACCCTGTCTCAAAAAAACAACAAACCAAACCAAAACCAAAAACAACCCCCCAAAACAAAAAAAGCAAAAAGTAAAACAAAACAAAAAACAAAAACAAGCAAAAAAAAAAGCAAACAAAACCACAGCAGGATCAAGCCAAGACAGTTCTAGTCATCAACTCATGACTGTCTCACACTGTCCTCCTGACAATAAGCCCCACTGGCACCCCTATTTTGGTGGATAAGAATCAAGTTCCTGGCAGTTCTGTGGGGAGAATAATTAGGAAACCAGGTGAGACTTTTTCCTCCAATAAATAGTGACTTAGAATAGCAGAAAGAAGCATTAAAACTCCCCATTCTTTTCTCTGGTCTGGAAGGAAAGGGCAGCATGTCAGGGAAAATGATTACCAGTTATTGTAAGACATAATAGCTTGATAAAAATTTAAAAAAATTTCAAAGCTCCAACCAAACCAAAACAGAAAAAGCCATGGTGTTTCCTGAGGTCCAGGTGACAGCAAGGCAATACTGGATTTTCTATTGGATGTTTGCATCTCCAAGAGCTGTAGAGCTATGGGCAAACCCAAAGACCTCCTGTAGAGTTATGGGCAAACCCAAAGAAAGGTCTCCTGTTGCTGTTTTCTGAGGTTTCTATATTACCTGGTGGCACCAAGCAAGAGGAATCTACTGTTACTCTTCTGGAGGCCAGAAATCGTTAACGAAGATGCTTGCTGGTTGGTTCATCTTCATTCTTAAAGTTCTTAGAGAGAACCCATCCTGCTTCTTTTAGCTTCTCTTGACTCTATGTTTTATGTGGCCTGTGGAAGCATAATTCCAGTTCATGAGCTTTCTTCTGCTTGTCTCTGTGTGCTCCTTCTATGTCATGTAAGGAAGGATTTTCTGAATTGAGGGTTCATGCTAATCTACAGTGAGGTCAGTTTCAGGTCTTATACCTTTAAATGATCTCATTCCTAGGGCTAGAGAACCAGCTCAGTGAGCAAGAACACTTGAGATGCAAGCTTTAGGACGTAAGTTTGGATCACTTGAACCCCTTAAAAGTCTTGTATAAAATCCTGGCATGGCTGCCAACTGTCACCCCAGCCATGAGCTATGTATAGGACAGAGAAAGGCAGATACTGAGCTTATTGTCCAGTCAGTGTAGCAAAAGCAGCAAGCCCAGGTTCAAGGAGAGACCCTGTCTCAAGGGAATAAGGCAGAAAAGGATAGAGCATGACACAGATGTCCTCATTTGGTTCCCAAATTCACACACACATACACACACACACACACACACACACACACAGGGAGAGAGAGAGAGAGAGAGAGAGAGAGAGAGAGAGAGAGAGAGAGAGAGAGAGAGAGATATGCTTTCTTAATAAGGTCTCATTTTGAGGATTTAATGAGTAAGCATTTTATAGGGACACTATTTTTCCCACTATAAAGATGGTTCTGAGGGAAATTATGACTCATCATAATTAAAAATTGATTGTTTTTTAAAACATGGTTGTATTCTTTGGTACAAATCTCAGAGGGCAGGAATCAGGGTGCTTGCTGATTTGGGTACTTTTCTGAGGTTGTGTGGGTAGTCCACTTTCATATGCACGCATACTGTGGCCACATTCAGGTACATGTGTTTGCCCTATTTAACTCTCTGTTATTGTGTTAGTTCTTACCCAAGCATAGTCTCTGTTTCTAGAAGTTTCCTGTGTTTTTGCTTCTGGTTTCCTTCCTCCACATTCAGAACTAACACTAGTGAGCTGGATTCCTCTCACACCTTGAGTCTCTCGGATGATAGTTTCCACTTCTGCCTGCTCTATCTAGGTTTATTTTATACCATGTTTCTGCTTCCTCTTTTAAAAAAAAGACTATTTAGGTCGTCACTCAAGGATGTGCAGCTTCAGGTGCAGCTGAGCCTATGAGTTTCTGGGGACCTGTAGAAGCAGTCTGAATGCCCAAACTGGGTTGTTCCAGTGCCAGACTTGACAGGCTGAATTTGGCTGCTCCTCTTTGTACCTTGCAGGACCTTGTTGAAGCAGATGATGTCTTGGGCTGCCACTAGCCTGAGAGAGACGGCTGCCCGATGCTTTCGTGTGTGATGCCTTGGGTTCCGCGTGGGTCCTTGGTGCATCTCCCAGCGTGAAAACCTCGGCTGTGGTGCAGCTCCACACAGGACGCTGCATGTCATCGTGACGGCCTCGGCAGGACACAGTAAATGGTCTAAAGTCCGGCACATCAAGGGCCCCAAGGACATGGAAAAGAGTTGAATCTTCTCTAAACTCACTCTCAGTATCCGCCTGGCAGTTAAAGAGGGAAGGTCTAACCCCGAGAACAGCAGTAGCCTGGCCAACATCTTAAAGGTGTGTCGCAGCAAGTATATGCCCAAGACAACTATCGAGTTAGCACTGAAGACTCGAGAATAACAAGGGCATTTATTTGCTGTATGAGGGTCGTGGTCCTGGATGGTATTCTCTGCTCACTGAGGCGTTATCAAACAGTGGTCCCAAGTGCCATCTGACATTAAATATAGCTTGAACAAGAATGGGGGAATGATGGCTGAAGGCGCACGACATTTTTTGACAAAAAGGGTGTGTGTTGTGGTTGGAGGTGGAGGACAGAGAGAAGAAAGCCGTGAACCTAGAGTACGCCCTAGAACTGGCCATCGAAGCATCGGAGCTGAGGATGTGAAGGAAGCTGAAGACGAAGAAGAAAAGAACCTTTTAAAATTCATTTGTGATACTTCTTCACTACATCAAGTGAGGAAAACTGGACTCCCTGGGCCTGTGTCCTGTATCCTGTTCGCTGGAGTTCATCCCTCACTCCAAGGTGCACCTGGCTGAACCTGAGCTGGAACAGGCTGTTCACCTCATCCAGGTTTTTAACAACCATGAGGATGTGATTCAGGTTTATGACAATATTGAATAAGCAGACTTGACTAGACATGTCTCCAGGCTTTTTCCTAGGCCAGCACGAGCTTCTGCAGCCATCTCAGAGACTGAAACAGGTGGGAGCCTATTAGAGACCTGATGCAATGGCTTACAGCCTTGGGAAAAGGGGACCCTTAGCTCTGTTGGTATCACAGGGCCTTCTGGAATACAAGGTGAGACTGGGCAGCTGGTCTGATCTGACTCTGATCCCAGGTGACTGGCACTTGTGAAGAGTCTTAAGTGTCCTGTAGTACCACAGAGTGCAAAATCATCTTCAGTAATAACAGTAGTGACTGTTGGATGCTTTAAAAAATTATTTAATTATTTATTTAATTGTTTCATTTTAAAAATTAATGTATGGTGTGTGTGTGTGTGTGTGTGTGTGTGTGTGTGTGTGTGTGTTAGTGCAGTGCCCAGTGAACCCAGAAGAGAGCCTCAGATCCCCTGAATCTGGAGTTATAGGCTGTAGTGAGCTGCCTGACTTGGGTTCTGGGAACCAGATGGGGTCCTCTCCACAAGCAGTGCATGGTCTTCCCTACTGAGGCACCTCTGCAGCCCCATCTGCTTCCCTCTCTCAGCACACATCTCTCTTCTTTGGCTAAAGAAAGTGCTCCACTTTTTAGGACTTGTGTTACTGGGCTGAGATTAGATAGCACACTTAATTCTCTCTCTCTCTCTCTCTCTCTCTCTCTCTCTCTCTCTCTCTCTCTCTCTCTGTTTCTCTCTGTGCGCGTGTGCACACGTACACATGTGCATGGAAGCCAGATTACTTTGGATGTTGATTCTGAGATGCCTTTTTGTTGTTATTGCTGTTGTTTTGTTTTTGCAGCAGGGTCTGTCATTTGCTTGGAGCTCACCAAGTAGTCTCTGTAGGCTGCCCAGTGCATTCAGGGACCCGCCGGTCTTTGTCTCCCTGGCGCTAGGATGACAAGCATGCACCACCATGCCCAACTTTTGTTCTGTGGGCTCCAGAGCTCCAACTCATTTTACCAGTCAGTCTTTCTCTCCAGCCCCACATCTCCTTTTATTTTTAAGGCCCTTAACTCTTATCATGTCTACAGAATTCCTTTTGCCTTTAAAATGACATGCTCATGTGTTCTGAGGACTTCAGCTGAGAGCAGTGATACTGTATCACAACTTGAAACAATTTATGTGTTTTCAAGGATCCTTACACAGATTTTTAAAACATTGTACTGATAACTACTACGTTTTTTGCTCATAGAATCCCCTGGTCTTTGCATCCTAAAAGCACTTTAAGGAAATAGATAATATTTTGTTTTACTGTGCTATTTTCTCCCTTCCTTGGCACCAGCAGGCCTTTATTGAATATCTGTGCCTGAGAGTCTAAAGAATATTAGTAACCTTTGTTCAGATCTCCAGGGTTCTTTGAAGATTAATACTCTATAAAAGTTCTAAATTAAAATTTTAATTAAAAGCACATATGTGAATTAATGAGACTGGCGATCAGATTCCCAATCTGGCTAATTCACTTAGGGTTTTTTTTTTTTTTTCCAAAATTGAAAGAGCCATGATTTTTTTTCCTCAATAAAATCCCATAGGACAAATTTAATGCAGTCTTCATTTTTAATATGGGCTTAACAATTTGAATTATTTCAAATATAAATTATTTCACTTTATTAAAAGAAGCTCCTGCATAAACTTTGTCTTCAGATGGAGAATAGAAAAAGTTAAATGTGTGCAGCACACTTGTCCTTGCCTGGGACTGAAGGTTCTGTCTCCTATTTCCATGGGAACAATATTTAGGTAGGAATATCAGGTTTGTTCTGGCTCACCTCAGTGATAAATATGCATACTTCTTCAAGTCTCTAGGCCTTCCTGGAATTTCACATTTTAGTTTTGCAATTACTTCATAAAGCATATTTTTAAAACTATATGTAATTGAACATATTGTAAAACCAAACATTTAAAAATGAAAATTGGGCACAAATACAGCAAGAATCATATTCTTAAACACCACAGTTCCATCCAAATTTCTCTTATTTGCAAGATAGGCTCAAAAATAGGAAAAAAAAAAAACATTGCTTTAATTCCCCACTCCATTTCTTTCTCTTCCTACCCACCAAGTTTTGATCTATTCTACCCACATATGTAGGAATTCTGACATGATTGCATTCCTGCCTGCTTACCGTTGTCATGGAGTATCTTCATGCCCTTGCCTGGCTTCTCCAGGAGGATGCTTTGGGATGAAATACTATGCTTGTCCTGGCTAAGGAAGGGAGACCTATTGATCTGATAGGTGAGATTGAAGTAATGAATTTTGAGTTCTGGGAAGCAATTAGATTGCAGAAATAATTCAAGTTCAAGGTAGGGAAATTCACATTTCTAGATTTGAGTATTGGTTGGCAAGAGGCTGAGCTGGTGAATGCTGTTGTGTGGCTACTATGAAGAGAAGAAAATGTGTGTTACTTAATGGTTCCCTATGGTTTTTCTTGATGTAGAAAGCACATATTTTTCTGGCCAGATTTTAGTCAAGTTATTTCTGGTGAGAGTGCTACAAAGATCTGAGGGACCTGAGAAAATGGTCTGAGGGACTTGAGACAATTAGAAACCATTGAAGGATACTGTTGAACACTCTAGTTCTGGTGATTAACAGGAGCCAATGAAGCATGGTTCAGTGTTAAGCTAGAGAGAGGTTGGCTACAATGAGATATTATATCAGCAGCTCCAATATTTGGGCAAATAGAGCAAGATGTAGGTTAGAACTCAGAAGCAAAATCTGACCAGTGTGCTAAAGGAAGGCTCAGTGCTTTCTTTCCACAAGAACAATACTTGGCTGAATTGCATCAAATCCTCGAGTAACCAACACTGGCTCCTCAGGAAACAACTCCCTCCCAGCTTCCATGTCCATCCCTCACCCATTATGATATTATGTTCAGTGTTCCTCAGTGATGTGTGGTATGCTGATGAAGCAGAATATGCATTTGTCAGTCTTCAAGTCATGTCTAGACCACATTACAGAACTATCAACCATTCAAGTCTTCATGTCATGAAAACCACACTACTGAACTATGTCCTTCGGAGAACACCAGTATGAAAACCCACTCCTAGTCTCTCCAGGGGAGAAAGGTACTGAAATAAAATCAAGGCAGATGTTGGCTTTACCTTTAAAAATGATGGTCACATTGCTTTTATAATACTCATGAAAGAAAGACCACTTAATTCTCCAAAGATTGGGAAAAAAAAAAAACATTTGCTATTTTGTTCAGTACTGAAAGCAAACAACCACAATGAAAACTGTTCCCAAGGACTGTTTTCTTTTGCGGAAAGGTGATTCTGCACAGCACCTAACATTGTGAAACATGACCTGGGCCTCATGCTCTATTGTAAACATGTAGACTTGCCTACAGAAATGGACAAGGTGCACGAGGCCAGTGGAGGAGGATGTGAAGCACTAATCAGCATTCACAAATCTCCAACAAAAATTGTAAAGTGGGCCTTAGTACTGATCTCCTCATGCTTTCTGTGAGATTTTTAGAGAACTTACCTAACTTGATCAGGCCATGTTTTTCTGGGTTTTGTTGGCTTGTTTTGTTTTTTTTTGTTATTTTTTAAAATTTTAAGATGTTCTTTTGCGTGTGTGTGTGTTTTGTCTGCATTTATGTGTATGCATAATGACTGCGTGAGTCAGAAGAGGGCATCAGACTCCTTGCCGTTAAAGTTATGGATGGTTGTGAGCTACCAAGTCAGTGCCAGAAACTGAACCCAGGTCCTCTGCTCTACAGGAGCAGCAAGTGCTCTTAACTGTTGAGCCATCTTTTCTTGTTTTCTCCTTCCTTCCTTCCTTCCTTCCTTCCTTCCTTCCTTCCTTCCTTCCTTCCTTCTTTCCTTCCTTCCTTTCTTCCTCCCTCCCTTCCTTTCTCCCTCCCTCCTTCTTCCTTCCTCCTTCCCTCTCTCTCTCTCTCTCTCTCTCTCTCTCTCTCTCTCTCTCTCTCTCTCTCTTCCTTTCTTTCTTTCTTTTCTTCCTTCCTTCTTTCTGTGTGCAAGCACACCTCTCCTATCAACAAAGGCAAATGATCTTTCTAACCCACAGCTCCTTAGAACCCTATTCACTCCTTTGTGGGCAAACAAATCCTGGAACATATCCAGGAACTTGGGGAAAGTAGCTGATGTGGCCTGGACTGCTTTTGTGAATGTGTGCTGTAAGGTGAACTGTGTTCTTTGCCTAAAATTTTAGTGGAACATCTCTATTTACTATCTTATTCCTGTGAAAAATTGGAAATGCATATGACTAAAATCAGATGTACCATGGGAAAGGACATACCCGGTGAACAAACCTTTATGTAACTCAAGCTTGTTCAAAACAGGAAACCACCTATCTCATTTCTTGGAAAGCAGCATCAGCTCCTCTTGGACCCATAACACAAGCTCCAAACAGTAACCAAGGCTCTTGAGTCAAGCTCACTCAGCTCCCAGGCTCTCTCTGGAATCTGCAGCATATCTGGCCTATATTTTCATTTTGCTTTTGAGTAAAATCTTTTGTTACTCAAAAAAGATAAAGAGAACAGAAAACAAAAGACAACAAATGCAGACTTTTCTCAAAGGACTACAAATAGAACTACCAGATGACCCAGCTATATCCAGCTATATCACTTCTGGGCACATACTCAAAGAATCTATATCTCACCACTGAGATAGTTGTACATCCATAATTATTCCTGTTCTATTCACAAAGCAAGATAATGGAATCAGATGTTCATCAAGAGATAAATGAATGGTGAGAATGTGCTACATAGATACAGTGGAGCTTCATTCAGCCAAAAAGAAAAAAAAATGAAATTATGAAAATTTCAGGACAATAGATGAATGTGGAAATTATTTTAAGCAAAATAACCCAGATACAGGAAGTCAAATGCTTCACGTAATCCGTCATTTGTAGATTCTAGCTTCTGATTTCTGTATTAACGTATGTATGTATTTTTGTGGTAGTAAGTAGGTACAGGTTGTAAACAAAAGGATCATGGGAGGGGAAAGTGGAGGTGTTTAGAAAGTGGACGGGGAAAGTAATAGAATATATATGACATCAAAATGGGAAGGAAATTCATTGGGTGTGAAAGGTATGAGTGGCGGGAGGACATGAGAGAGGAGAGTGGGGGGAGGGTATCAGTGGTGCCAATGTGTGAGAACACTACAGTGAGGTCCCCTACCTTGTTATTGTATGTGTTAAATAAATGATGTACATTATTATTATATCTGTATGTAATCTATATATATAATCTATATATATAATATATATATAATCTAATTTTTATTCCAGTGCACTGAGATTTGTCTTATGATAGCCACACGATCTAGCTTAGAGACTATTCAAGTGTATTCACAAAGAACATACATTCTGCTCTCATTGTCCTGTATGTTCTTGTCACTGTCAGTTAGGGCCAGTCTGTTAGTTTAAATTGGCTCATGGTTCTGGTCCAAAGTTGGAGGATTGCATATGCTGATGGCCTTCTTCCCTGGTAGAGTCCTGAGGTGGCACAAGGTTAGAGGTGACACAAGAGAAAAGCAATATGCAAGAGGTCTGTTGGAATTATCCCTTGTAGCTGACTTACACTTGGTATAGTCTGTTAACCTCCCAACCACACGGGAAAATCAATCTAACCGTGGAGGGAAAGCCATAACCACTTCTTTCCAGTCTTATCTCAATTTTTTTTTTTTTTTTTTTTTTTTTTTTTTTTTGCTAGCATTTTATTTCCACATGAGCTCCACAGGACACAAACACATTCACACGCTAGCACTTAAAATAGATAATACACCTACTCATGAGAGCTAAAATTATAAATCTTATGGAAGAAGACAGGAAATATTAGCATAACTTTGGATTGTGTGAAGAGCTCTTTGGTGTGATACCCCAAACATTCCATCAGTGGAAAACAAATCAGATTGCCTTCATCAGAACTAAAACTTTTTCCCTCTGAGAAGAGAACATTAGGAAAATGTCAAGGCAAGCAACAGACGAGGGAGCTACACTTTCAAATCATGCATTTGATAAACTGCCTGCGTTCGGAACATAGAGAGAACCCTTACAACTCAATAAAAAGAAAAATAATTTAATTTTAAAAAGATTTGAAGACGACACTAAGAAAACATGCAGCAAAACTACACGGAAGACAATTACCAACACCATAAACCAGCAGGGAAATGCAAATGATGACTGCAGTTCTCTTTACATACCAACTGAGAGGGTGATGATGAAAGTCTAGAGTATGCTAAGGAGACTGCTCTAAGCCTCCTAATGTGGAAGAAGCTGAACTTTCAAACACAACAGAGGGAAAGCACAGAATTTCCCCTTAGGATTTCTTTAAAATATGAAATTATAAAGAAGAAGTACTATTCACACCTTGACATCGAAGAGGGCTGGGGACAGGACTCAGTGGGCAATGTACTTTGCTTTTGAGCTTAATTTGAAACTGCACCCGCCTTAAAAACCAAACCAAGCCAAACAAAGCTGAGTGTGGTAGTGTTGGGGACAAAGAAACAGAAGGATCTGTGGGGCTTGCTGCCCAGCCAGGTCAGCAGAATTCACGAGAGTCAGGTAATGGAGAGACTCTTATATCAAACAGTAAGGTGGAGAGAGATGAAGGAAGACACTCAGCTTTAACTCTGGCCTCTGGATGCTTATGTGCATATGCACACACAAATACACACACAAACACAAAGACATACACACACAGATACACTTTTTACATGTACGCATACACACAGACATATACACACATAAATAAAACAAATTAGAGAAAGAATCATATGCATGTTTTCCTATGAAGTCAGTCTTGCTCTTGTGCCAAAACCAAGGATATTTAAAAGGCCCACATCTCTAACAGATGTAAAAATCCTCCACCTACATATCCCAGCAAAGTAACTCTAGCACATTCAACCAAGATTATAGGCCATAATTAAGTGGGATTATTCTATAGGCCATAATTAAGAAGGATTATCCTATAGAACACAATTAAGTGAGATTATTTTAGGAACTGGTTTGACATTTGAAAAATTAAAAAAAAAAAAAACCTGAATATAATATACAATATTAACATAACAATGTACCAGAACAATTTGTTCATTTCGATAAGTACAGAAAGAGAGCATTTGACAAAATTATATATATATAATATATATTATATTATTAATATAATATATTAATATTATATTAATATATTAAATATATTAATATAATATATTAATATATTTATATATTATATATATAATTATATTATATATAATATATAAAGAGTGTATATATATATATATATATATATATATATATATATATATATATATATTCTTTTTGTTTAGTTTTTTGAGATAGGGTCTCATGTAGGACAGACTGGTCTCACACTCTGGATCTGTCCTGTCCTCATTCTGCTCTCATGTACCACAATGCAAGATAACATCTAATAGGTTTTTATTTTTTACATTTAAAAAAAATTTCAGAATTTCACATGATGCGTTTTGACTGTATTCATGATCCCTCCCATTGGCACTTTGCATCCTTTTATTCCATCTAATTTGGAAATTGTTTCTTTTCCCATTGAGCCAGTGTGTGCTGCCTAGCTGGTCTTAGAATTGGAGTCTTTTATGGTCAGCCCGCCAGGAGTTACCTCAGAAAACTGACTTCCCCTCACCCATGTCTTGTCAAATGCCAATAGTGCCTTAGCTACTGGTACAGCCGTGTCTCCCTTCCTCTGTGCTGGGATTTTGTCTGGCTTCTACTTGTATAGATCTTTGCATGCTATCATGGTCACTGAGTTAATATGTGTACCTGCCCTCTTGTATCTGGAAAATGTTGTTTCCTTGATGTTTTAAACCATCTCTGGCACTTATAATTTGCATGCCCCATCTTCTGGAAAGATCCCTAGCACTGGTGAGAAGGGGGTGAGATGAATGTGCCAGTTAGGGGCGAGCACTCCACAGTCTTGTTTTCTCCCTTTGTACATCGACCAGTTGAGAGGGGTTGCCTTTGTGTTAATTGACAGTTGCCACCTATTGCAAACAGATACTTCTTTGATGACACTTGAGGGATGCTCTGGTGCTATAACACCCCAAACTAGAAGTCATTGGAAGTCATTTTAGCACTATGTCCCTTTAGTAGAATAAATTATATTGGCTCCTTTCTTAGGACTTATGACCTATTTAACTAGATTTTTGGCCCTGTTAATAGTGTCATATATAGATTCCATCTCCTGGAGCAGCCTGAGATCCAGTCAGAAAGTGGGTTGTTTCTCACATAACATTCATGACACTATTACATCAGTGGGCATATTTTATTAGGCAAGTCATTCTTGTAGCTGTGAATCTTGTAAACTCACAGCTGCTTAGTTTTTTTCCTCTGGCAGCATACATAATACCATCACTATAAACACTGCCTGGTGTGAATGAAACTTCCAGGTGAGTACCAGCTTTATTTCCCTTTGTTCTGTAACTTGAATATATGATGTCTTCAGAAATAAGGTCTTACATTCAAGTTATGTGGAGTGTCAGAAGTATTGGCAATAGCTTGTGATGATTAGGAGTCTATGTGATTCCACTGGCCAACAACTCAAAAAAGAGATAACCCATTCATTGTACTAGGGTCTTTCTCTGTTTTTCCCTGTCTCTGTCTCTGTCTCTGTCTCTTTCTTAACACAATCTTTGTTTTCCAAACAATATATTTTGATCATATTCTTTTTCTGATGCACCCTCATATGTTTCCAAGGATGGACCTGACTGAGTGATGAGGGAATGAAAAATTGATAGATAAGTATATAGATATGTGGACACATAGAAAATCAGGGTGTAAGACCAGGTTCTCTGCTGGAGAAACTTAAGCACCACAAAAGCTCAGGTTGTTTATTAGATAGACTTGAATAGAAACGTAAGGTTTTGCCTACAGTTGAACAAGAAGACAGAGTTATTGTTATCATCTTATTTGATAACATAATTATATTAGATACCCTTATAAATATAACTATTTGATATATAATATATAAATATTTGATAATATGTTATATTTTTAGATAGACAAGGAGGCAGGGTTTATCATATATAGGTGGCTCAAGGGGACAGATTTAGCTAATTTTGGTGGGAGCACTCTCTGGAAGAGTAGTTAACATCTGGAGGCAGAAAGCTATGGTGGATATATTCTGCATCAACATCAACATCCACACAAGTCAGAGAAATGTTTTGCTATTTACCTCTGAGCCTCACCCTGGGGAAAGGCTTTGCTATTCATTTATGGGTCTGAGGCTCTGGGGTCCTTGCCATGGCTGTGTCTGTGTCTATGTGTCAACACTACAGTCACTCTGTACTTCACTCAGGGCTTCCTCTGCTCCCCACATTTACTCTCCTGTAGCTACTTTCAGCTCTTCTACACCTCCTTACCCACTCAATTTTATGCTCCTCTTTTTCCTCCAAAAATTCTCCCCCAAATCAAAAACAACCAAAACCAAGAAAATACAAATGACCGAAGGAAACAAAAGAAAACACCACACACACACACACACACACACACACACACACACCACAACACACACACACACACACATTTGTTTTGCACTGACAGCTACTCCTGGGCATGTGCCTGTCCTGAACTATAGTGGATGTTCACAGTGATACTCTATTGGAGAAAACTGATTTTCCCTTTACCAGTGGTTGTCTATTGCAGATAGTGACTTAATCAGGGTTGGGATCTATGTCCATTTTCCCCTTCTTCTTGCTTGGATTTTGTCTGGTTTGAACCTGTGCAGGGTCATGTATATGCCGTCACAGTCTCTGTGAGTTCATGTGTGCATTGGTCTTGTTGCAGCTAGAAGACAGTATTTCCATGGAGTCATCCATCACCTTTGGCTCTTACAATGTTTCCACCTCCTCTTCAACATAGATCCCTGAACCTCAAGGGTAAGGTTTTGATAAAGACTTCCCATGTGAGGCTGAATACTTTAACGTCTTTTATTCTCTGCATATTATCCAGTGTAAGTCTCTGTGTTACTTATGTCTAATGTAAGAAAGAGCTTCTCTGATGAGGTTGAGAGATGCTCTAATCTATGAGTATAGGCGATGTTTCATTAGGAGTCAGTCACTTTATTTCTATGCTCCTTTAGTAGAATTAATAGCAGTGGGTTTTTCTCTAGGGCTTATTAGCTACCTGTCTAGTCTCAGGGTTTTTACCATTTTGTCAGTGTCAGGTATGATTTTTATTTCATGGAAGGGGAGTTGAATTCAGTAAGAAAAATATGGTTGATTACTCCCCTAACATGTGGCCATTATTTTACCAGTGTAGCTTACAGGGTCACAGGGTTTGTGATTGAATGACATTGATGACTAATTTTCTCCTCTAGTAGTATATAAATTACCTTCCAGTACAACAAACTCTAGTCAATAGGGGTAAGGCTTCTAATTGAGTGGTAGCTTGATCTCTCCATGTTCAATGACATAAGTTGTGTCTTCAATAATAGGGTCTTAGCATTAGGTTGTGAAGACTTGTCAATAGCCTGCAGAGTGTGTGTGTGTCTATGTGTGTCTGTGTGTGTGTCTGTGTCCTCTTTGGCCAATGAGTCAACAAGATGTAACACATTTTGGGAACTGGAGGTCTCTCTCTCTCTCTCTCTTCTTCCCCCCTCCTCTCTTTCTTTCTCTCTAGCATATCACTATGTAGCTTTTTCAGGCCTGGAATTTGACATGTAGACTAAGCTGATGAGCCTGGGCTCTGCCTCCTCAGTGCTGGGATTAAGGGTGTATGTCATACTAATGTAATATGTGCTGGTACTTTCTGAAAATTTCCTCCTACATTTCCACTTCTAAAGCAAACAAGAGGACTGTAAGAACTTGATTGAAAGACAGCTACATAACAGTCTTCACCTAACATCACATTAGTGGTGAAAGACAATACCTTTCTCTTCAAATCTGGAATAAGAACAATGTGTCTATTCTCTCTAGATTTATTTGATGCTGTACAACTAGAAGCAATATGGCAAAGAAAAAGAAACCAAATGTGCCAAGATTGGAAAGGAAGAAGAAAAAATTATCTGTTTTTGCAGAAGACATGATTTGGTATATAGACTATTTTAAGGAAAAACTACTAAGAAAGTTTACATTGAGTTTAGAACAGCTGCAAAAATGCAAGATCATTATTTAAAAATCTACTGTAGGGGCTGAAAGAGATGGCTCAGTGGATACAACCCTTGCCACCTGAGGACCAAAATTATGATTCCCAGAACCAAAACAGCCGGTCTAGGTATGTGGTCTGATTACAATCACAGTCGTGTCTGTCGGAGAAGAAGGAGACAAGGGATCCTTAGGATGAGCTGGGTACAATAGCTGGAATTACAAAGCTATAGGATCAGCAAGAGGCCCTGCCTCAGGAAATGAAGGGGAGAGTGCTAAAGGAAGTCACACAATGTCAATCTGGGAAGACACACATA